>NC_084626.1:39323358-39635858 GCF_033978795.1 Nerophis ophidion
CCTTTAAATAACGCTGGAAAAATAGTAAAACCTGCAAAATAGTAAAAACCACGAGGAGATATAATGGACAAAATACAAGTAAAACATATGTAAATACACGTACAGTAAATATATAATAACTAAATTGAACTAAATACAATCTTGCATTACTAATAAGTTAAAAAGTAAAGTAAGAATGACTTAAATACAACTGATAAAAAGCTAAATCAAAAAGGTGGGTTTGAGCCTCCAGAAAAATCGCACAAAGTCATACTCTATTTTTAACTTTTATTACCAATCTGATGATAACTAACGGCACAATTCCAACAGTTTTACATCCAGTGCAAATACTTTCATCTCGTGAATCCGAGCTTCCCCAGACGCACAACGACACTTCCTCATTCTCTGCCAATCACCTTCCAAGCACGGACGGTGTGTTTGTAAAAATGGGAAAAACTAACACCAAATCCAAACCAGACAAACATAACAAATTAACATTAGCTGGTCATTACAGTATGAATTTAAATATAAAGCCTATTATGTGGGCACTATTGACAAGTGATGTACCGAAAACTTGACCACCGAAAAAAGACTTTGATCACTGAAAACAAGCGCTACCAAAACTGGATGTAAACAAAACGCACGCCATTGTCTGAAAAGTTGTTAGCATGTCTGCGATGTGGACGTTATTTTTATAGATATTGCAGATATACCCGCAGACAGCATTCTATAAAATTTGCAAATAATAAGAGGAAATTGGCAGCCTTTAAGAAAAGAAAGTCCACCTGGAGCAACAGCGCCAAGCAAGAGTGACACTTTCTTGCTGCAACTCTCGTTTTTCGGCAGCAACATTAAACACGACTACATTTTATATTAACACCAGAATAAGTTGCTTGATTTGTTGCTATGTGTTTTTCATTTTTAAAAAGTCATTAAAAGGTAAACACTTGTAAAAATGTCAACAAAGTACATTGTACAAAAATCAGTGCAAATTTAAAATACGGCAAAATAAAAACAATAAAAAAATAATAAAATGTATTTTTTAAATGTATGTATACATTTTAGAGCCTTTTGAAAGAAAATCATATTGTCATATCAAATTATGCAAATTACTTCATGACGTCATGGTCACCACACCCCCACCACCACAGGTATCTTGGCAATTTGGGGGAAACCCTAAATAATGTGTACTTTTCACTTTATTCTAGTCGTACAAGATTTATGAATGATTGACGTAAAAAAATTACATCTATTATACATCGTGGATGTAATATTTTACATCTATTAAACCAAAAACTGAAAGGTATTTTTCTTCAAGAAAACATAATTAATCTTTTTTATCTAACAAAAACATACACAAAACTGAAAACTGTCACAAAACCGTGATACGATCGAAACCATGTATAATGTGAAATGTTCAAAAACTAATTGCTTGATTTCCGACAAGGGATTTTTTTCCCGGAAGTGAATACAAGTGGTCAACCAAGCACTATCTGACTACAAAAGGGGCCAATATTTTCCTGGAAATACCAGATACGAGCAAAAAATACAACAATGCAGTGTAATAGATCCCTATACGACGCCGAGATCATTATCCATGCGTTTTTACTTCTCGTCTCGATTACTGTAGCGTATTATTTTCGGGTCTCCCCATGTCTAGCATTAAAAGATTACAGCTGGTACAAAATGCGGCTGCTAGACTTTTGACAAGAAGAAAAAAGTTTGTTCATATTACGCCTATACTGGCTCACCTGCACTAGCTTCCTGTGCACTTAAGATGTGACTTTAAAGTTTTACTACTTAGGTATAAAATACTACACGGTCTAGCTTCAGCCTATCTTGCCGATTGTATTGTACCATATGTCCCGGCAAGAAATCTGTGTTAAAAGGACGCAGATTATTAGTGATTCCTAAAGCCCAAAAAAAGTCTGCAGGCTATAGAGCGTTTTCCGTTCGGGCCCCAGTACTCTGGAATGCCCTCCCGGTAACAGTTCGAGATGCTACCTCAGTAGAAACATTTAAGTCTCACCTTAAAACTCATTTGTATACTCTACCCTTTAAATAGACCCCCTTTTTAGACCAGTTGATGTGCCGTTTCTTTTCTTTTTCTCCTCTGTCCCACTCTCCCATGTGGAGGGGGTCCGGTCCGGTGGCCATGGATGAAGTACTGGCTGTCCAGAGTCGGGACCCAGGATGGACCGCTCGTCCAGAGTCGGGACCCAGGATGGACCGCTCGCCTGTGTATCGGTTGGGGACATCTTTGCGCTGCTGATCCGCCTCCGCTTGGGATGGTTTCCTGTTGGCTCCACTATGGACGGGACTCTCGCTACTGTGTTGGATCCACTTTGGACTGGATTCTCACGGTTGTGTTGGATACACTATGGATTGAACTTTCACAGTACCATGGTAGACCCGCTCGACATCCATTGCTTTCGGTCTCCTAGGGCAGTGGTCCCCAACCATCGGGCCGCAGCCCGGTACCGGGCCGCAGAAGAAATTTTTATCAATTTTTAGTTAAAAAAAAAAAAATATATATATATATATATATATATATATATTTTTTTTTTTTTTTTATTAAATCAACATAAAAAATACAATATACACTTACAATTAGTGCACCAACCACAAAAACTTTCCTTTTTTATGACAAAAACGTCCCGTTTTCATGACAAAGAAAAACAAAAAAAAAAAAGGATTCCACACGAGAAAACAAATGAAAACTTAGAAAAGCCTGGCGGTCTACAACTTACTTGTGTGTGACCGGGTCAGGGACATTAGTACAAAGACTCTTCCGTATAATCATGCATCGTTTTTGCTTGGGTAAGGTTGCATTTCATGATTTAACTTCGTGTTTACTGCCATGTTTGTTAGAATAGGATAAAGTAGGACTTTATTGTCAACACACAAGTACAACAAAATATGCCTGCCTGTTGCACGCACCGTTTACAAGTGCGCATATCTATTACCGTTTTTTTCGGACAATAAGTCGCAGTTTTTTTCATAGTTTGGCCGGGAGTGCGACTTATACTAAGGAGCGACTTATGTGTGAAATTATTAACACATTACTGTAAAATATCAAATAATATTATTTACCTCATTCACGTAAGAGACTAGACGTATAAGATTTCATCGGATTTATTAATTAGGGGTAACAGATTGTTTGGTAAACGTACAGCATGTTCTATATGTTATAGTAATTTGAATGACTCTTACCATAATATGTTACGTTAACATACCAGGCACATCATCAGTTGGTTATTAATGCGTCATATAACGTACACTTATTTAGTGAAGTGAAGTGAATTTTATTTATATAGCACTTTTCTCAAGTGATTCAAAGCGCTTTACATTGTGAAACCCAATATCTAAGTCACATTTTTTTTTCAAACCAGTGTGGGTGGCACTGGGAGCAGGCGGGTTAAGTGTCTTGCCCAAGGACAGAACTGCAGTGACTAGGATGGCGGAAGTGGGGATTTAACCTGCAACTCTTAAGTTGCTGGCACAGCTGCTCTACCAACCGAGCTATACCGCCCCCTGTAAATTGCCTTTCAAATGTCTATTCTTGGTGTTGGGTTTTATCATATAAATTTCCACAAAAAATGCGACTTATACTCCAGTGCGACTTATACATGTTTTTTTTCCTTCTTTATTATGCATTTTTGGCAGGTACGACCTATACTCTGGAGCGACTTATACTCCAAAAAATACAGTATTCAGACTCGCCGAGTTGGTGCTTTACGGAACACTCGTAGCAAACATGTTTTAAGAAACACAAATCATGTCGAGATAATACTTAAATGAGAAACATTAAATGTTCATGAGAAATCAAACAAACCTTCAACAAAGTGATCACTGCAAACTCGTGCGTTCTACAGCTCTGTTGCCTTGGACTGGAGCGTGTGCTACATTTGTTGTTGTCTTTTCGTAAAATCTTGCTCTCCCTTCTTGATTGCCTTTCGAGGAATTCTGATGAAATGTTTATCCCTTTCGCGAGATAAACACTTCTAAAAGCCTTAAACAATGCAAGATACCATTGAGAACAAACGCTAGAATGACTAGACTAGACAGACAAAAGCAGCATGTGACATCATTTTAAATGGAAGCAATATAAACGTTTATACGTAGATAGAAAAAAGTAGTTAGAAAGGTGGAGATGTGACCTTTTTATGCACATCTTATTACAAGCTAGCAGGGAGGCTGCATGGAATTGTAATGGATGAGATGACCGGGCATCTGGGAACGAGTACTACAATAATATAATCACAGCTGGCAAATGTGTCTGAATATATTTATTTCCCTCTGAAATAAGTGCCCTTGTGTCCCGTTAAAGAATCACATTACTTGAAGGGAAACTAGAGGTAATTCAGGTCTAAATCTAAACTAAAGTTAAAGTTGTCCAGGTGTGGGTTTAACTTTAGAGTAAAGGCTGAATGCATGATAGTGAAGATGGATTACTTGGACTTGCCAAATTATGCTGAAAAATCCCTGAGACCAAAAAGAATATTGTTCAGAGACAGAAGTAATCTTCTGAATGAATTTGAGAACAGAGATTCACAAAACTGTTTTTGTACGTTCAAATAATTTAACGTGACTCAGTGAAGTGAACGTCTACACTTCTTATCACCTTCAGCTTTTTGCCATTCAGAGCATTTAATAGTGGAACATTTAAGTGGTGGGAATGAATAACAATTCGCATCATAATTCTGATAATGTTTCCCTGCTTAAAGAAACTCTAACCCCTGATCCATGTTAGAGAGCTTTGAAAATGGATCAAAACAAGAAAAGCCCCTGGTCTTACTTGTGGGCACACTCTCCACTATTGTGCTAAACAAACTTTGCAGTGTCCTCCAACGTATTTTTTGTCACTGAACTGTAAACAGATTCCTGGAATTTGGAAATCTTTTACTGTGATCCCCATCTGAAAAACATGTAAATTGTGTGGTTTGAGTGTCCGCCCTGTGATCAGAGGTGGGTAGAGTAGCCAGAAATTGTACTCAAGTAAGAGTACTGTTACTTTAGAGATGTATTACTCAAGTAAAAGTAGGGAGTAGTCACCCAAATATCTACTTGAGTAAAAGTAAAAAGTATGTTGTGAAAAAACTACTCAAGTGCTGAGTAACTGATGAGTAACCTGATTACGGCAACAAATAATGCACAAAAACATAAAAATAGCAATGAGCAAATTCAGAGCCAGGAATATCTCTTAAGCAACTGAAACAATATAATATATTAAATAATAGTACATTAAAATAAAATCAAAAAATGACACATTGAGCTGCAATAACTTAACAGCACCATAGCCTCAGTAGGCATTCATTGATTTGATTGATTGATTGATTGATTGATTGATTGATTGATTGATTAAAACTTGTATAAGTAGATTGTACAGTACAGCACATATTCTGTACAATTGACCACTAAATGGTAACACCCCAATAAGTTTTTCAACGTTTATCAATTACTTAATAAATGACAAAGTCGAGGTGATCTACCTAATATATACATACACGCACATATCATTTCTACACACATATCATACATACACACACAAATCATTTATACATACACATATCATATATATATATATATACATTATAAAATTTCTATTTATTTATTTTGCCATTTTTGTTCACATGTTGAAGATGTTTTAATGAATATACATGCATGTTTAACATATAGATTTCTATCTTTCATGAAGACAAGAAAATAAGTTGGTGTATTACCTGATTCTGATGACTTGCATTGATTGGAATCAGACGTCCACGTTTTCAAACGGGAAAAAAGTTCCTCTTTTCTGTCTAATACCACATGAAAGTCATTGGTTTTTGGCATCTTATTTGTCCAGCTTCCATATTTGTTTTTATACACTTTACAAGAAATACATTGGCGGCAAACTCCGTAGCTTGCTAGCTTGTTTGCGCTGGCTTTCGGAGACTCTTATTTTGTTAGCGCAGGCGCGATGGAGCGGCACTTTCATTGTGAAGACAGGAACTGTGCGATCAGTCTTTAGGCTTTTGACGGGAAGTACGGTTGAAATAAAAAGTGTCTTTTTTCCTTTGCACTTTTGATTGATTGATTGAAACTTTTATTATTAGATTGCACAGTACAGTACATATTCCGTATAAATTGACCACTAAATGGTAATACCCCATTACGTTTTTCAACTTGTTTAAGTCGGGTCATGTGACCGCCTGGCTCTGTTTGATTGGTCCAACGTCACCAGTGACTGCATGTGATTGGTGAAACGCAGGCATGCGTAGATTCTACTTTGAAGCTCTGTCATTAACCAAAACAAACAATAGATCGATAAAAAAAAGTAGCGAGTAGCGAGCTGAAAGTAGATAAATGGAACGGAGTAAAAGTAGCGTTTCTCCTCTATAAATATACTCAAGTAAAAGTGAAAGTAAGTTGCATAAAAACTGCTCGTAGAAGTACAATTTATCCCAAAAGTTACTCAAGTAAATGTAGCGCGTTACTACCCACCTCTGCCTGTGATCGATAGGTTGTGAGTTCAAATCCCGGCCGAGTCATACCAAAGACTATAAAAATGGGACCCATTACCTCCCTGCTTGGCACTCAGCATTAAGGGTTGGAATTGGAGGTTAAATGACCAAAATATATTACTGGACTCCCCTCACCTCCCAGGGAGTGAACAAGGGAATGGGTCAAATGCAATCATTGGTACTTTAACTTTAACTTTAAAACTACTTGGTGATTTTTGACCATTTGCATTGGCATCATTAATAATGAACATCTTTGAAAAAATTGTTAAAGGCATGTTCATGTCTTCTAAAGATGGACTTGATCCACTACAAATTGCAGATCAAGCAGAGAGAGGTGTAGAGATCAGTGGTTCTGAAATGGGGATACTTGAAGGTATGCCAAGAGGTAAGTGAGATTTTTTTGAAAATATTCTAAAAATAGCAACAATTTAAAAATCCTTTGTAAATATATTTATTGAATAATACTTTGACAAAGTATGAATGTAAGTTCATTAACTGTGAAAAAAAAAAAACAACATTGCAATATTCAGTGTTGACAGCTAGATTTTTTGTGGATATGTTCCATAAATATTGATGTTAAAGATTTATTTTTTTTGTGGAGAAATGTTTAGAATTAAGTTCATGAATCCAGATGGATCTCTATTACAATCCCCAAAGAGGGCACTTTAAGTTGATGATTACTTTTATGTGTATAAATCTTTATTTACAATTAAATCACTTGTTTATTTTTCCACAAGTTTTTAGTTATTTTTTATCTTTTTTTCCAAACAGTTCAAAAAAGGCCACTACAAATGAGCAAAATTTTGCACTATTATACAATTTAATAAATCAGAAACTGATGACATAGTGCTGTATTTTACCTCTTTATCTCTGTTTTTCAACCAAAAATGCTTTGCTCTGATTAGAGGGTACTTGAATTAAAAAAATGTTCATAGGGGGTACATCCCTGAAAAAAGGTTGAGAACCACTGGTGTAGATGATGCAAAGCTTTTTATACTCAACCCCCTTTACAAACACTTAAAGAAGCCACAAGCCCATTCCAGGCTCTTATTTGCTGATTTTCTTCTGCATTTAATACAATGCAGCCACATCTCTTAATAGAGAGGCCTGTGTTTAAATTTGAGTTGTCTCACCAGCTTGTGCTATGGATTTTAGATTTTGTAACTGGCAGAGAGCAAAGGGTCTCTGTAAACGGCTGTCTCCATGACTGTGTAACCATCTCCATGGTATCACCCCAAGGATGCGCCCTTTCACCCTTGCTTTTTATTAAGTATACTGATGAATGCAGGAGGAGGCAAGAGGACAGCTATTTGATTAAATTTTCTGCACTGCTGTCCCTCCTCTGTGGTTCACAATCAAAGAATGGGAGCGCCCCAACTGATTTCATCTCCTGGTGAGACTGTAACTTCATGGATTTAAATTACAAAAAGCCAAATAATTAATTATTGATTTTAGACGTAAGAAACACATTTTTACAGAGTGCATCATACATAATAAAAAAGTTGACATTGTTTCATCATACAAATACTTTGGGAACTTTTTTTGACAACCAGCACACGGTTGATTTGAATAGAGATTTTATAATTAAACAAGCACAAAAGAGAATTCATCTCTTAAGAAAACTAAAGTCTTTCTCTATCAGGACTGATATACTTGTTGTTATTCAAGCATTTATAGAGAGTCTCATGTGTTTTTCTTTTATTTGTTGGTTTCACTGTCTTTCAGTTAAAGACCGAAACAGCTTGACTTGTCTTGCTCTAAGATAACCGGAGTAAAAGTAAGACACTTAAACTTCTTCTGTAACCAGCAAATCCTCCGAAAAACAAAGAGCATTTTCGCCTCCCTGAGTCATGTCCTTGCAGGTGAATTCTCTCTATTGCCTTCAGGACAACGTTATGCCCTTCTTATGTGTAAAACAAATCCCTTTTCCAAATCATTCGTCCCCTCTGCATCCAAACTCATAAATTTAATACATTTTTCAGAGTGCTGTATTGTTGCACTGTTTATTTATTTATTGACTAATTATTTATTGTGGGCCATGTGTATGATTAGCGAACAACAACAACCTGCTGCTCAAAATTAATTCCCCCTTGAAGGATTAAAACAGTTGTTTTAATTGAATTGTAAAAAATATATATATTATACAAAATATAAGCCTATAAAAAAATGCATAAAGTGGAATAAAGTAAAATAAAAATAGGTTAATCAGCAGGTGAACAACGCTATCGTGATGGACTACTCCTTCCCCAGTGCATTCACAATAGTACAATACAAAAATAATAAATATTAACATTTAATTTATGTGAACATATATACATCTATATACGTATATACACATACATACGAACATATGAATATATACATATATACACATATATATATATATATATATATAAACATATACATATTTACACATAACAATATACATATATACACACATAAAAATATACACAAATATATAAACATATGCATATATACACACAGATATATATCCACATATGTATAAACATCTACATATAAACACACAGATATACATACATATACATTCACAAATTATATATATAAATATATACATACACTAAATATATATATATATATATATATATATATATATATATATGTACATACACACACACACATACAAAAATATCCACATATATATAAACATATGCATATATACACACAGATGTATATCCACATATGTATAAACATGTACATATATACACACATATATACATACATATACATACACTAATATATACATATACATACACTAATTATATATACATATATATATATATATATATACACACAGATATTGATACATATACATACACTAATATATACATATACATACACCAACATATTCATATGCAAATTATATATACATATATATATATACATATATATATATATATATATATATATATACATATATATATATACATATATATATATATATATATATATACATATATATATATATATATATATATATATATATATATATATATATATATACATACATGTATATATACATACGTATATGTATATATACATACTAAGTTATACATACATACACATATATATACATACAAATATACATATATATACATACATATATGTGTATATATGTACATATAACAATGTATATGTATGTATACATTTATATCAGTGACGTGCAGTCTGGGGCGGCAGGTGAGGCATCATGGAAAGAAAAAAATGTACAAATAAAAAAAATATATATATTGTTATATGTATCCAGTGATTATACTACAAAGTTATTTTCCATTTAACTTCACCAGTTTTAAAATATTTTTTATTCAAAATTGCTTAATTTTCACATTTGCCGTTCAAATACTGAGAATTACTTGCGGTGAGTCACAGCCAGCGGTGAGTCATTGCCAGCTGAGCCTCCCGTGGATTTTGCAATGACTCGGCCAACTGCTGTCTGCTGTGCAGTGAGACCGTATTGCTATATGAATTATATTATACAGTTCCTTAGTTTAGTTAGCTGAGGTATATAATGTACAGTGTATTTTGTCAACAACTGTATGTGTGTAAGGTATTTCTTATGCTGGGCAATCATAAAACTGCAGCGAAACAAGTACAATGTGAGGCTCCTGTTCTCCGGCCTCTTGGTGGTAGAGGGCGCTAGTGATCCCAGAGATCATTCTTGCACTACTCGGCTAGGACGAAGCCGGTATGTTTTAAAGTTGTCATTTGCCTGCATATCGTAAAAACGTCCAACATTTTACAACTAATTGTAAACTTATAGGTGCCGACCATCAGGGCCGAGTTGCGAACAAGAGTGTGTCGATGTTGAGATATTACGCTGAGTTGGTAAGTGACTTTGTTTTCTAATAGTAGCTACTAGCCGTACCCATGTATTTTCTATGGCCGGTTAGCATCGGGTTTTAATCACGTTTCCTCCAATGTTTCTGATCCGATTGAATTTATATTTATGTCGAGTCCTTATTTTGGGTATTTAAATATGGTGACTGAGTATTGTGGCGTTTTAAGGCCATCTGCATTTCTTATGCTACAGAAAAGACACTGAATGAACACGGCCGCTGGAGCGCGGTTACACCTGCCATAGTGACAACACTGTGTACTGTCGGGTTTGTTATTTTCTACATACATGTGATTATTTAATATTGTTAATGTTAGCAGTATTATCGCTAATAATTGTAATAATAAGTGTAATTTGTTTAAACTATACTATACTAGCTAAAGTACCTGCTACATTAAGTTAAAGTACCAATGATTGTCACACACACACTAGGTAGGGTGAAATTTGTCCTCTGCATTTGACCCATTCCCTTGTTCACCCCCTGGGAGGTGAGGGGAGCAGTGAGCAGCAGCGGCCGGGAATCATTTTTGGTGATTCAACCCCCAATTCTAACCCTTGATGCTGAGTGCCAAGCAGGGAAGAATGCTGGTATGAGCTTTTACACATAACCCGTTAACTGCTGCCAATCAAATGGTGAATAAGATACTCTATAGGGTTCATATGTTTATAAATCTGAATGTGATGAAGTCAGTGCCTCACCAGCCATGAACCTCACCGCACGTCACTGATATATATATATGTATATATGTATATATATATATATATATATATATATATATATATATATATATATATATATATATATATATACATGTAAATGTACAGTATATATACATACATGTATGTATACATATATGTACATACATAATATATATACGTATGTATAAATATATATATATGTATATATACATATGTGCATATATATGTATATATACATAAATGTACATATGATATATATGTATATATATGTATATGCGAATGTATACATAAATATGTATGTATGTATATATATATATATATATATATATATATATACATATACACATATATATATATGTATATATGAATGTATACATAAATATGTATGTATGTATGTATGTATATATATATACATATATATATACACATATATATATGTATATATGAATGTATACATAAATATGTATGTATGTATGTATGTATATATATACATATATATATACATATATATATACACATATATACAGTATATATATATATATATATATATATATATATATATATATATATATATATATATATATATATGCACATACATGTGTGTGTGTGTGTGTGTGTGTGTGTGTGTGTGTGTGTGTGTGTGAACTATAAAAGATTACATCAACTTGGAAACATGTAAACTACTCAGCCAATTGAGTCCAGACTGATTCAAAAAATATTTTATATTTTGTTTTCTGTACTTGAATTATAATATTTGTCTTCAGTGATGGAATACTTTAAAATCCATTCACTGAAGTTTCTCCTTTCTTTATCGTAGAGTAGACGCGCGCGCGCACACACGCACGCACGCACGCACACACGCACACAAATAATTAAGATTAATAATTAAATAATAATAGATTTCATTTGTTACAAACTTTTAATTTAAATAAACCTTTAAGTGCTTCAGTAAAAAACAATATATAAAAAAATACAAGCTTAGCGATTAAAACAGATACGATACCAAGACTAAAACACTATCAGCGAAGGATAAGTAACACAAAAGATGCACATAAGCGGAAGAAGATGGATGGATGGATGGAAGAATGACTGTAAGCTTAAATGTCAGTGAGCTGGCAAGGAAGACATTTGCAATAAAAGTACAGGATGGCCCTTTAAAGGAGGGTTTATTTAGGTATTTAAACTGTGTCAAACATAATAACAATAACAGTATACAAAAACAATAACAAATAACAGATCAGCCTTGAAGATAAAATGTAGTGATGTGCAACAGCACTGATTTTATTTCCGATCCGATATCAAGTAAAATTCAGGCTGACATCAGCGATACCGATACGATACCAATACCTAATCTGTCTGCTAAAATTAAAAAAGTTGTTTATTTGAAATAACATGTCTCATAGCATAAATAATACAACAGTTATTTTTTTATTTCAAACTCATACAAAGTACACAAAAATGGTGCTTCAAACCATGAAAAAGGAAACGTATAAAATAAAAGTATTAAAATATTTTTATTATTAGAAACTACTGTTAGCATACAAACTAATTCACAATTCAGATACATGACCATGTTAACATGAAAATACTGATGATACAAGTAAATTCCATCCATCCATTTTCTACCGCTTATTCCCTTCGGGGTCGCGGGGGGCGCTGGTGCCTATCTCAGCTACAATCGGGCGGAAGGCGGGGTACACCCTGGACAAGTCGCCATCTCATCGCATGTAAATTAACACTCAAAAAAACATTGACACAAATTGCCTCATTCACAAATTTAGTTACTTTTTTTTTTTTACATTGTTTGTCACATTCCTGTTTTTCTCATGTGTGCTTTTCCTGGCCACCCTGCTCCCGCTCTCTGTTTGTTCTCTCTCTCTCTCCTAGGAAGGCAAGAAGGCTTGAGCATACCTGGCACTCATCACCACACCCTACTTATAGTGATTGCGCACACCTGTCCTTTGCTGGTTCTTTCCTTCATTCCCTCCATGAGTCCAGACCACGCCAACCTTCTTCCTGCCAAGTCTCCAGCAAGCATTTTATCTTTGCTGTTTCATTTGTTACTTTGTTTTTGTGCTCAGGCTTTCCCCCCCGCCTTTCTCCAGCCAGTTTATTTTGTACTTTGTTCCCTTTTGGTTTTTTGTGGCGCTGGTTCCTCCACCCAGTGCCATTGTTTTATGTTCCTGCCCTTATTTGGATAATTAAAGACGTTTTTTGAACTGTTACAAATTCTTCCGGTCTGTCTGGGATTCAAACTTTGCTGAGACGTGACAGAAAGATCCCAGAGATTCAATGTTTTTCCAGGGTAGTCTTTATGAACATGAGACTGGCCTCTGCCAAAAGGAGGAACATATTACTGAGCTGGGAGAGCATGCATCAATAAATTGGTGGCACGACAAGCAACACGTACAGCGGCTGTCAAGGAAAGGCGTTCCACTTTCACCTCCTCCCTTCAGACCAACTCATGACCAGGTGTTCAATCTAACATCAGAACAGCCTCGCCAGCTGCCCCAATAGCTTCAGCCACCTATGTCGACTTCACGTCTGTCTTTTTTAACCTGCTGTCCAAGCCAGAACAATTTTCCAGAGACACAGGTGAAGTCCGTCCTGTCCTTATTCAATGCCAACTCCATGTTGAACTGCAGCCAACCGCCTTTCACTCAGTGTGCCACTGTGGCTTTCGTCGTGTCACACTTATCTGGTAAAACTGCTGCATGGACCACAGCACAGTGGGGCCAACAATCCCCTTTGTGGAGTTCCTTCCCGTTTTTTTCCAATGCCATGGAGCACATGATTTATTCGCGAGTCGCTCAGCCGCTCACAAAGCTTGCATCTAGTAAGATCCTGTTTAGATGGACCCCAGAAGCTGACAAGGAATTTCTCAACCTAAAATATTGTTTACCACTGCTCTGATCCTTGCCCATCCTGATCCTGCCCCTCCTTTTTATTTGTCGAGTTCTGCCGCTCCTCGGCTCCAGCCACCTGTCCCGTTGGTTGGTTATCCGTTGCCCCTAAACACATCCCAAGGTGCTGGTGTGGGCGCACAGCTTGAAACTGGCTTGTCATCCTGGCATACTTGCCAACTTTGAGACCTCCGATTTCGGGAGGTAGGGGTGGGGTGGGAGCGCGTGGTCGGGCGTGGGGTGGGGCGAGGGCGTGGTTAAGAGGGGAGGAGTACATTTACAGCTAGAATTCACCAAGTCAAGTATTTCATATATGTATATATATAGGAGAAATAATTGAATTTCAGCGTTCATTTATTTACACATATACACACACATAACACTCATCTACTCATTGTTGAGTTAAGGGTTGAATTGTCTATCCTTGTTCTATTCTCCGTCACTATTTTTCTAAGCATGCTGAACACCCTCTCTGATGATGCATTGCTGTGTGGCACGCACAAAAGTGCTTCCATCAAATGCACTAAAGTCTGGAATCTTCCATCTCTCACTAGCATGGTCCAAAACCGGTCAATCAAGATCTTCACTGCCAAGCACTTGGTAGTCCACTACTTCTTCCCGGAGGCTATCCAGGTCCAATCGCAGCTGCGGCTTGGAAGTTACAAGCGTATTGCTTCATCTTACTCGCCGTCGGCGTCGCCATGGCTGTATCTTCCTAGTTCTTCTGCTTCGTCACCTTGCTGTGTGCGTAGTTGTGCACTGCACTCTCTAAAAGCCGTAGATGCTATTGTCCCATATGCATGTACAGTAGATGGCAGTATTGTCCTGTTTAAGAGTGTCACAACATTGCTGTTTACGGCAGACGAACTGCTTTACGGTAGACGAAAACGTGACTGTTGTTGTTGTGTGTTGTTACCGCACTGGGAGGACGTTAATGAAACTGCCTAACAATAAACCCACATAAGAAACCAAGAACTCGCCAACGTCATTGGTCAGGCATGCTGTTTATATTGTGGGAAAGCGGACGTGAAAACAGGCTGTCGACACATCACTCAGGTCCGCATGGATCTGGAGGGGGCGTGGCATCTAGCTCGGCCTGAATTTCGGGAGATTTTAGGGTGAAAATTTGTCCCGGGAGGTTTTCGGGAGAGGTACTGAATTTCGTGAGTTTCCAGGAAAATCCGGGAGGGTTGGCAAGTATGCATCCTGTGGTGAATCAAACTGTCTTCCTGTTGGTACAGTGTTTTTGGTTGCCTTCGGTGAGGACCAATACCAAGAGTTTTTGGCAGCTTTCTCCGTCTGTGCCCACAATAAGTCTTCTCATTAGGCGCCTGCAGGACTACTTAGGCCTTTGCCTATTCCCTCTCGTCACTGAGCAAATGTTGCATTGGACTTTGTAACAGGATTTCCACCCTCTAATGGAAACACAGTGGTTTTGACCAAGGTGGACCGGTTCTCCAAGATGATCCACTCTGCTGCTCTACCCAAGCTTCCTCTTTGGAGGCCGCTGAACTATTAGTTTAACACGTCTTCAGGCGTCATGGTATTACCACAGACGAAGTTTTCAACAGGTGCCCCCAACTCCCATCTGCCGTTTGGAAAGCTTTTGGCAAATCCTTAAGAGCTTCTGCCAGTCCTTCTTCTGAATACCATCACAAGTCCAACGGCCAGACGGAGCAAGCCAACCAAGACCTGGAGGCCACCATTACCTGAATCTGCCACCAGCAGCTGGAGTCCTGGTCTTTCAACCTACCTATCGTGTATGCCCACAACTTTTTGTTCGTTCTGCGACAGGGTTCTCACCTTTACACGCCGCCAATGGCTTTCAACTGCTTGCCATCCCGTTGTTGTAGTCTAAGTTTGCTGTGCCGTTTGTCACTGCCCATCTTCGCAGCGCACGGCTTACCTGGTGTCACACCTGAGCTACATTATCATGCACTTCAAAGGACAATCAGCGGTTGGCTAACCGCCACAGTCTCCCTGCAACAGATTGTAGGCCGGGACAAAATGTGTGGTTATTCTCCAAGGATCGTCCACTTTACACAAACTCTCGTAAACTCCTGCCAAGGTTTATTGGACCTTACACCATTGAACGCATCATTTGTCCTACTTTGTACCAGCTCTGCTTTCCCGAAGCTCTCAAGATCTATACACTGCTTCACGTCTGCTTCCTGTGGCCTCCTGCGATTAGATCCTACCAGAAGTTTCTCCTCCTCCTATGCTGATCGACGGCCATCCAGCTTTTACGGTCAAGGCTATCTTGGGCATAATGCAGAGGTTTCCAGTACCTGGTAGACTGGGAGGGGTACAGTCCTGAAGAAAGCTCTTGGGTGTCTCGCTCACTCATCCTAGACCCATCACTGCTCGCAGAGTTCTACAGGCGTTTTCCAGATAATCAGGTGGCGTCGGTTTGTTCTCGCCAGTTGTCAAGGCAGCCCAGGAAAGCGGGAAGGCTTGAGCACACCTGGCACTAATCTCTACACCCTACTTAGTGATTGTACACAGCTGTCCTTTGCTGGTTCTTTCCTTCATTCCCTCCATGAGTCCAGACCATGGCAGCTTTGTTCCTGTCAAGTCTCCAGCAGGCATTTTCTCTTTGCTGTTTCATTTGTTTGTTTTTGTGCTGAGCCTTTTTTCCTGCCTTCCTACAGCAAGTTTATTTTGTGCTTTGTTCCCTTCGTTTTTTGTTCCTGCCCTTATTTGGATAATTTAAGACGTTTTTTGAACGGTTATATCTTCCTGTCTGTCTGGGACCCAAACTTTGCTGAGCGTGACAGCGTTCCTGTTAAAGTTATACATTATGTAAAAAAACTAAAGAAAAAATGTATCGATATTTAGATTTCAGAATCGTTATTAGAGCATAAATATATGGTATCAGCGGTATCAATGGTTCAGTAACAACTCGCACATCACTAGTGAAATGTAGTGAAGTTACGTCACAATCTCCTTACAGAACCCCACTACAATCGACATAATATTTACACTATGACCTCATTACCCGTCCTCTCCACTTCCAGTTAGTGTCTACAAGAAAGGGTGGTGCAGCAGACAAAGAAGCCATTAGAAGTAGCTTGTGCACGATGTGCTTTTGTGCATGCCTATACTGTTTAGCTACTTTAATGCTCACATTAGTAGCAACTGAACTGTTCAATAGCATTTGGTCTTCAGTTTAGAATACTAAACACTTGTTGGCAGCAACACAAGGAAGAGCTGATAATAAATCACTTGGTAACGATGTTTTTTTTTTTACTTAAGTTGGTAACATCACATGTTAACACAAAATATATACAATATATAGAATGTCATAACAGGGGACAGAAGACAAGGCTTTCATTAAACCAGAAGATGGCTTATGCAATGATAAAATAAATTCAACAAAGAAACAAAAAAATAGGGTGTCGATGTAATCAAGATTGATTTCATCAATATGGTATTTTATTGGATTTCACTCATGTCATTTAGAAAAAGAAAAAATGGTAGGCTATATCCTACTAGGAGCTAGCAGCTAAACAACAGCTAAGCACACAACAGTACATGAGCTAGACATACTTAAATATTCTTCATTGAACAATATTGCAGCCTAAAACAGCACCTTTGTCATTATAAACATGTATCGAATACCTATAGTTGCATTTTACTGTACTTTCACCAAGGGAGAAGCATATTAGAAAGTATTCAGTAACAAACATGTACGAATCATTCAAATTGCTGCGTCATTGAATTATTGTGGCCATTAAGTTTCACGACAAAAAAAAACTGTTATCACTCCACCTCAACTTAGATACAATATAAATCCATTGCAGGCGGTTAATAATAAAACATAGGTTAGTGTTTTCTATACCTACCATTGTTCTCTGTTTGACTAATTTTACTGAATTAAATCTTTTTTAACATTTCACAATACAAAATAGTACAAGTATGATTTCAGCTGATATGGTATCCGATCAATATTAGTATCAGCCAACACTCAAGGCTCCAACATAGGCATCATATGAAAAATGATGTAATATAAAAAAAAAAAAAGCATGAATAAATAAATGGAAAATAAAACAACTGGAAAAACATATTCAAAGTAAACGAATAAAACAGCTTAGCCATTGCACTGTAGAATGTAAAAATGTATGCAGAATAAGCTAAAAACCAATTGTGTAACACGGAAGCAAGCATTGATTTCAAGTTGTATTGACGACTTCTCGGAAGAAGGCGTTGTTAAGTATGGCGCCAAGGATGTCTCTGAGGCCGAGCTCAATCTTTAATCAGCTCTTTGTGTTCCACACGACACATAAAAGCAAGCAGAGGAAGTGCTAAATCATACCAGACTCAAATTGGCTAGGCTAAACATTGTTTTCCCTCCTTGCTATCTGCTTCAATCTCGTGGACTTTCATAGAAACTGTGGCTTCCTGTTAATGGGTGTTGGCTGCTGTATTAGTCCAACATCCCCTAGTCTGTAAAAATACTCCTGTGTGAAGAAAGAAGAGGGACACAAACGCACCGGAAGACTTAAATGTGGCAGTGAGCCAACGTGTGTTCATGCAAACGCAAAGTACACGACTTAGCATGAGTGCATAACCTTGTCAAGTCAACTTCAAGAGGAAACTTTCTGCTACAAAGTTGGGCGTCAGTGAGATGAAACGGGACGGAGCGTTGTTATTTAAATAGTGCAACACTCAGCCGGAATAATGCAATACCCTCAGGAACCCTTAGACTTTTTCTCAACTTTATCTCTCTTTAACCATTTGGCTTTTGCACAACAAACTGGTGTCCTCACTGCCAGCGTTTGTTCTGCTTCGAGCACAGCTGCTGTCATGCAATATGATCAGAGGGGACGCATCACCAGGTGGACGGCTTGATCAGTCAGATCCGACGGCCCCATTCTGCCCTCTGGTCCAGAAAACAGTTTGTGGAAAATTTGAAACAGCTCTCGGTCTAAAAGGGCCCTTGATTTTGAGTTGAGTTGAGTTAAAGTCTATTTCGAACATGCAAGCATACAACATGATACATCACAATTTCCAGTTTCTCTTTACAACATGTTCGAAAAGGAGTAGGAAGAAGCAAAGCTCATTTATTCCTACCCCTGTTCTTTAACATAAAAGTTGCTAAATTATTTGTTCACTTCCTGTCCTCAATGTAATCACAATATACTCCTTAAGTAATCACAATAAATATAAATAAATAAATAATTGGTGAAGTAAGTTTTATTCCATACGATGAAATAAGTAAGATTATTTTGAGAATGAAAGAATGAATGGGTGAATAAATTCAGAATGTTTATTTTGGTTCTTCTATTTTGTACTTTGTAAACACTTCCAGTTTGAACAGTTTCTTTAAGTGGATTATATTAGTATATTGTTTGATTGCTTTGCTTAAAGGGGAACGGTTTCACCATACCTATGTAAGCGTCGATATATACCTTGATGGTGCAGAAAAAAGAACATATTTTTTTAACCGATTTCCGAACTCTAAATGGGTGAATTTTGGCGAATTAAACGCCTTTCTGTTTATCGCTATGTGGCGATGACGTCAGAATGTGACGTCACCGAGGTAATACAGCCGCTATTTTCATTTTCAACACATTGCAAACACCGGGTCTCAGGTCTGTTAGTTTCCGTTTTTTCGACAATTTTTTGGAACCTTGGAGACATCATGCCTCGTCTGTGTGTTGTCGGAGGGTGTAACAACACTAACAGGGAGGGATTCAAGTTGCACCACTGGCCCGAAGATGCGAAAGTGTCTGCCGCCAGACCCCCATTGAATGTGCTGGAGTGTCTGCACATTTTATCGGCGATGACAGACATGGCAGAGAGATGTATGGATAACCTACAGATGCATTTGCAACGATAAAGTCAACGAAATCACAAAGGTGAGTTTTGTTGATGTTGTTGACTTATGTGCTAATCAGACATATTTGGTTGTGGCGTGACTGCCAGCTAATCGATGCTAACATGCTACGCTAATCGATGCTAACATGCTATTTACCAGCGGTGCTAAAGCAGACATGGCACAGAGATGCAAGGATAACCTGCAGATGCATTTGCAACTATTAAGTTCAAGAAATCACAAAGGTGAGTTTTGTTGATGTTGACTGCCAGCTAATCGATGCTAACATGCTATGCTAATCGATGCTAACATGCTATTTACCGGCGGTGCTAAAGCAGATATGGCACAGAGATGTATGGATAATCTGCAGATGCATTTGCAACCATATTACGTTTCCTTCCAGCCACATTTAATGCGAAAAAAACACTTCCCAATCGAAGGATTTAAGTTGCTCCAGTGTCACAAGATGCGAAAGTCCTGATTGTTTGGTCAGCACATTTTACCGGCGATGCTAACGCAGCTATTCGGCAATGCTATGGCTATGAAAAGCGTCAATATTTATTCGCTCAATAGCTTCAGTTTCTTCTTCAATACTTTCATACTCCAACCATCCGTTTCAATACATGCATAATCTGTTGAATCGCTTAAGCCACTGAAATCCGAGTCTGAATCCGAGCTAATGTCGCTATATCTTGCTGTGGTATTCGCCATTGTTTGTTTGTATTGGCAGCACTGTATGACGTCACAGGGAAATGAACAGTGTCTTCGCAGAGAGCGAAAAAAGGGCACTTTAAAGCTTTTTTTAGGGATATTCCGGGACCGGTAAAATTTTGAAAAAAACTTCAAAAAATACAACAAGCCACTGGGAACTGATTTTTATTGTTTTTAACCCTTTTGAAATTGTGATAATGTTCCCCTTTAATCCATTCCATAATTTAATTCCACATACTGATATACTGAAGCCTGCAATGAGGTGGCGACTTGTCCAGAGTGTACCGCGCCTTCCGCCCGATTGTAGCTGAGATAGGCGCTAGCGCCCCCCACCACCCCAAAAGGGAATAAGTGGTAGAAAATGGATAGATATACTGAAGCACAACAAACTGGTGTCCTCACTGCCAGCGTTTGTACAATTTTTGTACAATGAAAAATATACTGTGTGGTTATTCTAGCAGACACTTCTCATCCCTGGTAATTCATATAAAGTCGGGGTGTAACGGTACAAGTACCGTCAATTCTGGAATATAAGCCACTACTTTTTTCCTAAACTTTGAACCAATAGACTAATAAAACCATGCAGCTAACATATGGATTATTCTTGGTTACCAGCCATAATCTTTTGTGTTAAACAGTTTTCATTAAACACAAGCAGAGACACTGAAAAGGTGTGTTATTGTTTGTGCTATGGCGCCATCTTTTGAACAAGTTTGCTTATTGCAGGTAGGTCTGGGCGATATACAGAGTTTGTAAGATATATTATCAAACAAGATATGAGTTAAGAAAACATCTTCCTATCGACAATTTATTTCACGTTAAAATGACCAAACACCGCTTATTTGTTGTGTTCCTTGTATCTCCCCCGCTCCCCACTCCCTCTCAACACTCTATGGGCTATTAAACTTCCTCCTTCCAAGACATGATTGCCCTCTCCCACCCACTGCATTGACCCACAACAACAACACAAAAGCAAATTTGCGTTTTATTTACTAGTGACCAACTAGTAAATAAAACGCAAACTTCTGCATACCTGCCAACAACGACTGTTTTCCCGTAATTAGTAAGTTTTTTTGATAATCCATTCCGGTTAACGGAAGGACTACGGTTTTCCATAAAAAATAATTACCTTAAAATCAAAGGTATGTAGCTCAACTACATCTCACGGTAGTTTGGCAAAGGCTTCGCTTCTTTTTAAACCTGTACCGATTTCTGTAACTTAGCTATTTTTAGACCCTTATGACAGTTACCTAAGCTACATGCTACAAAAGAAGACAGAGGGAGAAGAGAAAGATAGAACTGAACTAAAGCAACATCACGGGCAGTGAACAACATGTTTGGGAAAGATCAATGATTGGTTGGTTCACGTAAAAGAAAATCCATGATTGGTTGATTTACTATGATGAGTCACAATTGGTTAAGATTAGGGAAAAACATTACTGACAGGCCAATCAAAGACAACATAGGGCGGGTCATAGAACCAGGACGGGCAATCACTACAGACATCCCAAATGAAGATGAGAGAGTCGGAGAAGAGAAGAGGGAATCTTCAAGTGGCCAATTTATATATATATATATATATATATATATATATATATATATATATATATATATATATATATATATACAAAAAACTAGTGGAAGATAGCAGTGGGATTCTCGTTCTAAGATTTTTCTTTTAGCGATGTAGATCACGTCCAGGAAACCAACAATGCGTCTACTTGGCTACATTTGGACAAATGTATGCATCTGGATAAAACATTAATTTGAGTTGTTTACCATGTAAGCCCAAATCATAACTGCTCTCATATGGAATATGTGGAATACACAATTAAAAACACACATGTAGACTTTTGCTACAGCATAGCCTGTCTAAATGCTGAATTTCATTTTCATTGGTGTTTTAGAACAAGACAGTAGCTGACATTTTGTTCATTATTTATACTCTTTATATTTTGAAATTAAAAGTCAAAGGTTGAGTTTATTCAGCTAAAAAAAATTGTTTGATATTAATAAGTTATCATTAAATAAGAAAACTAAATGTATGGTGTGTAGTGGTGCAAGGACAAATTGTGAAGCAAAATTAAAATTAAATCAAGTGGAAATTGATAGAGTATATGACACTAAATTCTAGGGAATAATAATTGATCATAAATTATGTTGGAAACTGCATTGAATATAAAAAAGGAAAAATATCCAAATTCATTGCTATTCTTTACAAAGTAAGACACATGCTAATGGGAAATGCCTGCATATGTTATATTATTCTTTTATTTTTCCATCGAATGGTGTTGAAATTTGAGGAAATGTTTATAAAACAAACATAGACCCAATAATAAATCTTCAAAAGAGGCTAAAAAGAATAATACACAAAGCGTAGAACTATGAACATACCAATCCATTATTTATAAGTTTTAATGTATTAAAATTTTCAGACATTGTGTTTTTAAAAACAATGGAAATTATCTTTCGAGTAAAGAAACCACAGCCTTCCAGCTTGTATTCTTAGGTTATTTCAATCAAGAGGAGAAAACCATAATTTACGGGGGATATTGATTTTTGAAATAGGTTAATTGTGAACGATTATAAAATGTATTTCAGTTTTAGGAGTCAAATGGTTGAACAAGCTCAGTGATGAGTTGAAGAGATGTAGTTCTTTGTTAAGGTTTAAGAAAACCTTGAAAGGTGAAATAATTGAAAATTATAAAATATAGTGACAATTACTTTCATCCAATATATATTTTTTTTAAGGTTGATGTTACAGGCAATCTAATTTTCAGTGAAGGTATAGCATAGGCAAATATAAGCTTTGGCTTCAGCCTATTCTTTTTTCAGTCATTCTTTTTCTTTTCTTCTTGTGTTTATGTGTATGATTGTTGATATGTATAAACTGTACTGTTAAACTGACCACACAAAATGGTTGATTGATTATACAGTATGACCGAAATAAACGTATTTCATTCAAAAAAATGAAAATAAAAAAAATAGTTGAATAATTTTGAAAAATAGATAACTTGACTGCAAGATATTTGTTATTTTTTGCTATAAATCACTAACGGCTATTCAGATAAAGGAAGTTAGCTAATAGAATAAACATTGTTTGTACTCCTTATGATTGTCACAGTTTTTTGGGGTGTCAAAAGTTGCCTCTGATGACAACAAATGTGAAGGTTTTAGCCACAATCTAACCTGTCTGAATGCGGAAATTGTAGGGGTGTAACGGTTCGGTACGTACCTCGGTTTAGCGGTCATGGTTCGGTTCGTTTTCGGTACAGTAAGAAAACAACAAAATATAAATGTTTTGGTTATTTATTTACCAAATTTGTAAACAATGGCATAACATACAAATACACACAAGATCCATTGCCAGGGTCAACATATATAAAATAAAAACTTAATAAGATAAGGCTCTGAATGGTTTCCTAACAAAACCTTTCTACATATAAAGTGCTTTTTTTGATTGATTGATTGAGACTTTTATTAGTCGATTGCACAGTACAGTACATATTCCGTACAATTGACCACTGAATGCGAACACCCCAATAAGTTTTTCAACTTGTTTAAGTCGGGGTCCACGTTAATCAACATTAAACTGCCTCAAGTTGTAAATAAAATAACAAAACTTTTCTTCTACATATAAAAAGTGCAACATTAAACCTGGTTTACTTGGCAGTAAGAGGATAAAAGGGCTCATTGTTCTTCCCCCATAGAAGTGGGTCAAAATCTAATTTTCATCCAATATGGACTTAAATCTGTTGCTATAAAAACATTTGTTATTGCTTTAACCCTGCCTGACTCGCCGAGGAGAGGCTGCTTGAATTCGGTGGTGACGCTTCACATGGGTTAGCATGTGTTATGAGAGTAGCGTATGTGTGTGTGGCCCTTTAATATGAGACAGCATGTGACGTCAGTGAGTGTGTGGGCGATAGAAGAGAGGTAGCGGTAGTGAGTGCGGGGAGTGGCTAGTGTGACTATGACGTCACTTCATTTACCCTGGAGTCCGGAGCTGTGGAAACCCACTGCCGGGCAGAGTGAAGGGTGTTGCCCCTGAGAATACATAAGCCCTGGAGGAGTGTCTCCCCTGCGTGTGTTTTCACAAGCAGCTGCTGAACAATGTCGTCAAACCTCCGTCCTTCATTGTTGTATCGCGCAGCCAAAGTGTTCCCAAACGGGAGATCTTAATGAGGCAGGAGGGTCTTCCAGCTCTGGCTTTTACATGTTGTCCTAGCCCGGTCGCTGCTAGCATGCGTACTCGTTCGGTACACCCCCGAACCGAACTGAAACCCCTGTACCGAAACGGTTCAATACAAATACACGTACCGTTACACCCCTAGGAAATGTATTTTGCGTCGGGGGGTTCAACCCCCCCACCAGGACTTTGTTGTGTGGTGGTGGTGGTGGTTCAGATTCAAGCCACTGGACGAAAAGTAGGAGAATGTGTTTTTTAGGGAGTGTCAGAAGCCCGTGGCTACAAAAAGTTTGAGCACAACAAACCTATTCCACCAACTTCAACAGCAACACGCAATACAGTACGAAGAGTGCATAAAACTTTGTGGCACGACAGTGGCAGTGCAGTCCACGTCCCCAGCACTAAAAAAATGTACACTGCAAGTGTGTTATGTATACATTATTTGTTTTTCTATTTTATTTATGTTATGTACAAACCCCGTTTCCATATGAGTTGGTAAATTGTGTTAGATGTATAATAAACGTAATACAATAATTTACAAATTATTTTCAACCCATATTCAGTTGAATATTCTACAAAGACAACATATTTGATGTTCAAACTGATAAACCTTTTTTTTTTTGCAAATAATCATTAACTTTAGAATTTGATGCTAGCAACACGTGACAAAGAAGTTGGGAAAGGTGGCAATAAATACTGATAAAGTTGAAGAATGCTCATCAAACACTTAAATGGAACATCCCACTGGAGTGCAGGCTAATTGGGAACAGGTGGGTGCCATGATTGGGTATAAAAGCAGCTTCCATTAAATGCTCAGTAATTCAGAAACAAGGATGAGGCGAGGGTCACCACTTTGTAAGCAAATTGTCGAACAGTTTTAGAACAACATTTCTCAACAAGCTATTGCAAGGAATATAGAGATTTTACCATCTACAGTCCGTAAAATCATCAAAAGGTTCAGAGAATCTGGAGAAATCACTGCACGTAAGCGATGATATTACGGACTTTTGATCCCTCAGGCGGTACTGCACCAAAAATTTACATCAGTGTGTACAGGATATCACCACATGGGATCAGGAACACTTCATAAAACCACTGTCGGTAACTACAGTTGGTCGCTACATCTGTAAGTGGAAGTTAAAACTCTACTATGCAAAGCCAAAGCCATTTATCAACAACACCCTGAAACGCCACCGGCTTCGCTGGGTCCGAGCTCATCTAAGATGGACTGATGCAAAGTGGAAAAGTGTTCTGTGGTCTGACGAGTCCACATTTCAAATTATATTTGGAAACAGAGGATGTGGTGTCCTCCAGAACAAAGAGGAAAATAACCATTCGGATTGTTATAGGCGCAAAGTTCCAAAGCCAGCATCTGTGATGGTATGGGGGTGTATTAGTGCCCAAGGCATGGGTAACTTACACATCCGGGAAGGCACCATTAATGCTGAAAGGTCCATACAGGTTTTGGAGCAACATATGTTGTCATCCAAGCAACGTTATCATGGACGCCCCTGTTTATTTCAGCAAGACAATGCCAAGCCACGTGTACAACAGCGTGGCTTCGTAGTAAAAGAGTGCGGGTACTTTCCTGGCCCGCCTGCAGTCCAGATCTGTCTCCCATCGAAAATGTGTGGCGCATTATGAAGCGTAAAATACGACAGCGGAGACCCCGGACTGTTGAACGACTGAAGCTCTACATAAAACAAAAATGGGAAATAATTCCACTTTCAAAGCGTCAACAATTAGTTTCCTCAGTTCCCAAACGTTTATTGAGTGTTGTTAAAAGAAAAGCTGATGGAACACAGTGGTGAACATGCCCTTTCCCAACTATTTTGGCACGTGTTGCAGACCTGAAATTCTAAGTTAATTATTATTTGCAAAAAAAAAAATAAAGTTTTTGAGTTTGAACATCAAATATCTTGTCTTTGTAGTGCATTCAATTGAATATGGGTTGAAAAGGATTTGCAAATCATTGTATTCCGTTTATATTTACATCTAACCCAATTTCCCAACTCATATGGAAACGGGGTTTGTAATTCTGTGCTACTTAAACAGTTTATTTTCTGTGCTGTTAATACCCATCTTGACCAACTGGGTTATCAAAAGTGCCACTGTTTGCAGTACAGTTGTCATTCAGTTCAATTGCTGAGAATTTCGCAAAAAAAAACCCAACAAAATAAACTCTACATGTGTTTTTTCAGCGGAAAATATATCGGCTATCGAGTTTAAGTAAAAATATATCGAGATATACTTTTTTGTCCATGTCGCCCAGCCCTAATTGTAGGTGCTGCGGGGTCAATGTCTATAATATTTCCTTTTGTTTAGTGCTTCGAACTGGAAGTACAAGTAAAGTTCAATCTTATAGTTGTCCATAGTGTTCGACTTGTATGCATTCTTCATTCATCACTCTAAGCAACATTTGCAAGTTTTACAATATAACTAAAACAATTCATACTTACTAAACCGTCAAATGTGTGATGTCTGTAGATGGTTTGAATGCCTATTTGTACGTGCTACAGTAATGTAGTGAAGCTAGTATCGTTAGAATTATCTAATATGCCTACACATTTACAAATGTCTGTGTTAGTATTATTAACTTACAAACAATATTCTTTTTTTATGTTGACAAATTCCTCAGTAAATTCACCAATTGGAGGTATTGAGTCTGTTTTGCTGATTGGACAGCTATCTTCCGCAGCTACCGGCTCCATGACGATGACTTCTGTTTTGTTTGATAAGCCATTTTACTGCCGTGTTACACACACTGGAAACATTTAAGGTATGTAAATAAACATTTGCATAACCTTTCTGTGTAAATCACTCATTTAACAACTTATATTTCTGCGGCTTATACTCTGTTGCGGCTAATATAAAGAAAGTATTGTTTTCTTCTAAAATAAAGTGGGTGCGGCTTATATACCCGGACGCTTTTAGTCTGGAAAATCGGGTGTTTGTAATCGGATGTTTCATTACAAAACCATCCAGCGATGTACCCAAAGGAAGTGAAACTGCTAACAAATACTGTGCAGCACAGGCTTTAGCTATCAGGAGTCTTAGTTAGCAATAGTACCAAGGACAAGCCAGAGTTCAAAAATCCCTTGCCTTCTGGGTAAAATACATAAACGAGAACTACCTGTGTATTTACCTTATATAGGTAATGAAACAGGGACGTAACAACTAAGTATTTATGCTAAAACCCTGTAAAATTTCTGACTGATTAATTGATTGATTGATTGAAACTTTTATTAGTAGATTGCACAGCACAGTACACATTCCGTACAATTGACCACTAAATGGTAACACCCGAATAAGTTTTTCAACTTGTTTAAGTCGGGATCCACGTTAGCGTAACGCAGGGGTCACCAACCTTTTTGAAACCAAGAGCTACTTCTAGGGTACTGATTAATCCGAAGGGCTACCAGTTTGATACACACTTAAATAAATTGCCAGAAATAGCCAATTTGCTCAATTTACCTTTAACTCTATGTTATTATTAATAATTAATGATATTTATCTTTGTGGAAACACTGATCATCTTAATGATTTCTCACAATAAATATATAGTTTAGTTGACATGTTTTAAATAGGTTAAAATCCAATCTGCAATTTGTTAGAATATATAACAAATTGGACCAAGCTATATTTCTAACAAAGACACATTTTTATTTATTCTAAAATTTCCAGAACAAAAATTTTAAAAGAAATTCCAAATACTTTGAAATAAGATTTAAATTTGATACTACAGATTTTATAGATTGGCCAGAATATTTTTTTTTATTTTAATCATAAGTTTGAAGAAATATTTCACAAATATTCTTTGTCAAAAAAACAGAAGCTAAAATGAAGGTCTAAATTAAATTGTATTTATTATTCCTTACAATAAAAAACATAAATCTACTTGAACATTGATTTAAATTGTCAGGAAAGAAGAGGAAGGAATTTAAATGGTAAAAAGGTATGTTTAAAAATCCTAAAATCATTTATAAGGTTGTATTTTTTCTCTAAAATTGTTTTTCTGAAAGTTGTAAGAAGCAAAGTAAAAACAATGTATGAATTTATTTTATTTAAGGTATTTCTGTCTTTAAAATATTTTCTTGGATTTTCAAATTCTATTTGAGTTTTGTCTCTCTTAGAATTAAAAATGTCGAGCAAAGGAAGACCAGCTTGCTAGTAAATAAATACAATTTAAAAAAAATAGAGGCAGCTCACTGGTAAGTGCTGCTATTTGAGCTATTTTTAGAACAGGCCAGCGGGCGACTCATCTGGTCCTTACGGGCTACCTGATGCCCACGGGCACCGCGTTGGTGACCCCTGGCGTAACGGTTAGCATAACCTTTTTAGTTTAGCTAGTATTGCCGAAATGTTGATTATCGTAAAACCACGACTGATTACCAGACTTACGTAAATTCATGACACAGTGATACTACTCATTTCCTGGAGAAGAAGCTTGTGCCACTAATCACTACCGGCTGGAAGCTAGCCACCTTAACAAATTAAAACAGATGAAGGTTAACATATCGAGATTAACATATTAAGTATAGTGTGACTCTGCTTATCTGCACATTCAACAACACCGCGATAACTATAACCATAATCATTTCAGTCACAAAAATATGACATTCTAATATGGTTACATCCCACTCAGAACTTGTATATTATATAGGTTTTTTTGATCGTCATTTTGCTCCATTGCTGTTCCCAAAATTAACCATAACCTTAAAACCGTCATAAGTAAGCAATTGTAACGTACAGTAACGCTGATTCGAATTAATGGTGCATGTCATATAATTACATCGTCATTGCTTCAATAAGACTAAAAAAAGAAAGCACAAATGCTTTTGTTAGTCCGGTTTGTTTAGTCCACCATGAATTTAGATCATTATTGAGAATGCCAGCAGTTTTAAAGTTTATGGTAATTCCTGTATTGTGCACTTCAATGCACTCATTATTTGTGTGCATTGACTGTGCCTAAAGATGAGCCGGGCACAGCCAGCTAAACATCTTCTAAAGAGCACATATTGTTATATGATCACATTACTGACCTGTGGTTGGACTACACCCAAAATATGAAGAATGAATATTGCATGCTTCACTTCTCTTACAAGTTATGGAATTCTTCTGCATGACACTGCTCCCCTCACCTCCCAGGGGGTGATCAAGGGTAATGGGTCAAATGCAAAGAATGATTTCACCACACCTAGTGTGTGTGTGACAATCATTGGTATAAGAAATAAATAAATAAAAACAAGTATAGCCTACCTCTGTGTGCAGTTACAGTATGTCTCAATGATGCTTAGTTGTTCAAACTAATTATCGTAACGAGTTAGCTCATTATAACCCATCCATCCATCCATTTTCTACCGCTTATTCTCTTTGGGGTTGCGGGGGGGCGCCGGTGCCTATCTCAGCTACTATCGGGCGGAAGGTGGCGTACACCCTGGACAAGTCTCCACCTCATCGCAGTGCCAACACAGATAGACAGAAAACGTTCACACTCACAGTCACACACTAGGGCCAATTTTTAATTTAATTTAAAGCCGGAGTACCCAAAGGGAACCCACGCAATCACGGGGAGGACATGCAAACTCCACACAGAAAGATCCCAAGCCCAGGATTGAACCCAGGACTACTCAGGACTTTTGTATTGTGAGGCAGACGCAATAACCCCTCTTCCACCGTGAAGCCCCTCATTATAACCCCTCTTGGTAATTAGTGATTATTATAAATAAAATATTAGGGGTGTCCCGAAACAATTTTTTCACTTCAGACACAAAAGCGATGTTGGAGTCTTGAGTATTGGCTGATACTGATATTGATCCGACACGAGAATCAGCAAGATTTATACATACTCGTTAGTAAAGGCTGTTTAATTGAAACGTAAATTTTAGTTGTAGCTTTCATTTAGAAATTTGGAGGTCTTGAAATTGGCATGTAAAATTACTAATGCCAATCAGTAGCATGTGTATGGCATATCCAATGTAAATTAGCCTCGAGCTAGCCTTTTTTGAAAAGTGAGGCCTCACTTTTGCGCGCTTTCTAGGTATACTTACTTTGTTGGCGTTGAAAATGGCAACATTACTTAGAGGCGGTCCACTACCAATACACCTGTTTGCTGTGTGTTGGAGTCTGTAACCGAATGTGACGTCATGTCCGACAAATAACGGTTTGACCTAACCGATGTTGGAGTCTTGAGTATACTATATCAGCAGGAATCATACATCCATCCATCCATCAATTTTCTACCGCTTATTCCCTTTGGGGTCGCGGGGGGCGCTGGCGCCTATCTCAGCTACAATCGGGCGGAAGGCGGGTCGCCACCTCATTCTACGGTCAACACATACTCGTTACAAGAAAAGGTTTGATCAAATGACATTTGTCAATCAGAGAACAATGGTAGGTCAGAAAAAACACTAACCTATTTATCAATAACCATCCGAAATGGACATATGCTGTTTTTAAGGTAAAGTGGAGATGTAATTGCTTTTTGGTCACAGTAATTCATGAAGTTAAGGTCATGAAGCAGTAAGTTGGTTGATACAGACACGTTTGTTAGTGCTTACTTTCTAATACGCTTCTGCTTTAGAGACTTTCACTGCAATATTTTACGATAAAGGAAATTTATTACGTATGTTTAGTTTCTGTACTATTGTGTGCTGAGCTGTTGTGTAGCTGCTAGCTCCTAGTAGCCTGTAACCTACCACGTTTATCTTTTGTAAATGACTTGAGTAAAATAGAAGAAAAGACCAACCTTGTTTGCTTTTTGGAGGACATTTAGATGTTAACTGGCTGACCAGCTTTGCACAAGTAAACACGCTGCAGGACTGTTTGTATCGAACATGAAATCATACATTTTACGTGCAACCACAGCACATCCATACTTTGATGTACGCAACATTTTCAGGCTAAAAGAATTCAAGGCATCAGGGGTGTTATTCCAAGTTAGATTGGAATAATTTGTATCTGATCAATCCATAGCATCAACCCTTGAGCCACCCAGAAAGTGATGCATATCCAAACAGCACAGATACACGGAGGTGCTTGAGAGAAGTGCTGTAAAGGAAATGTGTGGCTGAAAGCGGCTTGCTGTGCATTAAGTATTTTCGTTGCGTCATCATTTTCTCATTCAGCTGAGCAGTAAAAATGGAGGGCAGTGGTGGATACCTGCAGGGGAGCGATACTTCCCAAACAGAATGAATTGAGAGTGTCCTAGAAACCAGAAGAGGGAACATGGAGAGGCTTTCTGCTGCCATGTGGGGGACATAGGTTGTCAGAAGGTTACCTGTTCCGGTGACCCCACAGAATAAGGTCAGCACTAAGCAGACCATTAGTGGTGGAAAGTATGTTCCACCCACACATGGGGTCCTTCACTGATCATTATCCCAACCGTTCCTCCGCCTGCCTGGACATCATTTGCAAAAAAGTAAAAACTAACAAAAGTGTTTGGATGATCCGCCCGAAATGTTTAGTCTTGCGGCGTGGTATTTATAACCACTTTTTAACAAAGTCCAGGAGGTCTAAAAATTGGATTTATAATTTTACCTTCACCCCCGCTGTCGCACATTCAAAATACTCTTCATTTATTTGGGTTACATAAATAACTGCATGTTTTTAATAAAACATGTTCATTTCCATTTTGCAAAGTGCCCCAACAAGCTTCAGCACATTTATGATGTCGGGATGGGTACCTTTCACATTTTAACCAACACAAAACCAATTTTCGGTACTTTTGTGTGTTCCTGTGTTAATTAATAAATGGTCATTTGTTTCATAAATAATATCTATGATTTGTTTAGTAAATAATATATATCGTTAATGTAACATTTAACAATTAGACTTACTTTATTGTCATTCAAATTTGAACTTTACAGTACAGATAAAAACAAAATGTTGTTGCATTAGCTCGTTGTAGTGCAGGATAAAAGAGCAATAAGGTTCAGATCCAGTGGGGCAAAAAAGTATTTAGTCAGCCACCGATTGTGTAAGTTCTCCCACTTAAAATGATGACAGAGGCCTGTAATTTTCATCATAGGTACAATTCAACTGTGAGGGACAGAATGTGAAAAAAAATAATCCAGGAATTCACATTCTAGGAATTTTAAAGAATTAATTTGTAAATTATGGTGGAAAACAAGTATTTGGTCAACCATTCAAATCTCTCACTGATGGAAGGAGGTTTTGGTTCAAAATCTCACGATACATGGCCCCATTCATTCTTTCCTCAACACGGATCAATCGTCCTGTCCCCTTAGCAGAAAAACAGCCCCAAAGCATGATGTTTCCACCCCCATGCTTCACAGTAGGTGTGGTGTTCTTGGGATGCAACTCAGTATTCTTCTTCCTCCAAACACGACGAGTTGAGATTATACCAAAATGGATACATGGATGATACAGCCGAGGATTGGGAGAATGTCATAGGGTTAGATGAAACCAAAATAGAAGTTTTTGGTATAAACTCAACACGTCGTGTTTAGAGGAAGAAGAATACTGAGTTGCATCTCAAGAACACCACACCTACTGTGAAGCATGGGGGTGGAAACATCATGCTTTAGGGCTGTTTTCTGCTAAGGGGACAGGACGATTAAACCATGTTAAGGAAAGAATGAATGGGGCCATGTATCATGAGATTTTGAGCCAAAACCTCCTTCCATCAGTGAGAGCTTTGAATGGTTGACCAAATATTTATTTTACACCATAATTTCCAAATAAATTCTTTAAAATTCCTATAATGTGAATTCTTGGATTTTTTTTTCATCCTCTGTCTCTCACAGTTGAAGTGTACCTATGATGAAAATTACAGACCTCTGTCATCATTTTAAGTGGGAGAACTTGTACAATCGGTGGCCGACTAAATACTATATTGTCTTTATAGTCCAGCGAGTTTAACATTCAGAATAATATTTTTTGTATTATTCAATTTAACTTATTTATTAACATAATTTAACGTTGAGCTGATAATAAAAACGTTGCTGTCCAGTTGTACCATTCAGTTTACCTACACTTGAGAGTATCATTTGCAAGTATGCATTCATTGGTGTTTTTCCCTAAATGTGTTGCTGTAGTCAGGAAGTAGAGTTTGCCGTTAAGTTAAATAAGGTAAGTTAAAGTACCAATGATTGTCACACACACTTAGGTGTGGTGAAATGTGTCTTCTGCATTCGACCCATCCCCTTGATCACCCCCTGGGAAGTGAGGAGAGCGGTGGGCAGCAGCGGTGCCGCGCCCGGGAATCATTTACGGTGATTTAACCCCCAATTCGGCGTGGCGCAGTGGAAGAGTGGCTGTCACGCCAAATTTCTTCTCCCTACAAAAACCTCCCCCCTCCCCATTTACTTCCGGGGTCATGATTAATACAAACGTTTTGTTAACGTTATATCATAAAAATATAACGCTATATTATAAAAATATAACGCTATATTATAAAAATACTGACGTTTTGTTAACGCTATATTATAAAAAAAATTAAAAAATAATTTACAAACACAAGCTATGGGATGATATAAGAGGAAACCTGACCCCGGAAGTAAATGCGTCATCCCATAGCTTGTGTTTGTAAATTGTTTTTAAATTTTTTTTCATAATATAGAGTTAACAAAACGTCTGTATTTTTATAATATAGCGTTATATTTTTTATAATATAGCGTTAACAAAACATCTGTATTAATCATGACCCCGGAAGTAAATGGGGGGGGGGTTGTAGGGAGAAGAAATTTGGCGTGACATGGCCGTGCGCAACCCCGGGTCCCTGGTTCAATCCCCATCTAGTACCAACCTCGTCACGTCCGTTGTGTCCTTGAGCAAGACACTTCACCCTTGCTCTTGATGGGTGCTGGTTAGCGCCTTGCATGGCAGCTCCCTCCATCAGTGTGTGAACGTGTGTGTGAATGGGTGAATGTGGAAGTAGTGTCAAAGCACTTTGAGTACCTTGAAGGTAGAAAAGCGCTATACAAGTACAACCCATTTATCATTTATTTATCATTTAATTCTAACCCTTGATGCTGAGTGCCAAGCAGGGAGGCAATGGGTCCCATTTTCAGAGTCTTTGGTATGACTTGGCCGGGGTTTGAACTCACAACCTACCGATCTCAGCGTGGACACTCTAACCACTAGGCCACTGAGTAGTATCACCAGTCTTGTCGTTTGTTGAGTCCTATAAAGTGTTTATACTGTAAGTTCGGTACTTATTACACAAGAGCTGTTTAATTGAAATGTGCATTTTAGTTGTAGTTTACATAAAAAAATTTGGAGGTATTGAAATCGGCATGTAAAATTACTAATGCCAATCAGTAGCATGTGTATGACATCCAATTAGCATTGAGCTCGCGTATTTTGAAAAGTGAGGCCTCACTTTTGAGTGCTTTCTAGGCATACTTACTTTATTGGCATTGGAAATGACAACATTAGTTAGTGGCAGTTCACTACAAATACACCTGTTTGCTCAGCAAGTGTTTGAATCTGCAACCCAATGTGACGTCATGTAAGACAAATAACCGTTTGAACGGTATGCAGTCGGTACCAATAAAAGACCTGTACATTATTTGGTACCTGTCCCTATGCATATGTCATCAATTTATAATACTAAGCTGTAGGGGTGTGGGAAAAAATCGATTCGAATACGAATCGAATACGTTGTGCGATTCAGCATCAATTTTTATTTAAAAAAAATCTATTTTACTTTTATTTTTTTATCAATCCAACAAACCACTACACAGCAATACCACAGCAATGCAATCCAATTCCAAAACCAAACCTGACCCAGCAACACTCAGAACTGCAATAAACAGAGCAATTTAGAGGAGACACAAACACGACACAGAACAAACCAAAAGTAGTGAAACAAAAATGTATATTATCAACAACAGTATCAATATTAGTTATAATTTCAGCATAGCAGTGATTAAAAATCCCTCATTGACATTATCATTGGACATTTATTAAAATAAAAAAAAAGAACAATAGTGTCACAGTGGCTTACACTTGCATCACATCTCATAAGCTTGACAACACACTGTGTCCAATGTTTTCACAAAGATAAAATAAGTCATATTTTTGGTTCGTTTAATAGTTAAAACAAGTTTACATTATTGCAATCAGTTGATGAAACATTGTCCTTTACAATTGTAAAGGCTTTTTTTAAAAAAATCTACTACTCTGCTAGCATGTCAGCAGACTGGGGTAGATCCTGCTAAAATCCTATGTATTGAATGAATACAGAATCGTTTTGAATCGGAAAAATATAGTTTTTGAATCGAGAATCGAATCGAATCGAAAACAACCGATATATTATTGAATCGTGACCCCAAGAATCGATATTGAATCGAATTGTGGGACACCCAAAGATTCACAACTCTAATAAGCTGTATTCCAGGAAACTTTTAGATTTTCTGGATTGTATTGTGTGGATGTGTTTAATACTGTTATGCAAGATGGTAGTTATCGTGACAGACAGGTGAGATCCATGCATGAGCGAGCTTCAAGCCAAGAAGCGTGAGTGTCCTCGTTGTTAGTCCGAAAGTGATTTCTTCCATAATCAGCAGCGTCTGCCTCCTAAGTTCAGTCTGAATAAGTCCATTAAGGTAAAATTAAGGCTGACTAAAAGTGAGCGTAGAAAAGGCCGCTCTGAAGTTCAGCCAAATTATCTCAAAATACTTTTTTGCTCCTGAGCACAATGACCGCAGTTAACCAGGCGTGCATTTTCTCAATTCGGTTTGACTCTATCAGCACAGCTCAAACGTGCTGTGATCAGTCCTCCTTTGCCTTTGTGAGAGTACAGCTGCACACTTGGGGTGCACCTCAAACCCACACATTAACACACTACTATTCTTGCAGATGAGCATCCATTTGAAATCAAGCACTAATCCAATTGGCGTCCTCACCGCCCCATGGCATCCAAAGCCAATGCAGAGAATTGAGATGCAGCGAGCATTAGGGAAGATAAATGAGGAGGAAACTTAAAGAGAGAGAAGGAGGCAGCAGGGAGCTCGTACAGACAAAATGTATTCAAAAAAGAAGTTAATGTCGCTCTGTAAAATTTATATTACAATTCAAGTAGCTGTGGGCAAGTCTCAGCGACGCAGGCGTAAAAAGCCAAGATAAAACTTCCCTAAAAAGCAGATTTGTAAACTCCTCCGCTGACGTCTGCACGCCTACGTGCACGATGAAGGATGCGCGTGCACATCAATTACATAAGCCAAGTGGCTGATGGAAATAGGAGCTGAACATGTAAACAAGCTGATGATGGAGGAGCAAACAGGAATGTAGTTGTTTTTACATTCACAAACAACCAATCAATCAATCGTTTTACTGCACAATCTCAATAATGACCTCGCTTTCTTTCATCTCATACTTTAGGAGAGGAGCAAGTGACAGCAGACTAAATGTCAAATGCTTTAAAGTATCAGTAGAGTGGAAAAACATGTGGACTTCATATGCTTAATTGGGTTTCATTGTATCCATTAAACCAGGGGTGCCCGTTAGGTTGATCGTAAACTACCTGTCGATCACAGAGGCTGTCTGTCTATCGCGAGGCATTAAAAAAAAAATAGACCTAAAAAGTACTGATCATTAATCTTCACTAGGACGTCACTTTCGTCACTAAATTGACACCCGAGGATCTTGTGAGATGACACTTATTGCTGCTTACATCAATATATACAAGGGCTGGGGGATATATCGATATAAGCAATATATCGTTGGTTTCTCTCTGTGCGATATAGAAAATGACTGTATCGTGATATTCGAGAATACGTTCTCACGCAGTTGCTTTTAGCTGCGGGCATTACACTACAAGCTATTCCCACTCCTTGTGTCTCCTTCTCACAGACAGCAAGCACACAAACATACACACGTCACATACTGTCACGTCATACGTCACATACGTATACGCCCTCACGGAGCAGAGAGCTAGCAGCATGGGTAACGTTAGTTGTGATGCTAGCGAAGCCGTGCGAGTGGTAATACGAGAGAAAGAAGGTGCGAATGAAGGAAAAATATATTCCCAGGAAAAACAGCAGGGGGTCCATCGTCTGGCGGTGGTTAGGCTTCAAGCGCGAATATGTCGAATAGACAACTTTAATTTGTCAAGCAAGGGGCACAAACGTTGCTACCAAAAGTAGCAATACTGCTAATATGTAGCATCATTTCAAAAGTCAACTGCTAATAACTGTTTAATAAATACAGTTTTGGTCAATTGAGTTAGTTGTAATTTCCTTCTCTGCATGAAAGTTTAAAAGTAGCATGTATTAATGCAGTATGAACATGAATGTTTTAATGTTGACACATTGAATCATCATACTCCTGTGATTATATGTATCAAGTGTTCATTCAAGGCTAAGGTAAAATATCGAGATATACAGTATATCGTGTATCGCGATATGCCCTAAAAATATTGAGATATTAAAAAAAGGCCATACTGGCATTATTGTAGCAATAGTGCCCTATTTTACCAATATTACTTATTGTAACAATCATAGCTATATTGAAGCAATATAAGCCTTATTGTATCAAGACTAGCCTAAACACCAGGGGGGACAGAGCCTTTTCCATTGCTGCCCCTAAGCTCTGGAACAGCCTTCGCCTCCACAATAGGTCAGCCCAGGGCCTGGGGGTTTTCAAAACCCTTCTTAAGACCTACCACTTCTCGCTGGCCTTTGACCTGAGCTGAGCCTGCCCACTAGGCCAGTGGTTCTCAAATGGGGATACGCATACCCCTGAGGGTACTTGAAGGTATGCCAAGGGGTACGTGAGATTTTTTTTTTAAATATTCTAAAAATAGCAACAATTCAAAAATCCTTTATAAATATATTTATTGAAAAATAGCAACAATTAAAAAATTGTATTCAATTATTTATTGAATAATACTTCAACAAAATATGAATGTAAGTTCATAAACTGTGAAAAGAAATACAACAATGCAATATTCAGTGTTGACAGCTAGATGTTTTGTGGACATGTTCCATGGATATTGATGTTAAAGATTTCTTTTTTGTGAAGAAATGTTTAGAATTAAATTCATAAATCCAGATGGATCTCTATTACAATCCTCAAAGAGGGCACTTTAAGTTGATGATTTCTTCGATGTCTAGAAATCTTTATTCATAATTGAATCACTTGTTTATTTTTTAAAAAGTTTTTAGTTTTTTTTTTGTTTTTTTTCCAAATAGTTCAAGAAACACCACTGCAAATGAGCAATATTTTGCACTGTTATACAATTTAATGAATCAGAAACTGATGACATAGTGCTGTATTTTACTTCTTTATCTCTTTTTTTCAACCAAAAATGCTTTGCTCTGATTATGGGGTACTTGAATTAAAACAATGTTCACAGGGGGTACATCACTGAAAATTGGTTGAGAACCAGTGAACAAGGCCACCATTTTCTAGTCCTACCCCCCCCCCCCCCCACCCCCACCCCCCCGCCACACCCCTTGGCTTTAGTTTTATTTTTCTATTCGTCACACTTTTTTATTACTATGATCTTTATTTAGCAAATGTTTTACTTTTTATTCGACCCCTTTTACCGTATTGCTTTTTGCACTATTTTGTTCAGCTTATTCATTGTTTATGTTCTATGTTTGTTTTCTGTTTCTGTTGCTCGATACTTTTTTTTTAACCTGTAAAGCACTTTTGTTCAATTTAAAAGTTGTTGTAAACATGCTATATAAATAAAATCTACTTGACTTGACTTGACTAGCCTTATTGTGGTAATATTACGTACTGTACCAAATTAGCCTTATTGTAGCAGTATTAGCCGTATTGTAACAATATTACTTATTGTAGCAATATGAGCCATATTGTAGCAATAATAGCCTTATTGTAGCAATATAAGTCGTATTCAAAAAGTATTACTTATTGTAGTAATATTAACCTTATTGTAGCAAAACAAGATTAATTGTATCAATACTAGTCTTACTGTAGCAATATTAACATTATTGTTGCAATATAAGCCTTATTGAAGCAATATAAGCCTTGTTGTAGAAATATTAGCCATATTGTAGCAATATTAGCCTTATTGTAGCAATATAAACCTTATTTTAGAAGTATTAACCTTATTGTAGCAATATTTGTCATGGTATGTGTGACAATTTTCGGTATTTTTCCTGTGCTTACGGTTTCTTCCAGTTTCGGTCACTGTATGACTTGCAGTGACTTCAGCACTGTTTCTGAGCGCTACTTTTGTCCCGTGCTCCTGATTAGTGATTAGTGGATCAGGAGTGATCTGTAAACTGTATTTGGAATCAGACGTATCTTCATTGAGTGCCTGCACATACACACATTGGCCGACTATAATTTATAAGGCTCTTTGGGTTAATGCTGATCTACTTGTGTACTATGTTACCAAAAAATTTAAAAAACAGCTCCAGAGCATTACGTTCTAACAACATCTTTCTGAATTACTTCCACTTGAAGACTTCCGTTCTATCCTGGGGATAGACAGTGTGAGACCTTTGTACAGTGTTTGTTTTTAAAAGGTATTAAACTTAAATTGCTTTATAGTTCCCTTTTATGCATTTTAAAATATATGCATTAATGTATTACAATTCTCTAATTGCTCTGTGACATGTGCTGCTTACCTCTTGGCCAGGTCACTCCTTTGAAAGAGATCTTGATCTCAATGAGTTGTTATTTGGTTGAATAAAGATTGATAGTAGGGTTTATCTGTCACTGTTGAAGGAGGGCTTTGTTGTCTATTGTGATTAATGTTACGGGGGTGCTTTTTCATTTTTGCTTTTCTTCATTGTAGGGCCACGCCTCCAGCTAGCACATGCAACTATGACAAATACTAGCCTTATTGTAGCAATAGTAAGGCTAAATGAAGCAATAAAATCAACATAAAACCAATCATAATTCAAATAAACATTGATTGATTGATTGAAATAAACATCAAAGAGTGGCAATGAGATATTTTCAATTATTATATGCACAATTAAATCAAAGTTATTTTAGCCTGAATTTGAACATTGTCCCTGTAGAGGCCTGTCTCACATCTTCTGGAAGTGTATTACAGATTTTAGGAACATAAATCTGCAACACAGCCTCAGCATGTATGGTCCTGACTCTGGGCAACAGCAAAAGACCACCCCCTTCGGTTCTCAGAGCCCAAGGAGTTCATATGTCTCTAACATGTCAGATATGTACTTAAGTATAAGACCATGAAAGGAACGCTATTTTAAAGTATATTCACTGAGCAATAAGAAGCCAGCGCAGTGACCTAAGCACTGGACTAATATGGTCATATTTCCTGGTTCTAGTCAAGACTCGAGCAGCAGCATTCTGGGTGTACTTCAGCTGCTTTACAGCTTGTTTAGAGAGCCGAGTAAAGGTCATTGCAGTAGTCTAACCTAATTTGAGCAGAGGCAAATGTTGCAATTCAACACACACACAAAGCACTTTCAAGCAGAAAAAGAGTGGAGACAGAAGAGGGAGAATGGACATACACTAACAATACAAGTAAAGATGTAAAGACTGAAGTGCTGCTCTGCAAGTAGTGCTTTAAATCATGTTGTATTGGGCAATATAGACAATATACAATTTTAAATATATAACTTTGTCAAATATCGTTACATTGTCATAATAAATGTTAATGCCGGGCAAATTTGACAATGACAAGAGAACGAAAGCTTCCTCAATACACTGCAGAGTCCTCGCTACCTAGCAGCTAACATCCCTCCACAGTATTTTAGCTACTTTTAAATCACTAATCCTCACCTCCACGGCAACAAATAAACTATGTGACATCCCTTCAGGACAGGAAAAAGCTAAACATACTTCACTAAACACCGTAAGAGGATACAAAAGCTATCCGCTAACAGCAAATTAGCGCTCTTCCATGTGAACAAATGGGTGGCTCTATACAAATATCAGCAAATATCGACTATAAACAAGAGCTGTATATAGTCGATACTACAAGGATTACATCAATATGTTTTATCATCACAAAATGTGTAATCATTTTTGTGGTCATCAACTCAGGAGATATGTCCCTGGACACAGGTAGATTTTAAGTATGACCAATGTATGACCCTGTAACTCCTTGGTATTGGATCGATATCCACATTTGCAGTATCACCCAAAACGTATGTAAAGTATGAAAACAACAGAAGAATAAGTGCTTATTAGATTTAAACAGAAATATAGATAAAATGTTAAAACTAGGGCTGTCAACCATAACATTGTTAACACATGCGATTAACAAAAATAATAAAATAACACGGAAGGCATTTGTTATACAGTCTGTGATCACGATGAAAGGCGGCCAATTTCTCTTCAAAACAGAACTTTGGATAAAACTAAAGTAACTTGGTATTGCAGCAACAGACGTTTTTATCACCGGCGCACATCAAGTTTGAAATACCATCCTAAAGCAAAACTTGCACTCCAGGATGTCGCCGAAAGTGTTGTTTATCCTGTTGGCGACTTCTTTTGTAAACAGTTACTAGTGACAAATCTAATGACTTTTCCTGGAGATATTGGAGACATCTTTGAGTCTTGGAGACTCTGAAGTGAAAGCAAACAGCAGTCGGCCGGTATGTCAGTGCCGCTGCACCAAGAGCTACATCGACAACAAGCAAGAGAATGCTACGCTGGCCAGGTTTACTAATTCATTGTTTGCAACAAAAGTAAAAGTGAAGTTAAACATATGCCTTTGCTAAACGGACAGCCAACATCTGTTTGGTCACTACATCTGTGAAGACCAAGTCCTGCAAGAAGATGTCATTGATATCACCACAGCTGATCTGTCATACAAAACCTTGAAGGAGCACAATTACCATACATCCATCCATTCTCTACCGCTTGTCCCGTTCAGGGTCGCGGGGGGTCGCTGGAGCCTATCTCAGCTGCATTCAGGCGGAAGGCGGAGTACACCCTGGACAAGTTGTCACCTCATCGGAGGGCCAACACAGATAGACAGACAACATTCACATTCACATTCACACACTTGGGCCAATTTAGTGTTGCCAATCAATCTATCCCCAGGTGCATCTTTTTAGTTGTGGGAAGAAGCCGGATACCCGGAGGGAACCCACGAAGTCACGGGGAGAACATGCAAACTCCACACAGAAAGAGCCTGAGCCCGGGATTGAACTCAAGACAACTCAGGACCTTCGTATTGTGAGACACATGCACTAACCCCTGGGGGCACAATTACATCAAGGATAAACCAACTGTACTACACAAACAAAAGCATCAACTTGCAACTACAGACTAAATGTGAATTTATTTTGCTTCCTGGAGAACGTTGTAAATCTGTAAGTAAGCGAGCTGGCGTCGCATTGTACCAAAAAATAAGATCAGCATTTTCATCTGAAAAAGGTAGACCAACTTGTTTGTTTCAACAACTGGTTAAATTAAAGAAGAGTCAATGGTGCGATATGTTAAGTTTTTTATGAGTGTGTTTACAACATTATCCATTAGTAACTTTATCTTGTTTGAAAGATTATTGCAATCTGAAGAGACTTTCAAAATGTCCACTTAATTTTTACTACACTTTTTTTAACCAGGTTTTGTGCAAACCACCCACCCACCCATCCATCCATCCATCCATCCATCCATCTTCTTCCGCTTATCCGAGGTTGGGTCGCGAGGGCAGCAGCCTAAGCAAAGAAGCCCAGACTTCCCTCTACCCAGCCACTTCGTCCAGCACCTCCTGGGGGATCCCGAGGCATTCCCAGGCCAGTCGGGAGAGATAGTCTTCCCAACGTGTCTTGGGTCTTCCCCGTGGCGTCCTACCGGTCGGACGTGCCCGAAACCCCTCCCCGCTAGGGAGGTGTTCGGGTGGCATCCTGGCCAGATGCCTGAACCACCTCATCTGTCTCCTCTCGATGTGGAGGAGCAACGGCTTTACTTTGAGCTCCTCCTGGATGACATAGCTTCTCCCCCTATCTCTAAGGGAGAGCCCCGCCACCCGGCGGAGGAAACTGATCTCGTCCTTTCCGTCATGACCCAAAGTTCATGACCATAGGTGAGGATGGGAATGTAGATCGACTGGTAAATTGAGAGCTTTGCCTTCCGGCTCAGCTCCTTCTTCACCGGAACGGATCGATAGAGCGTCCGCATTACTGAAGAGGCCGCACTGATCCGCCTGTCGATCTCACGATCCACTCTTCCCTCACTCCAGAACAAGACTCCGAGGTACTTGAACTCCTTCAAGATCTCATTCCCAACCCGCAGATGGTATTCCACCCTTTTCCGGGAGAGAACCATAGACTCGGACTTGGAGGTCGCTTCACACTCTGCTGCGAACTGATCCAGTGAGAGCTGAAGATCTTGGCCAGATGAAGCCATCAGGACCACATCATCTGCAAATAGCAGAGACCTAATCCTGCAGCCACCGAACCGGATCCCCTCAATGCCTTGACTGCGCCTAGAAATTCTGTCCATAAAAGTTATGAATAGAATCAGTTTAAATGTTAAAAACAATAAAACTTTTTTTTTAAATTATTGTTTGATATTCTGATGACTAAATTACAATTGTACCCAAATGTTGGTGTATTTTCTTTAGCAAATTTTGTTTATGCAAGCAAATAATACCGTCAATATTCATGATTAATGACAGGTTTAGAGTGTGATTAATCTGAATAAAACATTTATCACTTGACAGCTCTAGTTAAAACAGAAAGTAACAAGATATAAACAGTAAATGACCAAGTAGATTAATAATCCATCCATCCATTTTCTATCGCTTGTCCCTAATAATTTTGTGAAAAATATAACAATTGGAAATGACACAGCTCTAGTTGACCAGCTGGCTGCAGAGTAGCTATTTGTTTCCCAGGAATTATTGCATTTTTAATGCCTTGAACTTTATCATGAAATAATATTGCAAACCCATTGCACTCTGATGTCGAGTCCTAAAGGAAGTGAAATTGGAAGGTTTGTTAATCTATTTACTGCAGCAAATAGGGCACGAGAGTTGATACTACAGTTTGTGATGATTTCAGAAGATTCATTTCCCCTTGTTCTTTGTAAAGTCTGATTGAACATATTTAACCTTTTTTTGTAAATCTCCTAATGAGTTTGGAGCTTTAATTTGCGCCATTTCTAAACTCTGTGGCACTTTCTTTTCTGTCTTTATTTTTCCATGGCACTATTTGCCTACTAATAACCATTTTAACCGTTTACAACACGTATGTGTCAACAGGTCATCAACATTAACATACGGGGTGTTTTTAGACCTAATCATTTCCACAAACTGTGTCCGTGTGCTGTCATTAATGAGTCTTCCACTGAACATCTGCAAACCTAACTGCTGCTTTGGGTCTAACAAACAAGTCGAAGAAAACACAAACATTATTCGATAAAGCAGCATCAACAACAATTATGTTTGAAACAGCGAGACCCTTAGTAACTATCAAGTCAGGAGTTGTGGGTGGGCTTGTTTACATGCTGAGTTAAGCCAAAACATTTCAAGGACGGCACTGAGTTATTTAGCATGCCTGTCATTGGCTACATCCGTATGCACATTAAAATCCCTTGTAGTGACCAATCGGTGCACACAACTTAAAGTAATTCCATAAAATCAGTATTAAAGGAGTTATGCGGTTGCTTGTAAATAGTAATATAAAGTATCTCCATTGTGAATGGCACATATTCAAAAGAGGAAAAAAACCCAAATGACAATCTGTGGGTATATACAGTATGAAAATGAATATGGCACAGACACACCTACCCCTCTTTGTCATCTTTCAAACACATAATGGAAGTAACGTGGTGTAGTTTCAATTTTCACCCAAAAAAACAACACACCACTAAGATTGAGAAAGGAATTGAAATTATTAATTAAATTGCTCCACTACATTTTGGAAAATATCAATAAATCACCTTAAGTTCTTTATTTCCAGCTCTAATTCTAATGACTTTTTACATAATTGGAAAACTAAATTCCATCAGCGGCAAGGACTGCGACCAGAAGTTGCTCTATTAAGCAGCAGGACTCAGCTAGCTATGCCAAACTGACCATCCACAAAACACTGAACATCCACCTGAAAGGTGACACCAAGAGGTAAAACGAGGAACAAAACTGCCAACACAGCTAGCACAAATGACAATGTATCTGACAATGATGCAGTGTCCCCTAAAGTAGTCAAGGAGATGATAAATCAGACATTGAGACAGCAGAAAGCTCATTACATGGGGATGCTTGACAAGCAGACAACTTCATGAAGTTCATTTAAGTATTTAGGGACTTAACTAATGGCTTTTTTGATGGCTGTAATAGGCAGGTTCGAGAATTTAAGGACAGCATTCAATATACACAGTGGGATGTTGATGAGATTAAATCCAAAAAATCTCCAAAATATCAACTGACCATAACACATTGATAGAGAGTGTGATGCACACAATTTGTGAAGGTCTTGTCTCAATAAACATTAAAGCTGATTATCCAAGAATATTGACATTTTTGATGGAGTTACAAAAGTGTCTCCTGTGAAATCGGAGCATACCGAAATTCACATTTAAAAAATCATATTAAAGAAGTTAAATCTTGACGCAGAAACCATTAACATTGAAAAAGCTCACTGTGCTGCAAAGATGGACAATACATAAGAACGAGGTCGACCAAACTTATTGTAGTTTGCAAAATACTGAGTTGAGAAACACGGTTCCAGGGTGTTCATTCAAAATAACTTTTTTGTAAGACTGGAAGGCAAAAAAGAAGATAGTTAACTAAAATGGAAGAAGCTCAGGAAAGAGGCTAAATCACTTATTTATTAAACACATGAACTTGAACCAAAATGGCAAAAAATTAAAATAACGATTATTTTGATTGCCACTGCAATCAGGATTAATAACAATAATTGTTCATTTATTCCATCCATCCATCCATTTCCTACCGCTTATTCCCTTTTGGGGTCACGGGGGGCGCTGGCGCCTATCTCAGCTACAATCGGGCGGAAGGCGGTGTACACCCTGGACAAGTCGCCACCTCATCGCAGAGCCAACACAGATGGACAGACAACATTCACACTCACATTCACACACTAAGGCCAATTTAGTGTTGCCAATCAACCTATCCCCAGGTGCATGTCTTTGGAAGTGGGAGGAAGCCGGAGTACCCGGAGGGAACCCACGCAGTCACGGGGAGAACATGCAAACTCCACACAGAAAGATCCCGAGCCTGGGATTGAACCCAAAACTGCAGGACCTTCGTATTGTGAGGCAAACGCACTAACCCCTCTGCCACCGTGAAGCCCTGTTCATTTATTGGAAAACATTTACCACCAAAACTGAACTATAAATATAATTTAAAAGAACTAAGGATGTAAAATAGTAACAAATAACATTATATTACAACGTTATAATTGATTAACTTGGACCCCGACTTTAACAAGTTGAAAAACGTATTCGGGTGTTACCATTTAGTTGTCAATTGTACGGAATATGTACTGAACTGTCCAATCTACTAATAAAAGTTTCAATCAATCAAATCAATCAATCAATATTTACATTTAATGGTGCAATACACCGATCCATGGATGAATGTGTGCAATACATCTTTGGACAATTTTGACCAGTGTTTAAGTCAAAGCATAATACTAATAATGTATCAAAGGGTACATTATACTTGTGTAAACTACTCTTTGAAACCTTTATTTTGATAGACTGGATGTTGTGCAAAGTGCTTTATTGTAAAGGGGGGGGGGGGGGGGGGGGGGGTACTTGGAAGTGTACTGCTGTTCTAAACTTGACAACTTTGGAGACGGCTAAAGGCTGTAAAACAAATAAAAATTTAAAAATTAAAAATTGTAAAAATCTGTTGGTACATTGATCCTACATCGATGATGTCGTTAACAGCGCAAGCAAATGAGATGTGTTGTATTGTTGGATTGTTCTTGCTAGCTTTAGCCTTGTAGTTTCAAATGGCTGTCTACGCATTGTTTAGTTCAGAATGAAGGGTAGTTGAGTGTTTGCGACAGCATTTCACACACATTATTGTAAAATTCTGTTATAGTTTGCATTCAGCAGCGGATTACGTTTTATTGGCAAATTCCGTGGTTCTGCAGTTACATGAACGTGGAAAAAAAGCAGTCAAACAAAGCACTAATCTGATCCAATTTAAGAAAGTGTTAACACTCAAAGTAAGAGGAAGATGAATACTGATAAAAACCTTCAGCCATATTAATTAATGACACATCATCCATCACATGTTCAGTAAACAATGTGAACCACACAGTAAATTAATTACCTATATATGTGAACTGTATTAATATCTATTTATTTTAATTCAGTTTTTGTTGTTGTGGTAAAGATTGAAAAGGGAAGTGAAGAATTGTATAAAAATATTTCTAGACAGGAAAACGATAGGATTAAATAAACTCTGCTTCTTCTTACTCCTTTTCAGACATGTTGAAATGTGAAACTTTAAACATATGATGTAAACATTCAATCAATCAATTAATCAATCAAAGTTGACTTATATGACCCTAAATCAGGAGTGTCTCAAAGGGCTGCACAAGCCACAACGGCTCAGATCTAAAGTAAAAACTCAACACAATGAGTGTACATGTGTACATTGTAACTGTACACGTTTGAAACACATCACTATATTGTTATTTTCTTCTCATTACTACTTTGTTCCTGTTTAGTTATTTTTTAACATGTCAGAAAAAAAATAAAAAGGGCATTTTATAGCATTTTAAATACAAACTAATTTGGTAATACCAATAACTAGTAACACAGATTTGTTTTTAAAATGTTTACATTTTATGTAGCCTTTTTAAAGAAAATATATGAATCATTGCAGATTAAATGAATTATGATGACATATATATGATGATGATGTGCTACTGGACATGCCCCTAGCTATCTTCCCACCTCCACATATATTGGCAATCTGGTGGAAACCCTGACGAATATCAGTTAAAATGTAAACTATACCCGTCCGCACTGTTTACAGTACGTCTATTGTGGAAAGAGATGTACTGTTTATATCAGTAGTCTGATATAAACTATCAGACTACTACCGACCACACAGTCTGATAATTTATATATCAATGATGAAATATTAACATTGCAACACATGCCAATACGGCCTTTTTGGTTAACTAAATTGCAATTTTAAATTTCCCGGGAGTTTCTAGATGAAAACGTCGCGGAATGATGACGTGTACGCGTGATGTCACGGACTGTAAGGAAATATTAGCGCTGCGCACACACACAGCTAAAAGTCGTCTAATTTAACTGCATAATTACACAGTATTTTGGAGATCTGTGTTGCTGAATCTTTTGGAATTTGTTCACTTAATAATGGAGAAGTCAAAGTAGAAAGATGGAGTTGGGAAGCTTTAGCCTTTAGCCACACAAACACACAGTGATTCCTTGTTTAAAATTCCCGGAGGTGAAGCTTTCCTATGAATCAGAGCGGTCAAGCAAACGTGGATCCCGACGAAATGTCAACCACCAGTTTTCTGTGAGAAAATTGTAGTAAAAAGTCGCCACTTACCAGAGATCTGCTGAGCTTGTGCCATCCGTACAGGTGCTGTCGACTTCCATCAGACACTGGCCTCAAGACACCCGTGGACACACCCTTCCAACTATCAGGTACTATTAAACTCACTAAAACACTAGCAACACAATAGAAAGATAAAGGATTTCCCAGAATTATCCTTGTAAATGTGTCTAAAAACATCTGAATCCAACCCAATGCAATCGCGTTTTTTTTTTAACCTGATTTTTTTTTTTCCCCGAATCTGTCGCTATCAATATCCTCAAACACAAATCTTTTGTCCTCGCTCAAATTAATGGGGAAATTGTCGTTTTCTCGGTCCGAATAGCTCTTTTTGTTCGAGGCTCCCATTAAAAACAATGTGAGGATGTGAGGAGCCCCCAACGGGTGACGTCATTGTCTGCGACTTCCGGTAAAGGCAAGGCTTTTCTATTAGCCACCAAAAGTTGCAAACTTTATCGTCGATGTTCTCTACTAAATCCTTTCAGCAAAAATATGGCAATATTGCGAAATGATCAAGTATGACACATAGAATGGACATGCTATCCCCGTTTAAATAAGAAAATCTCATTTCAGTAGGCCTTTAACTACTGGTGGGAGGAACATTTGCATCGATAACAATAAAGGTTACATTAAGAGGAAATTTGGTATAAATGTCAACATAAAAACAAGTAGTGAAAAACCAAACAAATAATCCATCCAAAGAATTAAAAGCAGAATATTATATTATTTTATTATAAATTTACTGTGAACAAGCTGTCCCTCTAAAGCCCCATAAGGTTATCCAGAGTAAATCACACCTAACCTTATCCGTGTTTACACACAACAATGCCACCGTTTAAGACTTCCGCCTCCTCCGACTCAGTACGCATGCGCGGAAAATGAGCGTGTCATAGTCATCTCCAGTGTTGCTTTGTGTGCAAGTTCTTAAATGTAACTTATCTGAACAATATCCAGTGGTATTTCAATTAACTGGAATCCAGTGTGCTGTGGGGCCCTATTGTAGTGAATCACACCTGAGACATCATAAATTAATCATATCTTTATAAGACACGAAAACAATGTGATAAAGAACATTTTACAACTATCAATTTAGGGATCTAGAAATGTGGTCAGGACACTCCTCACTCTTTTGCCTTAACCTGCATTGTCCATTCGTTGTTGGTGACTTTATATACTTTGGACTTAAACGCATGGCGGACAATAACTGATACGGTCTGCTTTGCCTTTACGAAAGCAGTCACCGTTTTCCATAGTTAGTCTTCCCTCGGCGGCCAGGTAATACAAAGCACATCTTACCTTTTTTTAATCACATCCACGGTAGCCCGCATTCTCGTTGACTCTCCTTGGACAAATGGACAAACATTTTTGCTAAGTAGAATCACAGCTGACTTGGACATTGGAAAGTTATCTTGCCGTCTGAGAAGTGTTGTATCTCAAACAGCTGCAATCGCTTTTTCTTAAGGTATTCATGTGTGATTTCCACAAGCGTCTGTACAAACGGAAGGAGAAACTCTGGTATGTCTGGATGAATCGCCTCCATATTATCTCCGAGTTACGAAACCGCTTTATTACAAACCATATGAATTGGGAAATCGTTTTGGATGTAAATATAAACGGAATACAATGATTTGCAAATCATTTTCAACGTATATTCAGTTGAATATGCAACAAAGACAACATATTTGATGTTCAAACTGATAAACATTTTTTTTTTTGCAAATAATCATTAACTTTAGAATTTGATGCCAGCAACACGTGAGAAACAAATTGGGAAAGGTGACAATAAATACTGATAAAGTTGAGGAATGCTCATCAAACACTTATTTGGAACATCCCACAGGTGTGCAGGCTAATTGGGAACAGGTGGGGGCCATGATTGGGTATAAAAACAGCTTCCCAAAAAATGCTCAGTCTTTCACAAGAAAGGATGGGGCGAGTTACACCTCTTTGTCCACAACTGCGTGAGCAAATAGTCAAAGAGTTTCAGAACAACGTTTCTCAAAGTGCAATTGCAAAAATTTTAGGGATTTCAACATATACGGTACATAATATCTTCAAAAGGTTCAGAGAATCTGGAGAAATCACTCCACGGAAGCGGCATGGCCGGAAACCCACATTGAATAACCGTGACCTTCGATTCCTCAGACGGCACTGTATCATAAACCGACATCTCTAAAGGATATCACCACATGGGCTCAGGAACACTTCAGAAAACCACTGTCATTAAATACAGTTGGTCGCTACATCTGTAAGTGCAAGTTAAAGCTCTACTCATCAAAGCGAAAGCCATTTATCAACAACATCCAGAAACGCTGCCGGCTTCTCTGGGCCCGAGATCATCTAGGATGAACTGATGAGAAGTCGTAAAGTGTTCTGTGGTCTGACGAGTCCACATTTCAAATTGTTTTTGGAAATATTCGACACCGTGTCATCCAGACCGAAGGGGAAGCGAACCTTCCAGACTATTATCGACGCAAAGTTCAAAAGCCAGCATTTGTGATGGTATGGAGGTGCAAAAAAACGGATATGCTGATTATCGGTCCTGCTAGACACCGAACTCTATTTAATAATACAACTCTAACATTTGACAACCAAACAATTAAACAAGGCGACACGGTAAAGAATCTGGGTATTATATTTGACCCAACTCTCCCCTTTGAGGCACACATTAAAAGCGTTACTAAAATGGCCTTCTTTCATCTCCGTAATATCGCTAAAATTCGCTCCATTCTGTCCACTAAAGACGCTGAGATCATTATCCATGCGTTTGTTACGTCTCGTCTCGACTACTGTAACGTATTATTTTCGGGTCTCCCCATGTCTAGCATTAAAAGATTACAGTTGGTACAAAATGCGGCTGCTAGACTTTTGACAAGAACTAGAAAGTTTGATCACATTACGCCTGTACTGGCTTCCTGTGCACTTAAGATGTGACTTTAAGGTTTTACTACTTACGTATAAAATACTACACGGTCTAGCTCCATCCTATCTTGCCGATTGTATTGTACCATATGTCCCGGCAAGAAATCTGCGTTCAAAGGACTCCGGCTTATTAGTGATTCCCAAAGCCCAAAAAAAGTCTGCGGGCTATAGAGCGTTTTCCGTTCGGGCTCCAGTACTCTGGAATGCCCTCCCGGTAACAGTTCGAGATGCCACCTCAGTAGAAGCATTTAAGTCTCACCTTAAAACTCATTTGTATACTCTAGCCTTTAAATAGACTCCCTTTTTAGACCAGTTGATCTGCCGTTTCTTTTCCTTTTCTTCTATGTCCCACTCTCCCTTGTGGAGGGGGTCCGGTTTGATCCGGTGGCCATGTACTGCTTGCCTGTGTATCGGCTGGGGACATCTCTGCGCTGCTGATCCGCCTCCGCTTGGGATGGTTTCCTGCTGGCTCCGCTGTGGACGGGACTCTCGCTGCTGAGTTGGATCCGCTTTGGACTGGACTCTCGCGACTGTGTTGGATCCGTTATGGATTGAACTTTCACAGTATCATGTTAGACCCGCTCGCCATCCATTGCTTTCCTCCTCTCCAAGGTTCTCATAGTCATCATTGTCACCGACGTCCCACTGGGTGTGAGTTTTCCTTGCCCTTATGTGGGCCTACCGAGGATGTCGTAGTGGTTTGTGCAGCCCTTTGAGACACTAGTGATTTAGGGCTATATAAGTAAACATTGATTGACTGATTGATTAGTGCCCAAGGCATGGGTAAGTTACACATCTGTGAAGGCACCATTAATGCTGAAAAGTACATACAGGTTTTGGAACAACATATGCTGCCATCTAAGCGCCGTCTTTTTCATGGACGCCCCTGCTTATTTCAGCAAGACAATGCCAATCCACATTCAGCACGTGTTACAACAGCGTGATATCGTAAAAAAAAAAGTGCAGGTGCTTTCCTGGCCCGCCTGCAGTCCAGACCTGTCTCCCATCGGAAATGTGTGGCGCACTATGAAGCGTAAAATATGACAGCGGAGAACACGGACTGTTAAACGACTGAAGCTCTACATAAAACAAGAATGGGAAAGAATTCCACTTCCAAAGCTTCAACAATTAGTTTCCACAGTTCCCAAACGTTTATCTAGTGTTTTTGAAAGAAAAGGTGATGTAACACAGCGGTGATCATGCCCTTTCCCAACTACTTTGGCACGTGTTGCAGTCATGAAATTCTAAGTTAATTATTATTTGAAAAAAAAAAAAAAAAGTTTATGAGTTTGAACATCAAATATCTTGTCTTTGTAGTGCACTCAATTGAATATGGGTTGAAAAGGATTTGCCAATCATTGTATTCCATTTATATTTACATCTAACACAATTTCCCAACTCATATGGAAACAGGGTTTGTATTAAACTGGCTGCAGTCCTTTCTTTCTGACGTCACTTCCTATGTGGGGTGCTGTCTTTTTGGCATCACTTCCTCTCCGAACTCAGTTTGTAAACGATCAATGAGTCCATACAAAGCTAAGTAGCGGAGAATCAAGAAATACGCGCCGCACTTAGCCGTGTAAAAATTTGTCCGAGGAGGTGGACCTTAAACGCTGGTTTAGTGTGGCTGAAACGGGGCTGAGGCTAAATGATTGTTTGTCTAAGGCAGTGCTTTTCAACCACTGTGCCGCAGCACACAAGTGTACCGTGAGATATCGTTTGGTGTGGCGTGGGACATTATGTAATTTCACCTAATTGGGTTATAAATATCTTATCCAAACCAGTGATTATAATTCGCAAATAATGTGCCATTGTTGAGTGTCTGTACTGTCTAAAGCTCGGCATATCAGTAGGTGGCAGCAGGTAGCTGATTGCTTTGTAGATGTCGGGAACGCGGTTTGTCGTGATCACAATATGCAGGAGGCAGCGTCCAGGTAAAAAGGTATCTAATGCTTAAACAAAAAATAAACAAAAGGCGAGTGCCGCTAAGAAAAGGCATTGAAGCTTAAGGATGGCTATGCACAACAAAACTAAAACTGGACTGGATGCAAAGTAAACAAAATCAGAATGCTGGATGACAGCAAAGACTTACAGCGTGGGGAGCAGACGGCGTCCACAGAGTACATCAGTACATAACAATCAACACCAAAATAGTAGCGCAACAACCAAAAAACTCAAAATAAGTCATAGCGTGATGTGACAGGTTGTGACAGTACACCTACTTTGAGACATATATAGTGATGCATGGGTGGTCATGGTTTAAATTCATATCCAACAATTGTGAGAATGACATTTCATTGTCAATATCGGCTGCAGAGTATCATTTTTTTTATGTTTTCCGCTCGCGGTGTGCCTGGGGATTTTTTCGATGAAAAAAATGTGCCTTGGCTCAGAAAAGGTTGAAAAACACTGGTTTAAGGGGTAAAACAACTTAGTGTAGACATTGCCTAAGCCTTGGAAGCCATGACTTTTCTCTGTGGTAGTCGTTTTGCAAGCTAAGCAGGGCCAACAATGGCCATCAACAATGTTTACACAGCAAATGTCCTAATAATTTAGAATGGAGACAGAAATCAATAATTGTAATTTAGTGAAGTCCAGATAGGAGCCAACAAGCAGCAACTAGAAACGATGTAGTGCTGAAGACCATCAATACGCTTTTATGTCAACACGCTAGAAACCATCTCGCACTAAACACACTCGTCTTGCAACATGGGGACGTGTCCAACATGAGGACATGTTTGCCACTTTTAAAGCCCCCTGCCGTTAACTGGGCACTCATCACAAACTAAGTCATTATGATTATGAGTTTAAATATGCTGATCTGCTGCCAGCTCATTGAAGCTCATCAGCAATAAGCACATTACAGAGCAAAGTAGTGCACAAGTCCTCTAGGTTGCAATCCCGGCAGGCGGCGCTTGTCCACATCCATTAAGAGGAACTCGAGTCACTGATGTCTGTCCTCAATGCCTCTACATGATATCCAATGAATGATGTTTACACAACACATACGTCAATCTGCTGTAACTGAGGAAGAGGAGGACATAATCCTATGCTTTATGTCGCCCTAAGGCAGAATAGTAAATACAAGTGATCAACTTCAATAAAAACTTGCTCAAGGCCCAGGAAGCCCTCATTTATTTCCATCCTTAATATATTTACCTCATCCAGAGAAAGGAAACAGATTGCCAGAGGCAGTGGGAAGTAAGATGATTTGGAACTCAATTCTGTTCAATTGCTCGCTGCCAGCGTGATCCATCACGGAGAATTAAGATGCTTCTCTCCCACACTGAACTTCCAACAGCCATATTGGCACATCTGTCTCCGACAGAGACAAATGAACGCGTTCTGGCACACGTGGGCCGAGCCAAACGGGTAGCAATAACTGAGATGAATAATGAGTCAGCACGGACCCAGCCTAAATTCATTTTTAACAATTAGTGCTGCTGCATCGCTCATTTTTCTTGGGGAATGAGTGCAGATACAATTACAGCTTGAATGAAAAAAACTGCACACATCAGCAGAAGTGGAAGAAAATGGATGATATTGTGTTGCAGGGTGTTGTCAACAGCAACAGGAAAAGTCTTCCTTCATGTTACTTTTAGGGTAAATATATTTTCCTTCCGTTCTTTTGTAAATACGCCACAGTGGTCAAAAAGTGTAATGATAACCATAGAAGTCATCGTGTTTTAAGGACGACACTTTTAATAAAATACGTACTTTGTCCGTTATTGGAGTGAATTAATCACATGGTTTTCCTCCAATGTCACTAAAACTGCTTGAATATCTACCCTCATCTCAAAGCAATATGCACTTTATGTATAAAACTAGTGCCGTCAAACCAGTCTTATTTAAATATATGTTCATTTTTAGGGGTGTAACGGTACGTGTATTTGTATTGAACCGTTCCGGTATGGGGGTTTCGGTTCGGTACAAGGGTGTATCGAACGAGTTTGTATCCTAAACTCTTAACAAGCTGCTCTGCTTTCTGCCTCTGCCTGAGCAGTGCAGCATTGTCCCGCCCACACAACCATCTGATTTCTTACATACAAAGCCAATCAGCAGTGCGTATTCAGAGCGATGTAACAGCCAATCAGCAGTGTGTATTCAGAACACATGTTGTAAATGCTTCATTGTCGAGCAGACATGTGTTTAACAGCGGACATCGTACCCTCCCCAAATTATAAAAAACACTTTCCAGTCACAACTATTACAAACATCAGTATGAGCCCGTTGACATTTTAGAAACTTAAACTGCAGTTCACAGTTCTGGCTTGAGGTGATGTGAAGGCTAATTAGCTTTTAGCATTACGTTAGCTCATTTTGCTGTGTGTGTGTGCGTGCGTGTGTGTGTGCGTGTGTTAGGGGCAGCAAAGCCCTGTCTGTCTGTTATTTCACATGAACTAACATGAACTCCATAGATTTCAGGGATGAACGTCTCTCCTATTGCTATTGTACTATTTTTCAGCTATAGTTACATTAATCATACGTAATGTAGCAGCCTAATTTTAAATGGCAGGGTCCCTGCTATCACATGTTGACAAAAATATAACATTTACATAATAAAAGTCATGATTTATTACAGCTTCCCAAATGCTGTAATAAATCAAGTATGATGAGTTGACTTGAAACTGTTTAATGTTGCACTTTTTATATGTAGAAGAAAGGTTTGGTCATTTTATTTAATCAAAGAAACAACCTGAGGCAGTTTAATGTGGATTAACATGGGGATAATTATTATAGTGTTCCCAATGTTAAAAGGATCAAGCCATCGTTTACAAGTTTGGTACATAAATAACCAAAAACATTTTATTTGCTTGTTTTCTTACTGTACCGAAAATGAAATGAAATGTTACCTCAGACTCCCGGGCTCACAAGAAGAATCTTTGTGTCAGGAGAACCCACAGGAGGGCAACTTCCACAATCGCATTGTTTACTTTCACATATTTTAATAAAGATTTGATTAATTTATGATGTCTCAGGTGTGATTCACTACAATAGGACCCCACAGCACACTGGATTCCAGTTAATTGAAATACCACAACACTGGATATTCAGATAAGTTAAATTTAATTTAAGAACTTGCACACAAAGCAACACTGGAGGTGACTATGACGTGCGCATTTTTCGGACGGAGGGGAGTGGGGGGTTCTTAAACGACTATTGTGTGTGTGTGTGTGGACAAGGATACGGTTAGGTGGGATTTACCCTGGATAACATTAGTGTAGAAGAGGCCTGAAACTGATGATTTAAATATTTTTCATGTGATTGAGGAAAAGCAATAGATGTATGAAGAGTATAAATGATGGTGACTCGGGTGTTGTGGTAAAAGGTACGTGTTGGAGTGTCCTTGAGGAGCCATCCTTTGTGTGTAATGTGTACACCAGAAGGTAGCTCAGCTCTAATTGTCCTTGATGAGCTGCTTGGCACCTTGCATGGCAGCGTGAGCTGACAGCGATTTTCCCTTTTTTTTGGCTGACAGAACCCATAAAAAAGTCAGCTTTTGTGCAAAAGACAATAATTTATAGGTTTGACTTTATCTTCTTTGTCAGACAGAAAAAAAAGACAAATGGACTGCAAGGAGCGCATACTTATAATGCTGGTTATCTCTGTCATCTCCTGGGTTCTTGTAAAGAATCTCTCATAAGTTCCAACCCCCGTGAAGCCAAGCAGTGTGCTTGAAAGTCAAGTGCTACTAAACAGTCTGAGGTCTGCAGGGAGCCGTCTTCACTCTGTGCATTAAGTTCCAGAAGGCAACGTGACTTCTGTTGGCCACCATGACAACATGCGTCGCTCTTTTGCTTCTAGCCGATGGGGGGCTTCGGTTGGCAGGAGTCACGACGCCTGACGGAGCCAAGGAAAAGCCGGAGCTCAAAAATTCTCATCCGTAGTTAAAATCTCCTATTGGAAAACCATTTGGTGACTACAAGCTGGATATAATAAAACTGCACTTTAACCATTAATAACTTCACTCAAGATAAAATAATAATAACTATTATATTATTTCTCCACTCATTCATTGTCTCGCAAATGCAAATAAAAATAGACCCCGAGATTAAAAAAACAAAACAAAAAACAACTGTCGCACATATGCGAAAAGGGATTTTACACCTTTTTATCGCATTTTGCTCCTAAATTCCATCCATCCAAATTCCATCCATCCAAATTCCATAAAACTACAGTAAAATGTTGACCCATCTGTGTAACATAAGGAAAAAAATGATTGAATACTCCCACTGAGAGCTTTGCGTATCCTCTCCTGCACCACGCCATCGTTGAAAAAACTGGTCAGTAAAAGACAACTTTTTTTTCACCACCACTTGACACAAACTGCACTGCACGCTCGTAACTACAAGGGTCAGAAGGAATATTGAACAACAAATAAATGATAGAAGTGACAAACTTGCTATTAGTTGACAAAATCTACAGCCATTGAAGCACATTCAGTCTACCGAATTACCTTGAATTGCCGCCGGGGCGCTAATTAATTTAAAACTTCTTCTCACTCCTGCGCGTACCAAAGGCATGCGGTAAAAGTAAGCATGCGCTAATCATTTTAAAACCTCTTCTCACTGCGGCACTTACCAAAGGTATGCAGTAAAAATTTGAGTGTGATGTAATCTTGGACCTAAAATCCTACTGAATAGCTCTTAATCTTCTTCCCTTTATGCGATTTCAAATTATCGGTATTGAAATCAGCCTCCTCCATTTTGAAAATGATGACAGGGGAAGTGTCACTCGTGACTTCACGAGTTTGACCAGGCGGTAATACTAAGCATGCGCTAATTATTTTGGGAGCAGGTGCATACTATATGCCAGGCGGCAATTCAAGGAAATACAGTATTTATTAGGCAGAGGTAACACAAACCCGTGAAAGATACACACACAAACAGACACACACACTGCTATCATATACTGTATATTAGAGCTGGGCGATATATCGAGGTTGTAAAATATATGAGATGAATTAAGAATATATCGTAATATCAATATATTTTATTTATATAATCTATTTCACAAACTTTTGGCGTGTCCTGTATATGTGTAGGCCATATTGTTTTGGTCACAATAATTGAGATATGAAATGTTCGTATAGTTACATCCTAATTGAATTTATAACCGAGTTAGTGCTGGGCGATATATCTGCGCCGAACTATCGGTACTGTTTTCTGCCATTTTCCCAGTGTTTACAAGCAAATGTGACTGCGTGGTCACGTGATCTGCACATGACACATCATTGGCTGGCTCACTGCCACTTCATTAGACGTAGCCTCGTCTGGCTGTGGTTTGGCTTCAAGCGGGAATATGTTGAACATTTATGCGGCAAAAGCGTTGCTACAAAAAGTAGCAGCACTGTTATTTGATTTCCTATTATGCAGCTCATTTTTATTTGACACTTATTGAAATATCTTGTGTGACATCATGTACAAAAGTGCACTTTATTTGTTTTAAACTATTGTAGTGGCGTTCTGAACAAAAAGTGCACTTTAATTTAGTGTTGTTTTGATATGTCATCTTGGTGACATCATGCACAGAAGTGCACTAATAGCTTGTTTTAAAATGTCTCTGACAATCTTGCACTTTCTTTTTTGAAATGACATGAATGTTTGTGCCGGTGCTTAATAACTGTTTAATAAATACAGTTTTGGTAAATTGACTTAGTTTTGATTTCCCTCTCTGTATGAAAGTTTAAAATGAGCATATATTAATGCAGTATGAACAAGAATGTTTTAATGTAGACACATAGAATCATCCTACTGCTTTGATTATATGTATCAAATGTTCATTCAAGGTTAAGGCAAAATATCGCGATATATAACGTCTATCTCGACATGGCCCAAAAATATTGAAATATTAATAAAAGGCCATATCGCCCAGCCCTAAAACGAGTACTGTGATTATGTTGTATCAATCCTGTCCATTTTTCCATTGATTTACTACAATGACTATTGTATTTCATAGCATTCATGTCATACGTATGATCTTCATTAATATATAATCATCGGAGTGTGATGTAAGAAAAGGGATGCAGTAGGAAAATGTGAGGTTGATTCAAGGCCAAAACAAACAGTGGAGCTAATGGTCTAAAGCACTAATTAAGTTGGATCAACATTGCTATGGACTGAAAATGACTTCATGTTTGCAATGAAGAAAGCTACCTGAGTGAATTACAATCACAGAGTCCGACCAACTAGAGCAAATAGAATCCGCACGTCTCCTGCAATTAGAAACCCTCAGGAGGCGCCAACAGCTCGTCAAAATGGCTTCCTTTCAAACATGCAGAGTGCTGCTCTGCAAACATGCTGGCATTCTGAGCTCACACACATCTACAAGTCACACGAGCGTTTTCATCACTGCTTTTTAACCCGAGAAAATCATCCCATATTTAAGATCTTCTTACATAACATTTTTCGCTGACGAATTCATCCGTGGACAATAGCTCGTGTTTTTCCGGATGGAAGCGAGTCAGAGTGGCCACTCGCAACAACATCGCGAAAACGTGTAAATTGTGGAAACATTCCACCCTAATCGTGTTAAAGAGATGAATACCTTGCTCATTTTGCAAAGTGGACCTTTTTTTATGGCAGTATATCTGTGTACGGGAGTATTTAAAGCAGGGGCATTGTGTGGGACATCTGGAGGATGCAATTTCAACTCGGTAAGATAGTTAGCTTTTTACCGAACAAGTGGCAGACGAAGTTTTCTGAAAAATAGATGAAGTTATCATTTTGGCCGAGGTCCGCCAGTTAAACATTGTTCATGTCAAGTCACACACACACATACTGTATGTACGATATCATAAAATAATAACTATACAATCTAAAATGTTGAAATTAACTCAAGTCTATTAAATTTCTAAAAATGCCAGGAGTTAATAATATAACTGTGTGCAACTTTTTCAACACATCATCACTTCATTTTGAGGACGTTAGTTACCTTTGGTGTTTGATTTTATTGTTGCTACTGCATTTTTACTGTCCTTTGTTTTCATTAAAAAACAAACAAACGTTTTTATCAGTCAAATAGACAAAAGTTTAATAGTAGAGATGTCCGATCATGTCTTTTTGGCCGATATCCGATATTCCAAAAGTGTCCAACTCTTAATTACCGATACCAATATCAACTCATACCAATACATACAAAGTTAAGTAAAGTTAAAGTACCAATGATTGTCACACACATACTAGATGTGGTGAAATTATTCTCTGCATTTGACCCATCACCCTTGATCACCCCCAGTGAGCAGCAGCGGTGCCGTCCCCGGGAATCATTTATGGTGATTTAACCCCCAATTCCAACCCTTAATGCTGAGTGCCAAGCAGGGAGGTAATGGGTCCCATTTTTTAATAGTCTTTGGTATGACTCGGCCGGGATTTGAACTCCCGACCTATCGATCTCAGGGCGGACACTCTAACCACTAGGCCACAGTTGTGGAATTAATTAGTATGCCTAATTTTGTTGTGATGCCCGGCTTGATGCATTGAAAAATTTAACAAGGTTTTCCAAAATAAATCAACTAAAGTTATGGAAAAAAATGCCAACATGGCACTGCCATATTTATTATTGAAGTCAAAAAGTGCTTTTTTCTTTTTTTAACATGCCTCAAAACAACAGCTTGGAATTTGGGACATGCTCTCCCTGAGAGAGCATGATGAGGTTGAGGTGGGCAGGGTTGGGGGGGTGCGGGTTTCGGCGGGAGGTAAAGGGGGTGTATACTGTAATGTCCCGGAAGAGTTACTGCTGCAAGGGGTTCAGGTTATTTGTTCTGTTGTGTTTATGTTGTGTTACAGTACGGATGTTCTCCCGAAATGTGTTTGTCATTCTTGTTTGGTGTGGGTTCACAGTGTGGCGCATATTTGTAACAGTGTTAAGGTTGTTTGGGGCGGCATGGCGTAGTGGGTAGAGCGGCCGGCCAGAAACCTGAGGGTTGCAGGTTCGCTTCCCACCTATTGACATCCAAAAAATCGCTGCCGTTGTGTCTTTGAGTAGGACACTTCACCCTTGCCCTCGGTGCCGCTCACACTGGTGAATGAATGATGAATGAATGATAGGTGGTGGTTGGAGGGGCCACGCTTCCGTGAGTCTACCCCAGGGCAGCTGTGGCTACTAATGTAGCTTACCACCACCAGGTGTGAATGTATGTTGAGTCCTACTTCTCTGTGAGCGCTTTGAGTGTTTAAAAAAGCGCGATATAAATATAAGTTATTTTATACCGCCACCCTCAGTTTGACCTGTATGGCTGTTGATCAAGTATGCATTGCATTCACTTGTGTGTGTGAAAAGCCGTAGATATTATCTGACTGGGTCAGTACGCAAAGGCAGTGCCTTTAAGGTTTATTGGCGCTCTGTACTTCTCCCTACCTCCGTGTACAAAGCGGCGTTTTAAAAAGTCAAAGTTTACTTTGTTTAAAATCGATACCAATAATTTTGAAACCGATAACAATAATTTCCGATATTACATTTTAAAGCATTTATAGGCCGATAATATCTCTAATTAATAGCTATTTTGTTTTGGTAACAGCCTAATGAGAATCACAGGAACAGTTTGAATACAAATATATGAAGTAATGAGTCTTCTTTGTTGGCACATGCCTAAAATAGGGCTAGGCCACAAAACAGTATCATGTATCGCAATAGACACGTTCTTATTATCAATAAAAAAAAAAGAAGTCTTTTATGTCGGATAAAACTGAAAGTTGCTAACCAAGGTTGGTTGCATGAACACAGGTACTTGCTCTGTGTTAACTAAGCAACACAGGAAGTGATCACTGATCAGTGGGAGTGACACACTAACAGCCAATCATCTCTGGTTGCACCATCTTGTATTTTTGCCGTTGATTGTTTGCATGGTGTGAGGAAAGAAACTAAAAATGAGTTCTGCAGTGAGCAAAGAAATTGGCGATAAATAAGGAGATGTCGCCTCGACAGTTTGGTAGGTTTTCAGAATATTTTAAAACGGACCATAGTCAGACCAATGTGGACCAACGTTGTCGTGCTTATCTGAGCACAGCCCTAACTTCTTGGTACTAAATCTAAATGCAATATTTTTTTTGCCAGGTTTCTCTATGTTTACATTTTCACACGTGGCGCTATTGTGTTACACTTTATTAGGCATTCCTTGTTTTTGCACATTAATTTCAAGGTTATTGTTAAGTGTTCAAAAATAATTATATAATTTTGTTTACATTGATTGAATGTTTTCCATGTCCTTTCTACCTTAATAGCTGAGCGGATTATAATTCGATGAAGGTTAATTTTTAAATAAATATTTAAATACAATTTAAATATTAGATCAAATAAATGGGTTAGAGTGAGGGTTTATGTTTAGGGTTTAATATTTACAATATTTTTCTCCTGGTCCATGAAAAATATCGATGGGTCATAAAAGATTTCAATAATTATCGACCAACGACCAAAAAATAAAGCTTTTATCGTAATACGGATTTCAGCCATATCGCCCAGCCCAAGTCTAAAAATATTTTTAAATTAATTTAAAAGCAGATGGCTAAATCACAGCCACTGAATATGGTAAATGGTTGTACTTGTATAGCGCTTTTCTACCCCTTTTTAAGGATCCCAAAGCGCTTTGACAGTATTTCCACATTCACCCATTCACACACACATTCACGCACTGATGGCGGGAGCTGCCATGCAAGGCGCTAACCAGGACCCATCAGGAGCATGGGTGAAGTGTCTTGCCCAAGGACACAACGGACGTGACTAGGATGGTAGAAGGTGGGGATTGAACCAGTAACCCTCAGATTGCTGGCACAGCCACTCTACCAACTTCGCCACGCCGTCCCCAAATTATGCTTCATAATTTCATTAGTCGACTAATCGTTAATATAATCAACGACTACTCGACTATCAAAATAGTCGTAAGTAACAGCCCTATTGTAGGAGTCAAATACCTGGTTTCTTAATATAGCAGGAAGACATGTTTATGTACTCAACTGCAAAGAGGGCTGGAAGTCCATCCATACATTTTCTACCGCTTGTCGCTTTTGAGGTCGTGGGGGGTGCTGGAGCCTATCTCAGCTGCCTTTGAGCGGAAGGCGGCGTACACCCTGGACAAGTCGCCAACTCATCACAGGGCTAGAAGTCTGTTCTTGTAAATATGCTTTATATATAATATTTTTACCTCCACGAGGAAGTTATATATTAGCTGGGATAGGGATGGGCGAAATGACCTAAAATCTATCTCCTGATGTACATTGCAGCCTCCTGCAATAACAATATATATCCATCCATCCATTTTTCTACCGCTTGTCCCATTCGGGGTCGCGGGGGGTGCCGTAGCCTATCCCAGCTGCACCAGATCTTATTTAGTATATAAATGATGAAATAATTAGGTCTGCAGCTACGGATTATTTTAGTATTTGAGTAATCTATTTATTCTATTTGTTCGGATAATCGGTGAATGCGGCTTTAAGGGAAAATAGTTCAAATAAACAAATATTTTTCTCATGATGTTTCTTCTTTATCTTATAAATGCACATAACATTGAAAAAGCACTTCAATGGGAGCAGCACTATATATTACCTACATTAGAAAAAATAAAAAAATAAATTGTTCCTGCAGCTTAGAGACACAACAATTTTAGCGACATATGTGAGCGGTTCTAAGAATGGCCGCCATCTGTGCACTTCCTATGATGTCAGGAATCTCCTATTTCCCCTGCCATGTCTTAACGTTTTTTAAAACGGTTTCAAGTGCACCATCACGATTGGACTCACCATCACTTCCTCTGTAGATTATTTTCACTTTGAATGCTCGATCCTGTTATCGCCCCACTTGCTTTTCCTCAAGTGTTGATGTTCTGGTTTGTTGGCACTGTAAATGTAAAAGAGTGTCCATACCTGTGTAGCTTTTGCAGTATGTTAATATCTAGTCGATTATGAATCAACTTTTTATCTGTGTAGATAGTTAGACCCCAGGTGATTAAAGATATCCCCATTCTCTGCCAATGCCAATGGCTGATGATCACACCGCTCCTCAGCACATTCTATCTCATTCATTCTGCGCAACTCTCAATTCCTTGCGATCCCTTCCTGCAGCCATTCTGCTCAGCTGCTAGCAGTGCATTGCTTTTCAGGTGCTTTTTTCCCATTATTCCTGTGAGCAGCTTCCACATTCTGGGCAGGCAGGTGATAGGACAATAGTGGCTGGCCTGAGTGCCCTTTGTTGGATCATTCAGAATGAGCAAACTTCTTCTTCTGACCATCCATTTACTTGGTTCACACAGTCTTGTAGGTGTACTTGCAGTCTGTGGTGCAGTCCTGGCAGCATCTTAAACCAGAAGCCGTGTACTAGGTCAGAGCTACCTACCTTCCAGTTTGCCATCTTACTAACTTCAGTTCTAATGTCCTCCACAGTGATGAATTGCCATGAATTGATTAACGTGGACCCCGACTTAAACAAGTTGAAAAACTTATTCGGGTGTTACCATTTAGTGGTCAATTGTACGGAATATGTGCTGTACTGTGCAATCTACTAATAAAAGTATCAATCAATCAATCAATGCTAATGTCCTCTCGTAGCTCTTTTGTCTGAGCTCCTGCTGTACTTAATCTCGACAGGATGCGTCCTCATTGTGACTGACCTATTCTGCCTGGATCTTACTCCAAAACGTGGTTGCTTCAGTGGGGTCTGGCAGTTCAGTCTCTTTGCCGTTCTTTCCATCCTAGATCTCATAAAACCAGTTATGGTCTGTTTGAAAATGTTTATTTTGTCTGAATTGTTGACATCTTTCATCACACCTCTTGATCTTTATTCCAGCTGATTTAATGTTTTGCGGAGACATACAGTGTGCCATTCTCCTCAAGGTGTTTTTTTTTCCTTTTTCAATTGTCCCCTTTCTCTTTGTTTCAATTTCATGATTCCTCTTCAGATTTATTCAGTCCTTCAGAGATCATTTCTCAACATTTTAATGTTCTGTTGTATCCTCCTTTTTCAGAATGGTTCTTTGGGCTTTCTTTTTTTTACCCTTTTCTTCAGACTCGACATTACTTATTTGGTGAAACATGCAGCTGCATACAGTAAAAAATTCAGCTGTGTAATGTTGTGACTTTGAAACTATGTGGTGATTCATTAACTTGTTACACTTTTGCCCACATCTAAGCGCTATCACATGATTTCAAAGATTGTAGTCGATATCTTTCTTCTAGAAGTATGACTTTTAGGATTCTGTCTCAAACTGCAATGAGCTTTGGGTTCATATCTTCATATTGCTCTTGAACAGAAGGTACAGTAAGATCCTCTTTAACTGGGATGTTGTCTTGGTCCCCGTGCCCTTCTTGGGTACCAAGTGCTGTTTAGGTTTGCTGTGTCTGTAGGATTTTGCTCAGTCACCGGATTTTTATTACATAGTCTCCGAGCTATTTCCTCTTGCGCCACAGTCTCTATCCACTTCATTATCTTAATCTGACGTACTTGATCAGCCAGCCTCGCCTTTAGTAACTTTATGCAGCTCTTCATTGGCATTTCAAGCTGTCAACAGGTCTAATAGTTGTTTTTTTGTACTCTTGTTTCTATGGTTTGCTTCTGATGTAATTTTAAAACGACTGTCTGTGGTTATCCTTTGACCATTCTAATCTCTTCTGTCATTATTCAACAGTAGTAGGATGACAATAAATAGATATGAATCAATAAAGTACTATCCATCTATCTATCTATCTATGACAACGACCAGGACTGTGCTGTTGATCCACAAGACAGCAGTCGGACGCGAAACTGACTAAAAGCTCCAAGCTTTTTCCTTCCTCAGGTTAGGTTTAGTATTTGACATTCTCTCATAAGGTGAGGTGTGTTTTAAGGGTTCCAACAAATTGCAGTTTTATCATCACAAGAAGGACTGCAAATTAAAACTAAAAGGGGAACATTATCACAATTTCTGAAGGGTTAAAACCAATACAAATCATTTCCCAGTGGCTTATTTTATTTTTCAAAGTTTTTCTCAAAATTTTACCCATCACGCAATATCCCGAAAAACGGTTTCAAAGTGCCTGATTTAACCGTCGTTATATCCACCCGTCTATCATCCTGTGACATCGCAGCGTGAAACCACCATAAACAAACATGGCGGATAGCACAGAAAGGTATAGTGATAGCTTGGATTCAAGACTTGGATTTCAGCGCCGTAAGTGATTCAACAGATTACGCATGTATTGAAACGGATGGTTGGAGTGTGGAGGCAGGTACCGAAAACTAAATTAAAGAAGAGACAGAAGCTTTTGAGCCATATCAAGACAGACAGCGGCACAGGAGGAAGCGCGGACAAATTCGGCGATCACCTTCCAACCAACAATCGGTATGTGTTTGTTAGGCATTAAATGTGGGTGGAGAGAAAGGCTGGATGCAAATATAGCTCCAAATGAGGCATAATGATGCAATATGTACATACAGCTAGCCAAATTAGCATGTTAGCATCGATTATCTTGCAGTCATGCCGTGACCAAATATGTCTGATTAGCACACTCCACATAAGTCAATAACATCAACAAAACTCACCTCTGTGATTTTGTTGACTTTATCGTTGGAAACGCATCTGCTTTGAGTGTCGCAGGATATCCACACATTCTTGCCATCTCTGTCGTAGCATAGCTGTCGTCGGTAAAGTGTGCAGAACAAACAAGGGAATTTCGCATCTTTTGACCACTGGTGCAACTTGAATCTGTCTCTGTTCGTGTTGTTACCGATGTCTCCGAGGTAAGGGGAAATAGTCGAAAAAACGGAAAATAACAGAGCTGATTTGAGTTGCTGTGTGTAATGTGTTTGAGAAAATGGCGGGTCGCTTCACAATGTGACGTCACGGGTGAAAGGTCATTGCTCCAACAAATGAAAGGCATTTAAATCGCCAAATTCACCCTTTTAGAGTTTGGAAATCGGTTAAAAAACACATGGTCTTTTTTCTGCAACATCAAGGTATATATTGACGCTTACATAGGTCTGGTGATAATGTACCCCTTTAAGAGGCCACCCTCCCACTGAGATCGACAAGCCCCGCCAGACTTCAACCCAGTACTTCATGGTCTCGGGGAAAGCTCTAGCGTGACCTGGAGGTCGTCGTGGCAAAGTTTCACCTCATTCTCCCACATCAATCAATCAATGGTTATTTATGTAGCCCTAAATCACTAGTGTCTCAAAGGGCTGCACAAACCACAACACAAACCACTACGACATCCTCGGTAGGCCCACATAAGGGCAAGGAAAACTCACACCCAGTGGGACGTCGGTGACAATGATGACCCAGTGGGACGTCAGTGACAATAATGACTATGAGAACCTTGGAGAGGACCACATATGTGGGCACCTCCCCCACCCCCTAGGGCAGGGGTGGGGAACCTATGGCTCTAGAGCCAGATGTGGCTCTTTTGATGACTGCATTTGGCTCTCAGATAAATCTTAACTGACATTGCTTAACACGATAAGTAATTAATAATTCCACTGGTAATCACAGTGTTTAAAATAACGTTCAAATTACAAAACATTCTCATACATTTTAATCCAACCATCCGTTTTCTATCGCACTTGTCCAAGATGTTGCATTAATGGTAAGAAGTATTATATTTATTATTGGTTAACTTTAGAATAACAATGTTGTTAAAAACAATTAGAGACTTATTATACTCTCAACATTTTGGTCTTAAAAATGAATGCATTTAGTTGTATTCAGTGTTAAAAAATGTTATATGGCTCTCACAGAAATACATTTTGAAATATTTGGCTTTCATGGCTCTCTCAGCCAAAAAGGTTCCCGACCCCTGCTCTAGGGGACCGAAAGCAATGGATGTCGAGCGGGTCTAACGCGATACTGTGAAAGTTCAATCCATAGTGGATCCAACACAGCCGCGAGGGTCCAGTCCAAAGCGGATCCAACAGAGCAGCGAGAGTCCCCTCCACAGCGGAGCCAGCAGGAAACCATCCCAAGCGGAGGCGGATCAGCAGCGCAGAGATGTCCATAGCCGATACACAGGCGAGCGGTCCATTCTGGGTCCCGACTCTGGACGAGCGGTCCATCCTGGGTCCCGACTCAGGACAGCCAGCACCTCAAATCTTCGCAAATAGATGTACCTTTATGTCTTAAGCTGGACTATAAGTTTTATTATTACAACAATTATTATTGTCATCATCATCTATTAATTGTCAGTATATGGTACATCGTCTTGTGGTTTCCTGGAACACCACAGACAAATAAAAGTATACAGTGTGTATTCTAAGTATGTGTTACAAATGTATTTGTGTTTAACTTGCAATTATATTGAGCTGCCACATTGTATTACTACTATTATTAACAAATATAGAGGAGTGCATATTTTGATTTGAAAACAAGTAAAAATACAACATGATATGTATTAAAATAAATAATACATGTTATTGAATGGATTATCAAGTAAGAAACACAACTAGTCAAAATTACATTAAAGGGAAAATGCACTTTTTGGGAATTTTTCCTATCGTTCACAATCAAATAGCTAAGCTGCCGCCGAGCTACTGGTAAATGTAGTTCAGCTACGTAGCTTAGCTACATGTGGGTTGTTACTGACATCACAGTTTATCTTATTTTATATATATAATAAATCTTTCATAATGATTGTGAACAATAGGCCACATTCCAAAAAGAGTGCAGTTCCATCCATCCATCCATTTTCTACCGCTTATTCCCTTTCGGGGTCGCGGGGGGCGCTGGCGCCTATCTCATCTACAATCGGGCGGAAGGCAGGGTATACCCTGGACAAGTCGCCACCTCATCGCAGGGCCAACACAGATAGACAGACAACATTCACACTCACATTCACACACTAGGGCCAATTTAGTGTTGCCAATCAACCTATACTATTATTTGTTATTTTAAATATTTTATTATGAATGGCACATTTCCCTCAAGGTTGCCCTTTGGCATAAGCAATAATACTGCATTTGATTCTGCTCAGGGCTCTAATTTCACCAGGGCGACTTTGAAGGCCATTTAAAACACGAAAATTGTCGAAAAGTGGTTCACGACTTGTCGGGCCCAGAATGATAACCACCAGGATGACAGAATTCTTATATTGATTGATGATTTGACACATGACACATTAGAGCAGGACACTATTTCAGTGCTGTATGTGCCATTCCAGAATTTAACAACAATTGAACAAAAATTATTTTAATGGCCCGAACATGAAAGTGATCATAAAGTAAGACGGGAAAAGCAGAAAAACAGGGAAGACGTAAAACCTGCAAAAGTATAAAAGGAAAAATGATGCATAGCTTTGTTCCTATGGGAGTCTTATGGCGGGTATGATATCATCCCTCTTATGAAAGATGCTTCTATCCTGCACGCGGACCCACGCACACACATGCGCAAACACACACACACACACACACACACACACACACACACACACGAACGCAGTCACACACACGCCTTAAATAACTTTTAATCAAATTTTATGGTGTGGTTTTGCAGCTACTTGCAGAGGGGGAGCACACAGAAGGTGACATGTTAGATATGAGCTCTCCTTGCAATCATTGCCTCAGTCTGCAAATAAAGGAGCGAGCTAATATTTCTTTAAATTAATACTCAGCTATTTTTAGCTTCCATGACAATTCTGCTTTCATAGAACGCTCAGCTTAATTACAGCAGACAACCCGGTATGATGATGTTAGTCCTACCTGCTAATGTGCCTGTATAATTGACAGCATTGTTCTCCGCCTGCGCCTATTTTCATGTTTCAGGGACCTCCGAACATTCAGATAACTTCTCTGCGTGTCTGTTGACTAAAGAATTACCATTGCTCTGCCTATTCTACTTGACTTTACGTAAATGTTTGATTTGACTTGATGTATATTGTCATGAATTATTGATATTGTCTTTATTTTACTAAACCGCAAGTGGGACAAAACAATAATTGAAGCAGTAAAAATTACACGATATATAATGTAAACAAGTCAACAAATATACAATATCGCACAACAGAACCAATGTTGTAATATCAATAAAAAGCTAACTACTCAGTCAGCAAAAATAGTGCTGATGTAACATAACTGCTAGTGTAACACGAATGATAACAACGATAACACATGATTTTCACACCGCACTAACATTTTAAAGCACATGTAGAGGTAGATAAAGCTTCAGGATGCTGACCACTCATAGTACTTAGTGTCCCAATCTAATAATGATATCAGATATTGGTACAACATTAGCGAAAAAACAAACAACTGGACAACCAGTTAAAGTGGAACATCACTTTTTGGTGGGGAATTTGACTGTCGTTCACAATCCTTATGAGAGACAAGAACAAATGTGTATTTTTTTTTTTAACTGTAATTTGTAATAATGACCTTGTTCTCTAGGTGGCTAGCAATGCTGCAAATTGAGCAATCCATTCTGCCTCTAAACCACTCTAAAAATGCATCTAAAAACTACCAACAATACTTAATTCATGTTCCGTAACCTGTATAATAACCAAGGCTGTAGCGACATTGATATCGTAGGAGCGAACACTGAGAAGTGTTTTTTTTTCTAGCACAGCAACACATAGCCTTGCTCATAGAAACACTGCTAAGGCATCAGTAAGAGGAAAGCTGCTTTCTGCATCAGCAGATGAATTGCTTTTGAGTTTGTAATGCACAACACAAGGTGACTACTCAGTGGCCTAGTGGTTAGAGTGTCTGCCCTCAGATCGGTAGGTTGTGAGCTCAAAACCCCGGCTGAGTCATACCAAAGACTATAAAAATTGGACCCATTACCTCCCTACTTGGCAGTCAGCATCAAGGGTTGGAATTGGGGGTTACATCACCAAAAGTGATTCTGACTGCTCCCCTCACCTCCCAGGGAGTGAACAAGGGGATCGGTCAAATGCAGAGGACAAATTTCACCACACCTAGTGTGTGTGTGACAATCATTTAACTTAAGATAGGACACCAATTTTACTGACTGAAACACATGAACAATCATTATACAGAATCTGTAAAGTATTAACCCCACAGTTCATTTTTGGTTTGTACAAAGCTAGCTCCACAGTGTGTGTAGTTTTCTACCGCTTGTCTCGTTCAGGGTCGCGGGGGGCAGCTGCATTCGGGCCAAAGGTGGTTTACACCCCGGACGAGTTGCCACCACATCGCAGGGCCAACACAGATAGACAGCCAACATTCACACTCACATTCACACACTAGGGCCAATTTAGTGTTGCCAATCAACCTATCCCCAGGTGCATGTCTTTGGAGGTGGGAGGAAGCCGGAGTACCCGAGGGGAACCCAATCATTCACGGGGAGAACATGCAAACTCCAGGAGAACTCAGGACCTTCGCATTGTGAGGCACATGCACTAACCCCTGTTCCACCGTGCTGCTCCTGCATGTATCATGATCAATATGAAAAAGGTAAACTTGGCTGTCTATAACCTTCCAGGCCCAATCAGCTACACAACAGCTAAGCGCACAATATTTCACAAGCTAGACATACACACCGTATTTTTCAGACTATAAGTCGCAGTTTTTTTCATAGTTTGGCCATGGGTGCGACTTATACTCAGGAGCGACTTTTGTGTGAAATTATTAACACATTACCTTAAAATATCAAATATTATTATTTAGCTCATTCACGTAAGAGACTATATGTATAAGATTTCATCGGATTTAGCAATTAGGAGTGACAGATTGTTTGGTAAACGTATAGCATGTTTTATATGTTTTAGTTATTTTAATTACTCTTACCATAATATGTTACGTTAACATCAATCAATCAATCAATGTTTATTTATATAGCCCTAAATCACAAATGTCTCAAAGGACTGTACAAACCACTACGACTACAACATCCTCGGCACATTCTCCGTTGGTTATTAATGCGTCATATAATGTACACTTATTCAGCCTGTTGTTCACTATTCTTTTTTTTTTTTAATTGCCTTTCAAATGTTTATTCTTGGTATTGGATAGATTTCCCCCAAAAATGCGACTTATACTCCAATGCGACTTATATATGTTTGTTTCTTTCTTTTATTGTGCATTTTTGGCAGGTGCGACTTATACTCCAAAAAATACGGTAATAATAATTTTACAATATTGTGATCTAAATCAGTACTTCGTTTTAACATAAACCAGTATTAAATATTAATAGTTGCATAATACTTACACAAACAAAGTATCCAGTAACTTATATTTCCGCATCATTTAATATACTGCGTCATACGCTTAACTTCATGAATTAATGTGACCACAATGTGTCACCGAAAAACAATTAACCCTCCACTTCAACTCAAAGACAGTTGGTTAATAAGTAGGTTTGTGTTTTTCATACCAACTAATGTCCTTTGACTAATTCCACTTGATCAAACATTTTCTAACATGCCACACTATACAACAATTAACGCGTGTATGATTCCTGCTGATATCGTATCGAAACAATATCGGTATCAGCCAATAGTCAAGGTCCCAATATTGGTATTATATCAAAAGCGAGAAACAGCAGCTACTGCCATCTCATGGCATTAATAAGAGGTTACCTAGAGCCACAGCTGTTAATGACAATATTTTTAATTCTAGCGTCCATAGGTTAATCCAGTACTCTGGAATGCCCTTCTGGTAACAGTTCGAGATGCTACCTCAGTAGAAGCATTTAAGTCTACCTTTAAAACTCATTTCTATACTCTAGCCTTTAAATAGACTCCCTTTTTAGACCAGTTGATCTGCCGTTTCTTTTCTTTTTCTCCTCTGTCCCACTGGAGGGGGTCCAGTCCAGTGGCCATGGATGAGGTGCTGGCTGTCCTGAGTCGGGACCCAGGATGGACCGCTCACCTGTGTATTGGTTGGGGACATCTCTGCACTGCTGATCCACCTCCGCTTGGGGTGGCTCCCTGCTGGCTCCACTGTGGGCGGGACTCTCTCTGCTGTGTTTGATCCACGTTGGACTGGACTCTCACGGTTGTGTTGGATCCACTATGGATTGAACTTTCACAGTTTCACGATAGACCCGCACGACATCCATTGCTTTCGGTTCCCCTAGAGAGGGGGGGGTTGCCCACATATGCGGTTCTCTCCAAGGTTTCTCATAGTCATCATTGTCACCGACGTCCCACTGGGTGTGAGTCCCACTGGGTGTGAGTTTTCCTTGCCCTTATGTAGGCTCTACCGAGGATGTCGTAGTGGTTTGTGTTGTGGTTTGTGCAGCCCTTTGAGACACTAGTGATTTAGGGCTATATAAATAATCATTGATTGATTGAATTCCAAATGTAGATCATGCTCTAAGTGATTTTTGGCTGACTCAGCATTTAACTGAAAAGAGGTGTTAAGAAGATTATTTAAGCTACGTGCTAATTATAAATAAATGCATTAACTGTAATAATGACCTTAGCTCTCATAATTGAGTATAAATAAACACCCCCGGGTAATGTATGAGCTTCAAGAGTAATTTAGAGTAAACATATTAGTATTTAGAGGCTACAATACAACGTTTGTGCGTATTCATTTTAGTTACGCAACCCTGCATCGATGTGATATTATAATAGCAGGTGTTTTGTTGTGTGTGCATTTGAGTTAGTTGGTGATTTAGGACTTACTTGGTCAAGTGCAGCTCAGTGCGAGAGTCTGGTCTTGTCCTCAGCACCTCCCAGCTTCAGGCTAAAGCAGCTGTCTGCCTTTCTTTTTACACTCACTTGTGCAGAGCAAATGCCCTTAATAACCATTTAGCTGCTGAGGCACGCTTGTCTTCCATTCACAGCCCAGAACGCTAATGACCATTTCACAGCAATGGACATTTCTATGTTCCCTCAATGCCTTCCTTTCCTTCTACGGAACACTCAAGCCAGTTGAGGAGGATGCTGGGTATTAAGATTGCCCTTTCATGTTATTAATGAGCGGTAAAGATAGGGATGCTCAATATTGTTGTGTTTTTTCAAGCCGAGAATTTCCTGATTTTAAAGATCGATAGCAAAAACTCATAACTTATTTGTATGTGGTATTTTTAAAATGTACATATATAGTAGTTTGTGTACACGCCAAGGTAAGGTAATTATTTAGTTGCATCTTAAATAAGCGTGTAATTAGTAGGCTGTATAAAAAAAGTGACGGTTTCAAAACCAGCAAAATGTTCCTATAAGCAAAAGTTAAAGTTAGAAAGCAGCGGCAATATCAGGACCAAACAGCTCTGCAGGCTGAGGACAGATGAAGCAGAATAGTCCCGTTCACGGCTTGCGAGAGACACAGGCGCTGTGGGTAGAAGATCGCCCAACGTACCAAACGTGCTTGGGCCCTTTAGTAATAAATGTACTAAACTCCTGCCTACTGTTATTTACTTATTTTTAAAATCTTGCAAAATGTATTTTTTAAATAATTGTTTATGTTGACATCTTGTTGAGCCACTTAGAGATTGTATTTATTTGCATTTTACACTTTTTTTTTTTAATAAAAAAAAATAATGATGTTCCGACTGGAGGTACAAGTTTAGCAACAGTAACCTACTACTGCACTTATTTATTTAGAAAGAATAAAGTTTTCTTTATTTAATCTAAATCACTAATCGTGTTTGAGTGTGTTGTTTAAAAATGACTATTTACCCTATTTTTTGGATTATAAGTCGCATAATAAAGACGGAAAAAAACGTATATACGTTGCACTGGAGTATAAGTAGGGCTGGGCGAAAATCGATATGTACGATATATCGCGGGTTTGTCTCTGTCCGATATAGAAAATGACTATATCGTAATATTCGAGTATACGTTCTCACGCAGTAGCTTTTAGCTGCGGGCATTACACTACAGGCTCTTCCCACTCTTTCCTGTCTCTCCTTCTCACAGACAAGCAGGCGCACATTCTTACACACGACACAAACTGTCACGTCATACGTCACATACGTATACGCCCTCGCCCAGCGGAGAGGTAGCAGACTGGGTGACGTTAGCTGTGATGCTAACGTAGCCGTATGAGAAAGAAGGTGCGGATCTGGAAACAAATGAAGGAAGACTTAATTCCCAATAAAAACAGCAGGGGGTCCATCGTCTGGCGTTGGTTCGGCTTCAAGTGGGAATATGTCGAACAGACAACCGTAATTTGTCAAGTGTGGGGCTAAAGCGTTGCTATGAAAAGTAGCATTATTTCTAATACGTAGCATCTTTGTCTATATGTGCCCTGCGATTAGCTGGCGACCAGTCAAGGCTGTTCACCGCCTCAAGCCCGAAGTCAGCTGAGTTAAAGCGGGGTACACCCTGGACAAGTCACCAACTAATCACAGGGCCAACACAGATAGACAGACAACATTCACACTCACTCAATTTAGTGTTGCCAATCAACCTATCCCCAGGTGCAGGTCTTTGGAGGTGGGAGGAAGCCAGAGTACCCGGAGGGAACCCACCAGTCACGGACAGAACATGTAAACTCCACAAGGAAAGATCGAACCCAAAACCGTTTTATAGTGAGGCACAAGCACCAACCTTTGTTTCACCGTGCTGCCCTATTTCTAGTTGTGCTTTAAGGGGAAATGCACTTCTTTTTTAAATGTTGCCTATTGTTCACAATCATTATGAAATACATCATTTTGTTAATGTGGTCTGAATATTAAATAAACATGAACAGAAGTCAGCTTACAGTGGCGCCAATCGGAGCTCCACTATATAAAAAGAAGAAAAATTACAAGAAAAAGAAAAAGAAGAAGAAAATGTCAGTGCACACGTACAACAAAATGTCAAACCTGTTCAAGAGCAGACATACTGTATATTGTACAGGGTAACAGAACCGAATCGCTGATTGGTCGTCCCTGACAGCATCCAAAAAAGGTGGAAAAGGGTGTACGTGGGGCAGGGGATACATTTCAGACTGGGCTTCTATGGCTATGTCTACACTAAGCCGGATAACCCCTTTAACGAATAATTATTTAGCCTAAGCCTCGTGTCAGCCACACTTAACCATTGTTTAAGGTAACCCTCCTGGGTTAATTTTGGACACTGGTAAGTGCGCCATGTATTTCTTCAATCTCTGGCTTTTAGCTTTGTATGGACTCACTGATCGTTTTCAAACTAAGTCCAGAGAGGAAGGGAAGTCAGAAAGACCGCGCCCCACACAGGAAGTGACGTCAGAAAGAACACGCAAGAGCCAGCCTAATAATAACCGGAGCTAACCACTGGAAATATGAAGGCGAGTCATCCAGACATGCCCTTCTTCTACATGTGCAGATGCTTGTGGAAATCACACATGAATGCCTTAAGCTAAGGAAACCCGTGATTGCAGCTATTTCGGATACAACACATCTCAGACGGCAAGAGGACTTTTGATTCTACTTACCGGAAATCTTTGTCCATTTGTCGAGGGGAGACAACGAGAATGTGGGCTCCCTTGGAGGTGATAAAAAAGGTAGCGTGTGCTTTGTATTACCTGGCCGTCGAGGGAAGACCACGGAAAACAGCAGATGCATTTGGACTGGCAAAGCAGACTGTATCGGTTATTGTCAACGTCTAGGCCCAGACTATATAAAGCCCCCAAAAACGAATGGACAATGAAGGTAAAGGCAAAAGAGGGAGTGTCCTGACCAGATCTCTAGACCCCTAAATCATGGGTGTCAAACTCTGGCCCGCGGGCCAGATTTGGCTAGCCGTGAATTTTCATTTGGCCCTTGAGGCAATATCAAATTAACATTAGAGCTGGCCCGCCGGTATTATACAGCGGCGGTGTCGCTGTCACACCGCATTCACCGCTAATACTCATACTAATGCAATGCAAGCTTGGTCAACAGCCAGACAGGTCACACTGAGGGTGGCCGTATAAACGACTGTTACAAAATGCGCTACACTGTGAACCAAAACTAAACGAGAATGACAAGCAAATTTCGGGAGAACATCCGCACTGTAACACAACGTAAACACAACAGAACAAATACACAGAACCCCTTGCAGCACGACCTCTTCCCGGACGCTACAATATAAAAAATTATTATTAGCCTCTTGGAAAAGTTTATTTTGATATTTACCTGGGAAGGCTGCAAATAGAAAAGAGGCATTCAATTTCTATTTAAATTTGATTTGATATGCCATTGCTATTTTTAAATTATTAGTATTATTTGAAACTCGATTTTGCATGTCACTATAAAGTTATATAAGTCTCGCTTGTTCAATATTCAATGCAAAACTTGTTTGGGTCCCTATTAAAAGGTTAATTTGTTCAACCTTGGCCCGCGGCTTTGTTCAGTTTAAAATTTTGGCCCACTCTGTATTTGAGTTTGACACTCCTGCCCTAAATTGATTGATGTAAAATGTTCTTTATCACATTGTTTACTTTCACATGTCCATTAAAGATTTGATTAATTTTGATGGCTCAGGTGTGATTCACTACAATAGGGCACCACAGTGCTCTGGATTCCAGTTAATTGAAATACCACAACCATGGATATTGTTCCTTGCTGCTTGGAAAGGAACCAGCATCTCCTCTCTGGCCTGGGAACGCTTCGGGATCCCCCAGGAAGAAGTTGCTAATGTTGCTCTGGAGAGGGAAATCTGGGGGTTTCTGCTGTAGCTGTTGTACCTGCGACCCGATTACAGATAAACGGCTGAAAATGGATGGATGGATATTGTTCAGACAAGTAATATTTAATTAAAGAACTTGCACACAAAGCAAAACTGGAGGTGACTATGATGTGCGCACTTTCCGCGCATGTGTACTAGTTCGCGTCACGCCGGCGGACGGAGGGGGGGAGAAGGTCATAAATGATAAATAAATGATAAATGGGTTATACTTGTATAGCGCTTTTCTACCTTCAAGGTACTCAAAGCGCTTTGACACTACTTCCACATTTACCCATTCACACACACATTCACACACTGATGGAGGGAGCTGCCATGCAAGGCGCCAACCAGCACCCATCAGGAGCAAGGGTGAAGTGTCTTGCTCAGGACACAACGGACATGACGAGGTTGGTTCTAGGTGGGATTTGAACCAGTGACCCTCGGGTTGCGCACGGCCACTCTTCCACTGCGCAACGCCGTCCCACAATAAACGATCATCGTGTGTGTGTGTGTGGACAAGGATAAGGTTAGGTGGGATTTACCCTGGATAATGTTGAAGGGACCTATGCAGGGGCCAAGAAAATGACCAAAATACTAAAATCAGTAACTAACTAAATCATCTATCTAGTTATCTATCTGCCAAAAAAAATTCCAACATTCAAGAAGGTTAGGATAATGCATGTAATAATGCAATAAACAAGGTCTAAAAAAGTAAAATAAGCGGCAACATTTTTTAAATACAACAAATCAATATGATCAAAATTTGTTAACACTATTAACTAGTGAGAGTTGTCCCTAAATTATAGGTATAATTGTTTTGCTTTGCAAAAAACAATATTATTGTGCAAAATAATATAATGACGTCATTTGACACCGCACCAGCCACGCCTCACCACCACAGGTAGACTGCTGTTCTGTGGAACACTGCTTATAAATTATTCAGTAGAATAAATGCCTCAACATAGAATCCCAGATGTTGGAGTCTCTGCACTTAACATGTTTATGAAATAATTAATATTTCCTGCACTGCTTTCCGGGAGCACTGGTTAGTTATTTTCTAGTTCTGTTTTTAGCCTTTGGAAGCTGTAAACACAATTTAACAGAGTGTGTTGTTGGCCTCCTGGGCCCATCTAGTGAGGTGCCCTTTACCAAAGCACATAACCTCCATTTCCCGCTGGACAGCTTTGTTTGCACGGGGGCCTCAGGTGTCCGCTATGAATGTGAAGGGGCTAAACATGAAGCACTACTTTGAAAAAAAAAAAAAAGTGGTTAGCAGTGCCACAAAATGTATTCCTTAGCCAGCAAGCCCACACAACCCGATAAGAAAAGCAAGCATTAGTGCAGCAGTGAGGTCAATCATTCGTTGATCTTCACTTTCATGAGGAATGTTGGAAGACGTTACTGATAATAAATGCTCTACAGCATATTTGTGGTTGTATTTCTTTTTTAAAGCTACATCAATTATAACTGCTGTTGGTACTCTGACACGTCATGCTGGTATAATCTCACATCAAGTCTTCAGTCTTTAAAGGGAAACATTATCACAATTTCTGAAGGGTTAAAACCTATAAAAATCAGTTCCCAGTGGCTTATTTAATTTGTCTAAGTTTTTCTCAAAATTTTACCCATTACGCAATATTCCGAAAACGGCTTCAAAGTGCCGGATTTTTACCGTCGTTATATCCACCCGTCCATTATCCTGTGACGTCACAGCGTGACCACACAGAAACAAACATGGCGGATAGCACAGAAAGGTATAGCGATATTAGCTCAGAGTCAGACTCGGATTTCAGCGCCGTAAGCGATTCAACAGATTACGCATGTATTGAAACGGATGGTTGGAGTATGGAGGCAGGTAGCGAAAATGAAATTGAAGAAGAAACTGAAGCTATTGAGCCATATCACAACAGACAGCCGCACGGGAGGAAGCGAGGACGAATTCGGTGAACGCCTTCTAACCAACGATTGGTATGTGTTTGTTTGGCATTAAATGTGGGTGGATGCAAATATAGCAACAAATGAGGCATAATGATGCAATATGTACATACAGCTAGCCTAAATAGCATGTTAGCATCGATTGATTAGCTTGCAGTCATGCCATGACCAAATATGTCTGATTAGCACACTCCACATAAGTCAATGACATCAACAAAACTCACCTTTGTGCATTCAAGCACAACCTTATAAGTTTGGTGAGACAGAAAAAGAAGTGGCATAAATCATATTCAGGGGGCTTACCTCGCTCGTCTGCGATAAGAGACTGCCGTCGTCCCTGAATAGCTCACACTCAGGCAGATTCAGTGGTGGTCTATTTTCCATTATTGCAGATTTCGTTGACTTTATCGTTGGAAATGCATCTGCTTTGATTGTCGCAGGATATCCACGAGCCATGATGTCTCCAAGGTACGGGAAAACAGTGGAAAAAACGGAAAATAACAGAGCTGATATGACTTGGTGCGTGTAATAAGATTGAGCAAATGGCTGATTGCTTCATGTTGTGACGTCACGGGTGAAAGGTCATCGCTCGACAGGCTATCAATTGAAAGGCGTTTAAATCAGCAAATTCACCCTTTTAGAGTTCAGATATCGGTTAAAAAAACATATGGTCTGTTTTCTGCAACATCAAGGTATATATTGACGCTTACATAGGTCTGGTGATAATGTTCCCCTTTAAACTAAACCTCTGCTCTTGCCCTTTGAAATCTTTACAGAAAAATATCTTAACCCAGTGTTTTTAAACCTTTTTGATCCTAGGCACATTTTTTTCATTAAAAATTCAGAGGCACTCCACCAGCAGAAATCATTGAAAAACCAAACTCAGTTGACAGTAAAAAGTCGTTGTCGCAATTGTTGGATATGACTTTAAACCTTAACCAACAATGTATTGATATAGCTCTTGTCTCAAAGTAGGTGTATTGTCACGACCTGTCAAATCACGCCATTACTTATTTTGATTTTTTTGCTGTTTTCCTGTGTGTAGTGTTTTAGTTCTTGTCTTGCACTCCTATTTTGGTGGCTTTTTCTCTTTTTTTGGTATTTTCCTGTGGCAGTTTAATGTCTTTCTTTGAGCGATATTTCCCGCATCCACTTTGTTTTAGCAATCAAGGATATTTCAGTTGTTTTTATCCTTCTTTGTGGGGACATGACATGTCACATTTGGATGTACATTGTGGATGCCCTCTTTGCTCCACAGTAAGTCTTTGTCGTCATCCAGCATCCTGTTTTTATTTACTTTGTAGCCAGTTCAGTTTTAGTTTCGATCTGCACAGCCTTCCCTAAGATTCAATGCCTTTTCTGAGAGCACTCACCTTTTGTTTATTTTTTGTTTAAGCCTTAGACACCTTTTTACCTGCACGCTGCCTCCCGCTGTTTCCGACATCTGCAAAGCAACTAGCTCTCGGCTGCCACCTACTGATATGGAAGAGTATTTCACGGTTACTCTGCCAAGCTCTAGACAGCACTGACACTCAACAACAACACATAATTTGCAGACTATAACTACTTGTTTGCTAAAAATATTTTTAACACAAATAGGTGAAATTAGATCATCTCCCACGGCACACCAGACTGTATCTTAGGGCACTAGGCACAGTGGTTGAAAAATACTGTCTTAACCTTCCATCAAACACACACCTACGTGCGCACATACACACTGCAGTTACGAAAAACAAACTATGGTTTGTATACGATATATTTGCAGCGTTTTGCACAGATTGCCAATATAATTGTGGCTGTGGAGGTGTGGCTAAAGGTAAATGTCATACATGCATTTACTTTTAAATACAGGTATGACAATTTTTTAACTTTGTTAAATACGTCTATACGTCAGTTAAGGAATATGGGGGACAACCGTTAACTTGTACAACATGTAATGTACGGAGAGTATCAGAAGCATTTCTTCTGATAGAAATATCACAGGTTATATTAACAAACATCTTTGACAATCAAAGCATCAGATTCAGAAATACTTTATTCATCACCGAAGGAAAATTAAAATTTTCAGCACAATCCCATTCAAGATCAGATAAACATTACATGATCGTAACAATCCACATTTTGTGGTATTAATTTGTGAAACTGGTATCTAAACATGGAAGTGTAGCTCTTCCTCTAAATGCTAGTGCTCCTAAAGCAGGAATACAAATTATGTAGTCCAACAAAATACAAAATCTGGCAAGACACCAATAAACTGCAGGTACTGTATTTGTATTTTTCAATAAAGGCCTATTTGTGCTTTTTGTTTTGAGCTGTTTAAGAAGCACATTGCACATATCATTAAAAGAAAATTATTTGTCCTCTCATGGTGTTAAAACTTGAAAAGTATCACTTATTACAGGGTTTCTACATGTATCAGCACATCTAACCTAATATGTTTTAATGCCATTCTATGCCACTTAAAAAAAACGTAACACCCATCTTTGACCGCACGTTAGAGATGCGCGGTTTGCGGTCACAACCGCGGAGTCCGCGGATAAACTGCGGGTCGGGCGGGTGTCATGACGAAAAAATAGATTTTAAATAGATTCGGGGGGGTGGCGGTTGAACCATTTCGGAAATATATATTGTAATAATCCCAGGAATGTAGGCTCATAAAACTTCTTTGTTTGTCTTGTCTTTATTGCACAAGATGTAATACAACCACACAACAGCTCTCATGTCTCTAACGCTTTTCCCGGGACAACTCGAACTCTCACTTCCTGTCGATAACGTCACTTCCCTATCTCTCCCGGAAGTCCCGCACCCCAGCCAAATTCATTGGCTAACACCCCGTAGCCAGCCGCTACATTATACATAGTTAAATGTTATGTTGAAGAGGTTAATTTAGCCTACTGACGTGTATTCATAAATGGTTGATTTATATAGGCTAGTAGGTAAAGTGTTGTACCTGACAACACTTGATGGTACAATCCATATATCATGTCACAGACAACGTCACGCTAACATCAAGTGACACCTCTGATGAAATCTGTAGAAGCAAGGTAGCCCAAACTTGTCAGGTACAACACTTTACCTTACTAGCCTATAGAAATCAACCATTTATAAATAGTTAAATGTTGTTACCCACATACGAAAAACGAGCAGTACTCTTTGAAACAGTATGTAGGCATACTTTTATTTTGAAGTGTCTCGTTTGGTCTGTCGACGGTAGTAAGGAAGCTACTTCCGGGTATGGCCAACGGGGTATTTGTCATTTGTTGGTATTTTACTTGGTAAAATGTTTGATCCACATGCTGTGCATGTTATTATTTTTACGTTTGTAACGTGCTTTATTTATTACAGTTTTCATGGTGAATTTGAAGGGAAAGTAAGCCTTCAAATAAATCAGTTCAAGAAAGCCATTGTGTCTGTGCTATTTGGAGGGAATTACACTTTCTAACCTCACTAATGCCTTGCATTGTCTATATTAGATATATAACAACAGGCGGGTGGCGGGTGGGTGTGGCTTTGATGAAATGTTGGTTCGGGTGGGTGGCGGGTGGATGATGACTTTAGTGATGTGGTTGCGGATGATATAATTGCCTATCAGCGCATCTCTACCGCACGTGGTTATTATACATAGTCAAATATATAGTTGAAATGTTTACATTAACTGTTACTATCTATCTCACAAGAATGTTTCATCTGGGAATGTATATGTATTTATTTATGTTTCTGTGGTAGCATCCAGTGTTCTGACTTTCTGCACGGCCATTCAAAGTGTGCCAATTAAAAGGTTACGCCTGTCAATCATCACACTGTAACTTCGATCACAACTATAAAAGCGGAACTGCACTTAGGCCCTCTAAGTAAACATCCAATTCTGAATTAGTTGATCAATATGACACACCCAGAAGTTTTTATTTTTTGTGCATCTCTTTAAACATGCTGTAAAAAAACAGTAAGGGTATTTCTACTAACAAACTCAGTAGAAACGAATGCTGACCACTAACATTGTACTGCTACTTCAGAACAAGTGCCACTGTGTGTGTGTGAGCTAACTACGAAAAACTGTTAGTCAAAACTCAAACTCTTAATTTTTAAAACAAACAACATAGTTAATGTCTTGTGGAAAATGATTGCAGAAGATGGAAGCACATATATAACATGGAAGGTGAAGTGTTACTGAATCACAAAACCCCGCCACAAGTAAATGAATACATGGGAAACACTGATTTGTGTTCACTTTCACTGTGGTATCTTTTTCGAGGAAGACGAGGCGAGTTCTGATTTCCCACAAGCACTTTGTTTGGCATTAAAAAGCATGTATGCTAACAATAATGAGCAGCAGGAGGGAGGCCAAGAAATACAGCTGTGTTCACATTTGGGCCAACTGCCGCTGTGCAAACATTTGCCAGGAAAGCAGCTAAAATGTTAAGAATTATTTCTTAGTGCAGACCTGTTAAAACCTGAATCAAAAGGTCAAATATTTCAATAATGTTAAATAACCATAAGAAGTGCAACATTGGGGTTTTCTAAGTGTGCCAGCCTTGATGCTGGAATTTAGACAGTCAAAAATAGTTTTAAATACGTCCTAATGGGTACACGGCTGTGCGTGTGTGTGTGTGTGTGTGTGTGTGTGTGTGTGTGTGTGTGTGTGTGTGTGTGTGTGTGTGTGTGTGTGTGTGTGTGTGTGTGTGTGTGTGTAACCCTAATCCGCACAGGAGTACTAAGGACTTGATTTTTATTGCGCTCCAACTGCAAAAAAATGATGGGAACAAAATCAGGAAAATGATTGCCAAGATACCTGTGGTGGTGGAAGTGGGCTTAGGGGCTTGGTCATCATGACATCATCGTATATAAATTGCATAATTTTTTGTCATACATATTTTTTCTTTGAAAAAATTAAAAACGTTTGCTACTGCACTCCAAGAACAATTTTAGAAGATTAAAATAAAAATAAAATGTTATGAAACACACTGTGCTTTTCTTATTCCACTTAAATAAAATTGTAAAGGGTACTTTATTACATATAGCCTGCCATAATCTAGCATTAGGTTAGAGTATAAGAGTTTATTGACATTGTATTAAATGCTTCATGATTTATCGTTGCCACTCTTGGTCTGTGCTTTGAGACAATAAAATCATTACTAAATACTAAAAACAATATGGCTAAAAGTACACAAATAGGACGTTTAGCAGGTAAAACATACATTTTAATGCAATGTGGCGAGGCATGTTTTAAAGCAGCACTTGCACAGCTTGCAGCATGGCGCTTCCATGTTTAAAGTGTCAGTTTCATCAGTAGCTTGAAGCACAAATACCTCCATATTGTGCTCTGTGCAACCTTCTTTATTAACTAATAGAAATGCATTTTTTGCCATTCTTCGTCTCCACGCTGTTTTGCTTGTATGTGCAGCATACATCATGAGCCTCAGTTCTGTATGTCACCACCGCACGGCAGCATGCGAATGGAAAAAAGTACCAGTATTTTTCAAAGGCAGTATAGTATCATTTTTAATTCATTAGTGTAGCGATACTTTGTTAGCATAGGTATACCATACAACCCTGATAGGCTATATAAATCCATTCATACGACTTACCGGTGTAAAGTGTTTGTTTGTTATTGAGTTTCATTTTGCCATGATCTTAAACACACGTGCATAAAGTGAAAGGGGATTGGTTGAGAATAGAGAAGTGTGTGCACTTGTTAGAATTGGGCCGGTAGTTAGCAAAAGATTTGCAATAAAAATGTAAAATAGCGTCAGACTTTGTGTGACTTCTTCTGGAAGCTACAATACATTATATTACTTTAATTTGTTTTCACACAAAAAAACAACAACTAATTTTTAAGGTGTTGTAGCTTTTATATTGCCGTGGCGGTGTGCCACCATCGAATACATCAAGAGAAAACCCTGCATAAATTTCATAGACCTCACCAAAGCATTCGACCCTTAGAGCCATCAAACTCTCTAGCTGGTTCTAGCAAAGATTGGCTGCCCAGTCAAGTACATTTGGGTATTAAGACTACTTCACAACAACATGTTAGCCACCATTCTCGTTTGGAGTGGAAATCAAACAGAACCCTGAAACATTCCACACTGGAGTCAAGCAGGGCTGTGTGATAGCTCCCACCCTTTTCTCCATCCTCATCTCTGTCATCCTATTTCTTTCTGTAAAACAACTGCCAGAAGGAGTCAAAAACCTGTACAGGACTGACAGTAAACTATTCAATACAAACAGATGCTGGGAAAAGTGCAGAACCACCACCACGTCCATCATTGATTGGCAGTACGCCGATGATAATGCCCTTGTAGCCCATTCAGAAACAGACTTAAAGCTGCTTCTGAATACCTTTTGCCACAGCTCTCAACATTACAAAATCTCAAATCCTCTACCAGCCACATTTCAAAACACCTACTCCTGTTTCGCCACCACATATTTCAGTTGAGAATACTAGACTAGAAAACATGGAACACTTGACTTACTCCGGGAGCTTGCGGTCATTCAAGGCAAACATTGACAAGAAAGTACACCAATGCCTCAGCTCTGCCATTAAGTCTTTTTGGAGGCTGAGAAAAAAGGGTCTTTTAAAATCATGGCATCCAAGCCTGGACACAAATTCTGGTTTACAAAGCTCACCCAACTGTATGGATCAGAATGCTGGACCACATACAGCAGGCCCTTCAAGGCGCTAGAGGCATACCACTAGAGATGCCTCAGGAAAATCCGCAAGATTACCTGGGGGAATAAACGCACTAACATCAGCATCTTGTAAGAAGCCAAATTTCCCACAATTTCCCACCATCACTGTACCAGACCTGGACTAAAACCAAATTTTGCCCTACGATATATTGACCGACAATTTATTGCTAATAAACGATAAAACAGCAATTATTTTTTTAGACTAAATTAACCACTGACAATACATAATTGTCACGTTGGGGCTTTCGCAGCTTACTGCGGGGTCATTCTCCCAGGAATGCAGACAGTCTAATCCGGACAAGGCGTGCAGGTGAACACATGATTTATTCCTCAAGAAATCAAAGGAGTACAAAAACAGAAAGCGAGCGGATCGCACTTGAAGCTAAACTAACACTTAGCATAGACTATGGACAAGAAAAACTTACTATGACAAGTTATTGTAGCAAACAATGCCGCCAGGCCGACTGACTGGCGAAGGCAAGCTTAAATAATGCCTCTGATTAGTGCTCGGGTAGCAGGTGAGCACTAATCAGAGACAGGTGAACACAATCAGCAACCACGGCAACCAATAAAAACTCAGAGGTGCACGAACAGGAACTAAAGGAGGCTAAAACTAACAGATAATACAAAACATGATCCGGACCATGGATCATGACAATAATAATAATGTAAGTATATCCTTTCAAATGCAATTACCTGTATTTATGATATATTTGAATATCGTAATTGAAATGTAAACGTTTAAATACCAAGTTGAATAAAACAAATGGATACAACATAAAATATATTTTGTCTGTACGCAAAAATTTGCACTTGAATAAAAAAAATCACAACAAAATCAATAAATCTCTGTTGAGGAGGAGTTGGGAGACCCTCAAATATACACAACCAAAACAATAACATAAACGGCTGAATAAAGTAATTTCGACCAAAATAATCATGGTTATTAGGGTGTGGTAAAAAATCGATTCAAATTTGAATCGCGATCCTCACGTTGTGTGATTCAGAATCGATTCTCTTTTTTTTTTTTTAATCGATTTTTTTTTATCAATCCAACAAAACAATACACAGCAATACCATAACAATGCAATCCAATTCCAAAACTAAACCTGAACCATCAACACTCAGAACTGCAATAAAAAGAGCAATTGAGAGAAAACACAAACACAACACAGAACAAACCTAAAGTAGTGAAACAAAAATGAATATTATCAACAACAGTATCAATATTAGTTATAATTTCATCATAGCAGTGTTCAAAAATCCCTCATTGACATCATTAGACATTTCTAAAGATAAAAAAAAGAACAATAGTGTCACAGTGGCTTACACTTGCATCACATCACATAAGCTTGACAACACAATATTTTCACAAAGATAAAATAAGTCATATTCTAGGTTCGTTTAATAGTTAAAACAAATTTACATTATTGCAATCAGTTGATAAAACATTGTCCTTTACAATTCTAAAAGCTTTTTACAAAAATCTACTACTCTGCTATAATGTCAGCAGACTGGGGTAGATCCTGCTGAAATCCGAATGTATTGAATGAATAGAGAATCGTTTTTGAAATAGGAAAAGTATCGTTTTTGAATTGAGAATCGCGTTGAATCGAAAAAAAAAACGATTTATAATCAAATCGCGACCTCAAGAATCGATATTGAATCGAATCGTGGGACACCCAAAGATTCACAGCCCTAATGGTCATTATCATCACCGTGGAATTTTGCGGAAATGTGATTAAAAAGTACTTATACACACTAAAATAGTTTAACCAAGTTGTATTTTTTTTTTTTTTATTAAAATAAATTGACACAAACTTTTTGGCAGAGGAAACATTAAATATTGTACTGGCTTCATAACAGCTATATTATTTTTATGTATGTGTTTGAATATGTTTATCTTTTATTGAAAATTGTAAAGGATGATGAGTTTTTTCACTTCCGGTTTATGTGACGTTACATGAGTTTACTTTCAGTTGAATGGAGTTAGTTTGTGTGTGTCTGTTTCAACCTAGGCCCTGCGATGAGGGGGCGACTTGTCCAGGGTGTACGCCGCCTTCCGCCCAATTGTAGCTGAGATAGGCGCCAGCGCCCCCCGCGACCCCAAAAAGGGAATTAGCGGTAGAAAATGGATTGATAGATGTTTCAATTTGACACTGTGGAGTTTATCAATAACTTTGTGCAAAAACAAAACATCGTTTGTTGAATGTGAATACTGTAGCTCAGTTGTTTGAACAGTCATGTGTTTGTAGATTGGGGAATGAAGTTTAGTAACGGGGAAAGATGTTAATGTGAAATGAAGTGAATTATATTTACCGTATTTCCTTGAATAGCCGCTGGGGCGCTAATTAATTTAAAACCTCTTCTCACTCTTGCGCTTATTCAAGGCATGCGGTTAAAGTAAGCAGGCGCTAATCATTTTAAAACCTCTTCTCACCTCTGCGCTTACCAACGGCATCCAGTAAAAAATTGAGTGTGATATAAAAAAAAAAAAAATTATAAAAACTTATTTTGCAGCCGCAGCCCGGTGGTTGGGGACCACTGCTCTACAACATGTCATCGCACCCACGTTTACACCATGCTATCTGCGTGCCGGTAGGACGCATGCATTTCGCTGCTTCTCATACGAGATTGCAAGCATACTTGCTCAACAGCCATACCATTTACACTGATGGTTGTGATATAATAAACAAACTCTTACTAATATGCGCCACACTCTGTGAACCCTAACCAAACAAGAATAACAAACACATTTCTGGAGAACAATGGCTCTGTAACACATTATAAACGCAACATTAGAATTACCCAGAATCCAATGCATCCATGACTCTTGGCTATATTATACACGCGCACCCAATCCCGCCTACCTCAACCGACGCACAGAGAGGGGGTGGTGGTGGGGTGGGGGGGTGGGGTGTGTGTGGGGGGGGGGGGGGGGGGTAGTTTGGTGCTAGCGGGTTTGTAATATAGCCAAGAGTCATGGATGCATTGGAATTCTGGGTGATTCTTATGTTGCGTTTATAATGTGTTACAGAGCCAATGTTCTCCAGAAATGTGTTTGTTATTCTTGTTTGGTTAGGGTTCACAGAGTGTGGCGCCTATTAGTAAGAGTGTTAAAATTGTTTTATATCACAACCACTAGTGGGATCTGTATGGCTGTGGAATAAGACACCTGGTTTACACACAGTAAAAGCAAAAAAAAAACTCCCCCATTTTGAAAATGACGGCAGGGTAAGTGTCACTCGTAACGTCACGAAATTGACCGGACGGTAAAAGTAACCATGTGCTAATAAATTTGGGAAGCGAGTTTGACCCGGCAGTAATTCAAGGCAGGCGCGTATTACATGCCTGGCGGCTAATCAAGGAAATACGGTACATAGCGCTTTTTCTCTCTAGTGACTCAAAGCGCTTTACATAGTGAAACCCAATATCTAAGTTACATTCAAACCAGTGTGGGTGGCACTGGGAGCATGTGGGTAAAGTGTCTTGCCCAAGGACACAACGGCAGTGACTAGGATGGCTGTAGCGGGGATCGAACCTGCAACCCTCAAGTTGCTGGCACGGCCACTCTACCAACCGAGCTATACCACCCCGTCTGTTGTTTACATGTTAGCATTTAAGTTAGCCAGCAAGCTACTACCAGTCTGACCGTCCGCATCAAAGTGCATTTGAAGGGCATTTCTTTGATCATTTCAATTTAACACGGTAACACTAACCATCAGGTGATTTAAAGTGGTTATCTTTAGTAGTGTTTATTTGTACTGCAAACGTCCGCAGCCACAGAAACTGATGCAAAATAGTTGTCCGAACACACAAATTAATTTTAAAAAACTCAAACTTCGATATGAACTTAAGAGCCGTGGCCCTGCCTCTCCTCACAAAGTCAAAGAAGCTTAATGAAGGACAAGATAATTCACCTTCTTCTTTTCATTCCGTTGGGGCACAAATGCGTGCAGCTGCTGAAACTGATGAAAAGCGAGAATGCTCATGAAGCATGCGCATGGAGATTTATCGACGCTGGAGAACTTACCGACTTAATTTTCATTTATCAACGGTTAATTGACTCATCAAGTTTTGGCATGCCTGATTTTCGCCTCTCAACAAAACAAGTACTACACTTCCAGTTCCTGAAAGGAAAGCGTGCCCCAGGAAAACAAAAGAAAAGGTTTAAGGGCAATATCAAAACAAATGTCAAAAAGTGCCACAAAGATCCTAAGGCCTGGGAGACCACATCAACCAACAAGTTGGCCTGGAGACAGCTTGTCCGAGATGGAGCTGCACAATATAACAATCTCCACTGGGCTGAAGAAGACAAGCGCAGACGCATACAGCATCCATCAAAAAGGCACTACCTAAATCCACCTCTCTCATTGCCCACTCTGCAACAAAGTATATATATATATATATATATATTGTTTGTGAGAGTATTATTACACATATACATTTGTATTATACGTATTACACATATGTACATACATACATATAATTTATATGTATAAATATATATTATATACACATACATACATATATATATACATACATATATATATATATATATATATACACACATACATATATACACACACACACACACATATATGTATGTATATACAGTATATATATATACATATATATATATATATATATATATATATATAAAGATATAAGAAGATAATAAAAAGTGAAATTAGAACTTTACCTGAGTAGGACCAGTACAAGTCCCCAGCTGCTCTTCTCTCCCTCATTAGACCAGCACTCCCATGATGCCTTGCTCCTGCGTAGTGAAGTTGCCCATCCGAAACTATGGGAAAATAAATGTTATTTAGTCGGGTGTTTTTATAATAACCCTATATAGTAAGAACAGTGAAGTAGTCAAATGTTAATGTTGTGCTATGCCAGTGGGTTGTAAATGCAACACAATCATAGAATTCTAAAAGCTATTCATGCTTGGAATTTGATATTACTGTGTAAGTATTATATCAGCTGGAAATTGCAACAACTCCCAGCATGGATGATATCCCTAGAGGAAGATGATGATCAAAATACACTTCACCCCATCGTTTTCTCCTTAGGAACAAGGAATGCTAGAACAAGCAAGACACGCGTGCCAGTGGGAGAGAGGAAAACAACTCTTGCTCTCAGTCCAGTAAGCATCGTTTGACACAAAGCCTGAATGGCTGCCAATGATCATCACCATCAAGACCTGCACAAAACAAGATTTGCCAGCCTGCAGAGCTTGGGATGTGTGCTGCATCCAGCAGTTAGTAAATATTACACATCCATTTCAACAGCAGTTGGGCTGCAACTCAGAACCTTGAATCCAACATTTCATCGTTTGACTTGGACAACCAAGTGATCAATTCTTGGCAGAAGAAACATGACCTTTTCCTTGGTTTCGGCCTGCACATGTGCAGTAACATGTATTAGTCCATTGCACTAGAAAAAGAGTCAAAACTTTAAGAAGTGATTTAGCGTGATTGTTAAGAGCACCAATTCAGAGGAAAAAAATAAATACCGTATTTTCAAGACTGTAGTCCCACCCACTACATTTCTGGAAAAATATATTTTTCCATATAAGCCGCAGACATTGCGAAATGAGTAATTTACAAAGAAATATTTTGTAAATGTTTATTGACATACTTTAACTGTTTCCAAACAGTGTTTGTAGCAAGGCAGTACAACAGGGGATCAAACAACACAGAGGTCACAGACCCACTAGCTGCGGAAGCTAGCTCTCCAAACAACTAAACAGGCTCAATAACTTCACAATGACGTTTTGGTGAGTTTACAGAGGACGTTGTGAAACTGAAACAATACAAAAACAATGTCATTATAAGTTAATAATGCTGTTACAGGCACTTGTAAATGTGTCAGCACATTAGCAAATCCTGACGACATTGTATGCACTCACATTGTACACAAATGGGAGTGAGTATGGACTCCTCAGTGTCAATAATATCTTCTTGTTTCAAATGTTAAAACTAAAATATTCCGACACTGGTATGGTGGCATTTGGCTTTGTGATCATTTTGTCTATTTTCGCTACTACATGTTACACGGCAGCCTTGTTTATCGACGCTGGAAAAATTACCGACTTATTTTTCATTTATCGTCAGTTAATTGACTTATCAAATTCTGTCCCAGGCCTATGTGTATACATGTTAGCATTTAAAATAGCTAGTGGTTAGCACAATAACTTGATTCGCTCAGAAATTAGCATTTTCACTGGACCGTGAGTTTATCGGAGTGCTTTTATTATTCACGGTTTTACAAACTGCAACATTTAATAAAATCCATCCATCCATCCTCAAATAAATATATTATTTAATTAAAAAAACCATTTGATTGATATTGTGTTGCTGAAAATAATTGTTTAATGAGTGTTACTAATAAAATATGATAAAGTACGGACCACATGGAGTGCCCAGACGTTTCTGCACAGTCGCTGCAATACAGCGCACATGAGAGCGATGTTGTGTGTGTGCGTGCGTGCGTGCGTGCGTGCGTGCCTGCGTGTGTGTCTATGTGATCTTGGCGAAAAACAGTAAGCTGAAGAAAGAGTTCTATCGGGCTCTTTTGGCTCATAGGACTCCGGAGGCAGCAGACAGGTACTGGCTTCAGCGGTCGCGGAGGCAAAAACTCGGACATGGGAGGAGTTCGGGGAAGCCATGGAAAACGACTTCCGGACAGCTTCGAAAGGATTTTGGACCACCATCCGCTGCCTCAGGAAAGGGAAGCAGTGCAGTGTCAACACCGTGTGTGGTGGGGATAGTGTTCTGGTGACCTCGACTGCGGATGTTGTGGATCGGGGGAGGGAATACTTCGAAGACCTCCTCAATTCTACCAGCACGTCTCCCTATGAGGAAGCAGTGCCTGGGGATTCTGTGGTGGGCTTTCCTATTTCTGGGGCTGAGGTTGCCGAGGTGGTTAAAAAGCTCCTTGGTGGCAAGGCCCCAAGGCTCTGGATGCTGTGGGGCTGTCTTGGTTGACAAGACTCTGCAACATCGCGTGGACATCGGGGGCGGTACCTCTGGATTGGCAGACTGGGGTGGTGGTCCCTCTCTTTAAGAAGGGGAACCGGAGGGTGTGTTCCAACTATCGTGAGATCACACTCCTCAGCCTTCCCGGTAAGGTCTATTCAGGTGTATTGGAGAGGAGGCTATGGCGGATAGTCGAACATCGGATTCAGGAGGAACAGTGTGGTTTTCGTCCTGGTCGTGGAACTGTGGACCAGCTCTATACTCTCCGCAGGGTCCTTTAGGGTGCATGGGAGTTTGCCCAACCAGTCTATATGTGCTTTGTGGACTTGGAAAAGGCATTCGACTGTGTACGCCGGGAAGTCCTGTGGGGAGTGCTCAGAGAGTATGGCGGTCCGCTCCCTGTATGATCAGTGTCAGAGCTTGGTCCGCATTGCCGGCAGTAAGTCGGACCCGTTTCCAGTAAGGGTTGGACTCCGCCAAAGCTGCTCTTCGTCACCGATTCTGTTCATAACTTTTATGGACAGAATTTCTAGGCGCAGTCAGGGCGTTGAGGGTGTCTGGTTTGGTGGCTGCAGGATTAGGTATCTGCTATTTGCAGATGATGTGGTCCTGATGGCTTCATCTGGCCAAGATCTTCAGCTCTCATTGGATCGGTTCGCAGCAAGTGTGAAGCTACTGGGATGAGGATCAGCACCTCCAAGTTCGAATCCATGGTTCTCGGCCGGAAAAGGGTGGCGTGCCATCTCCGGGTTGGGGAGGAGATCTTGCCCCAAGTGGAGAAGTTCAATTACCTCGGAGTTTTGTTCACGAGTGAGGGAAGAGTGGATCGTGAGATCGACAAGCAGATCAGTGCGCCGTCTTTAGTAATGCAGACGCTGTATCGATCCGTTGTGGTGAAGAAGGAGCTGAGCCGGAAGGCAAAGCTCTCAATTTACCGGTCGATCTACGTTCCCATCCTCACCTATGGTCATGAGCTTTGGGTCATGACCGAAAGGACAAGATCACGGGTACAAGCGGCCGAAATGAGTTTTCTCCGCCGGGTGGCTGGGCTCTCCCTTAGAGATAGGGTGAGAAGCTCTGCCATCCGGAAGGAGCTCAAAGTAAAGCCGCTGCTCCTCCACATCAAGAGGAGCCAGATGAGGTGGTTCGGGCATCTGGTCAAGATGCCACCTGAACGCCTCCCTCGGGAGGTGTTTTCGGCATGTCTGACCGGTAGGAGGCCACGGGGAGGATCCAGGACACATTGGGAAGACTATCTCTCCCGGCTGGCCTGGGAACGCCTCGGGATCCCTCAGGAGGAGCTGGAAGAAGTGGCTGGGGAGAGGAAAGTCCGGGCTTCCCTGCTAAGGCTGCTGCCCCTGAGACCCGATCTCGGATAAATGGTAAATGGGTTGTACTTGTATAGCGCTTTTCTACCTTCAAGGTACTCAAAGCGCTTTGACACTACTTCCACATTCACCTATTCACCCACTGATGGAGGGAGCTGCCATGCAAGGCGCTAACCAGCACCCATCAGGAGCAAGGGTGAAGTGTCTTGCTCACGAAACAACGGACATGACAGGTTTGTACTAGGTGGGGATTGAACCAGGGACCCTCGGGTTGCGCAAGGCCACTCTCTCAACTGTGCCACGCCATCCCACTCCATCTTCCTCCGCTTATCCTCTGGATAAGATGGATGCATTTGTATTAATGCACAGATGCTAAAAGTGCAATTTTATTGCATGACAAAAAAATTGAAGGTTATGCAGAAAAATCTTTGATGGTTCAACTACTTTCCCTCAAATGTGCGTTGAGGCAAGTGTGTTTTATCCGATTACTCGATTAATAGAACCAATTAGTGTTGTCCTGATACCAAATTTTTGCTACCAGTACCAAAATGTATTTCGATACTTTTCAGTAATTTTCAATACTTTTCTAAATGAAGGGACAACAAAAAACTGCATTATTGGCTTTATTTTAACAAAACATCTTACGGCACATTAAACGGCAAACATATGTTTCTTATTGCAATTGTGTCCTTAAAAAAAATAGTGAACATACAAGACAACTTGTATTTTATTAGTAAGTAAGGAAACAAAGGCTCCTAATTTAGCTGCTGACATGTGCAGTAACATATTGTGTCATGTTCCATTCTATTATTTTGCCAAAATTATTAAGGACAAGTGGTAGAAAATGACTTCTTAATCTACTTGTTCATTCACGGTTAATATCCGTTTACTTTCTCTTTGAACATGTTCTATCTACGCTTCTGTTAAAATTTAATAATCACTTATTCTTCTATTGTTTGGATACTTTATATTAGTTTTGGATAATACCACAAATTTAGGTATCCATCTGATACCAAGTCGTTAGAGGATCATACATTGGTCATATTCAAAGTCCTCATGTGTTTCTGAGTTTATAAACATAATATACTTTTTTTTTTTAAAGAAAAAAGATTGTTTGATGCCCAAAAAAATCGAAGTGATCATAATGGTATCGACAAAATACGCTCCTGTACTTGCTATCATTACAGTGAATGTTAGGTGTAGATACACCCATGGTGTTTGTTGACATTTTGATGCCGGTGAGCTACAATGTTTAGTGAAGCATGCTTAGCTTTTCCTTGTCCTGCAGGGATGATACTTGTAAGAAACGTACTTTATTTGTCGCCATGGAGGCGAGGATTTGTGATTTAGAAGTAGCTAAAACACTGCAGACTGCAGCTCAACTTTACCCGCTAGCTAGCTAGTCATGTCTTAAAGCACCTCTTCCTGAGGGCGTTTCAGTGTTATAAATTCCCCTTTATCTTTATCAAATGGGTTCGTTCTCCCTTTTCTTTCTACACGCTGTGTCTGTTTGTGAGTACTCTGTGATTGTGCACTCTCGAACATGCTCCTCTGCATGTAAAACCAACATTGACACGACATGATAACAACAGGGGACGCAGGGGGGGTGGGCACCGGTACTTTTTAGAGGCAGATAGTACAGAATATGATTCATTAGTATCGCGGTACTATACCAATACAGGTATACCATACAACCTAGAACAAACTAATCGATACATTACTCGATTATTAAAACAATCAGTAGCTGAAACCCCAAATCATTTAAATTCAAAACACAATACCAAAGAGAAATTTTCTCAATAGGTCAGTAAAGTTTACACTGACCCTGAGTTTTACCACAGTTTACCATTAATCTTGGTAATCATTACTTTTTTACTCACACGCAAACATAAACGTGTGTCCTTAAAAACTCAAGACTTTTGAAAAGAGTAAAGAGTTTCCACATTTTTGGACAAAACTTGAATGACAGCATGTGAATGGCTTTTGAAAGTACACTCATATATTTTTGTTTAAGTGGAGAAGTAAATTTTAAGAAATTGCGGATCAATCATCAAACTAATCCCACAGTTCACCAGGTTTTATTTTGTTATTATTGAAAACATCATTTTAAAAAGGTTGTCTTTTGTCCAGAAAATGGACTTCCTTACCTTACATTCAAGTTAATAGGATTATATCAAAAGACATTTTTGAAAACAGAACGGGTTTAAAGCGCAATTCATGCATGACATCCTTACAGACTTTGGAAATATTTCCATGAAATTTTGAGAAAGTAAATAGGAGCATATTGGCCAAGGAAACAAATGTCAATGTTTCTGAAAGTTATTTGGTTCGTCGTGCTTTGGGAATAATTATGTGCATGCTACTTTTCTAAAATAAAGATCTTCGTGCACATGAATTTGATCGCTTCATCAAATAAAAATGACATGTGTAAATAACGCCAGAGTATCTTCACACACATCACCACACCCATACGTACTAACACCACACATAATCCTGGCTGTTGCTGACAGTTGCATCATTATTGGTGATTAATCCAACAGCATCAAGTCAGGCCCTCTCCTGCACTGGAAGTCTGCTCAGCTGCTCGACCAAGCTATTTGTTCCATGATATCACAACAACAAGCCAAGGACCCCCTGAGAGTCCGGAAAAAAAAAAACCAACAGCAGCCCAACAAGCACCACAGGATCTTTTTACCTGCATTAGACAAGTTCCAACATCAATCTATGATGTTAGCATATTCCCTCATACGGTGGCCCAACTCAACTGCAGAGACAACCCCGCGTCTATTAGGGGAACTAAGTTTTATCTGAAAAAATCCCATGGGTTTGTGTGTATGGTAAATGATACCTATGCAGTTTTCCCTCCATTATTACAGGGTTTACATTCCAGACCCCCTGGGGTAGATGAATTACCACAAATTAGGGATGCTATTTATTAGATATTCACCGTAATGAAAATTCTTGGCTGGAATGGAAAACCGAAAACATGCTTTCGGTATGTAATGTTGTTAGCATTAGCTAATACGCTAACACGTTAAAGAGTGTTTGTGTTGGTTTTATTAACTTACAAAGGCATTATTTTTGTATTGTTTCAGTTTCACAAATTCTTCAGTAAATTCACCAAGACGTCACCGAGTTATTGAGTCACTTCAGCTGATTGGAGAATTAACTTTCGCAGATGGTGGGTCCGTGACAATGACTTCTGTTTTGTCTGCTGAGCCATTTTACTGCACCGTTTGGAAATAATTGAGGTGTAAATTAGGGCTGGGCGATATATCGATATACACAATATATCGCGGGTTTGTCTCTGTGCGATATAGAAAATGACTATATCGTGATATTAGAGTATACATTCTCACGCAGTTGCTTTTAGCTGCGGGCATTACATTACAGGCTCCTGACTTGTTTTTCTCTCCAACAAAATGTGGTTATGCATAACAATAAATGACTGAATGAATGAAGCAGGCATCAAACAGCTAATATGATTGTCACATTAAGCACCCCTGCACAATTAAATTACTTTCAATACAACCTGCCCAAAAATACACCTTAAAGATAATAATTAGAGCTGTCCGATAATATCGGTCTGCCGATATTATCAGCCGATAAATGCTTTAAAATGCGATATCGGAAATTATCTGTATCGTTTACAAAAAGTAAAATGTATGACTTTTTAAAACGCCGCTGTGTCCACGGAAATAGAGAGAAGTACAGAGCGCCATTCACCTTAAAGGCACTGCCTTTGCGTGCCGGCCCAACCACATAATATCTACGGCTTTTCACACACACAACTGAATGCAAGACATACTTGATCAACAGCCATACAGGTCACACTGAGGGTGGCCGTATAAACAACTTTAACACTGTTACAAATTTGCGCCACACTGTGAACCCACACCAAACAAGAATGACAAACACATTTCGGGAGAACATTCGCACCGTAACACAACATAACAAATACCCAGATCCCCTTGCAGCACTAACTCTTACGGGACGCTACAATATATAACTTTAACACTGTTACAAATTTGCGCCACACTGTGAACCCACACCAAACAAGAATGACAAACACATTTCGGGAGAACATTCGCACCGTAACACAACATAACAAATACCCAGACCCCTTTGCAGCACTAACTCTTACGGGACGCTACAATATACACCCCTCACTACCTCCTAGCCGACCCCCCCCCCACCCCAACTCAACCCCGCCCACCTCAACCTCCTCATGCTTGCTCAAGGAGAGCATGTCCCAAATTCCAAGCTGCTGTTTTGAGGCACGTTAAAAAAATAATGCACTTGCTGACTTCAATAATAAATATGGCAGTGCCTTGTTCATTTATTTTGGAAAACCTTGTTACATTGTTTAATACATCCAGTGGGGCATCAAAACAAAATTAGGTATAATAATGTGTTAATTCCACAATTCTTTAAATCGGTATTGGTTGATATCGAAATCGGTAATTAGGAGTTGGACAATATCGGATATCGGCAAAAAAGGCATTATCAGACATCTCTAATAATAATGTCGAGTTTGACCTACTCAGTGGCCTAGTGGTTAGAGTGTCAGCCCTGAGATCGGTAGGTTTTGAGTTCAAACCCCGGCCGAGTCATACCAAAGAATATAAAAAAATGGGACCCATTGCCTCCCTGCTTGGCATTCAGCATCAAGGGTTGGAATTGGGGGTTAAATCACCATATATGATCCCTGGGCGCGGCGCCGCTGCTGCCCACTGCTCCCCTCACTTCCCAGGGAGTGATCAAGGGGATGGGTCAAATGCAGAGGACAAATTTCACCACACCTAGTGTGTGTTCGACAATCATTGGTACTTTAACTTTAACTGATTGATAGCGTAGATATTAGTGATGTATTCAGGAGCCACTGTAGCAGTGTCAACTGGCAAATCTGTGGACTATTCACAATTAGGCAAACAGATTTCAAAGTGTTACATGCAAGAATAAAAAAAATGTGCATCATTTAGCTTCGGAATGTAACAAAAAGCCTCAAAAACCGAACCTAGGCTGGTTTGTGTGGCGAGTCTAGCTTTGAATAATAAGCAGAAGTGCTTGCAGGGCCAGTCAGACCATCGCAAATTTCGCTATGCTTCTTCTTGCTGCTGCTGCTTGGGCGTGAAAGTTCACCTTAAACCTCAAGGCTCGCTGTAGGCCCCTCAAGAAGGTAAGTCATAGCGAGGCTCAACGCTGCACTGACTCATTGGATAGTGAAAGTAGGAAGTCTTCCACGGATATGATTGAGTTGCTTCCATGTGTAATCAAAACACAAGAAAATAAAAAGGAAAGAAGGATTCCCACTTCAAACAAATAATTTTGTGTGCACTTAAGTGTTCTTGTTATTTTGTCATGTGGCCAAAGGCTTTACTGTAAAGACTTGACATAAAGGAAAAAGGACCAATTACATACCTCTGATATTACAAAGCTGAGGGTATGAACAACAGTCCTTCTCAAATTTTGGAGCGGGCCCCAACATAATATGATGAAGCATATGAAGCACTTGGCTTCACTGTAACCACACTGGGAGACCAGGAAACACTGATGTGTTGTTTCTTCTAATGTTAAACTTACAACGACTCCGAAAGGGACAAGCGGTAGGAAATGGATGGATGTTATGCAGAGGTATAATAACAAAAATTGTATAGACAAATTATAGTATTTAAATTCACGGTGGAGAGTGTCTGTGGGGGGGCAAAATATTATCTTCTTATTGACAGTAACGATACCAAGTACTTCAAAGTACTTTCAAGTATCAGGTCAACACCACAGTGGTTAGATCCATATTTTTAGTATGAAAAAAAAATCGTATTGTTTACAAACGCAGATTGGACAGGTGGACAGAGCAAAGGATGTAAATTGGAGCAAACAGTAGAACATAACGTTAATATTTAATTAATATTGCAACATCCTCAAATCAAAATGTTATTAATTCAACAATTTTGGAAATTTGAACTACCGTATTTCCTTGAATAGCCGCCGGGCATGTAATATGCGCCTGCCTTGTTTTACTGCTGGGTAAAACCCGCTCCCCAAATTTATTAGTGCATGCTTACTTTTACCGCCGGGTCAAATTCGTGACGTACCACCAAAATGATCAACATTTAAATACAGTATCGTAGTAGGCCTAAGTGTTCATTAAAACAAGGCAGGGGTTTTATTTAGAAAGTACATTGTATCATGACACAGTTTGAACAGTAACACTGTATTTGAATTAGGGCTGGGCGATATATTGATACAAACGATAGATCGCGGCTTTGTCTCTGTGCGATATAGAAAATGACAATATCGTAATATTCGAGTATACGTTCTCTCGCAGTTGCTTTTAGCTGCGGACATTACACTACAGGCTCTTCTCACTCCTTCTTGTGTCTCCTTCTCACAGAGACTTAAAATAAGACCGCCTTTTTACAAACCCCGTTTCCATATGAGTTGGGAAATTGTGTTAGATGTAAATATAAACGAAATACAATAAATTTGCAAATCATTTTCAACCCATATTCAGTTGAATATGCTACAAAGACAACATAATTGATGTTCAAACTGCTAAATATATATATTTTTTGCAAATAATCATTAACTTTAAAATTTGATGCCAGCAACACGTGACAAAGAAGTTGGGAAAGGTGGCAATAAATACTGATAAAGTTGAGAAATTCTCATCAAACACTTATTTGGAACATCCCACAGGTGTGCAGGCCAATTGGGAACAGGTGGGTGCCATGATTGGGTATAAAAGCAGCTTGCATGAAATGCTAAGTAATTCACAAACAAGGATGGGGCGAGGGTCACCAATTTGTAAGCAAATTGTCGAACAGTTTTAAAAATAACATTTCTCAACAAGCTTTGATTGATTGATTTATTGATACTTTTATTAGTAGATTGCACAGTTCAGTACATATTCCGTACAATTGACCACTAAATGGTAACACCCAAATAAGTTTTTCAACTTGTTTAAGTCAGTCGTGGTCCACGTTATTCAATTCATCCTATTGCAAGGAATTTAGGGATATAACCTTCTACGGTCCGTAAAATCATCGAAAGGTTCAGAAAATCTGGAGAAATCACTGCACGTAAGCGATGATATTACAGACCGTTGATCCCTCAGGCGGTACTGCAGCAAAAACAGACATCAGTGTTTAAAGGATATCACCATATGGGCTCAGGATCACTTCATAAAACCACTGTCAGTAACTACAGTTGGTTGCTACATCTGTAAGTGCAAGTCAAAACTCTACAATGCAAAGCCAAACCCATTTACCAAGGAATGTCGCTGGTTTCGCTGGGCCCGAGCTCATCTAAGATGGACTGATGCAAAATGGAAAAGTGTTTTGTGGTCTGACGAGTCCACATTTGAAATCATATTTGAAAACTGTGGACGTGGTGTCCTCCAGAACAAAGAGGAAAATAATCATCCGGATTATTATAGGCGCGAAGTTCAAAAGCCAGCATCTGCGATGGTATGGGGGTGTATTAGTGCCCAAGGCATGGGTAACTTACACATCTGTGAAGGCACCATTAATGCTGAAAGGTCCATACAGGTTTTGGAGCAACATATGTCGTCATCAAAGCAACGTTATCATGGACGCCCCTGCTTATTTCAGCAAGACAATGCCAAGCCACGCGTTACAACAGCGTGGTTTCGAAGTAAAAGAGTGCGTGTACTTTCCTGGCCCGCCTGCAGTCCAGACCTGTCTCCCATCCAAAATGTGTGGCGCATTATGAAACGTAAAATACGACAGCGGAGACCCCGGACTGTTGAACGACTAAAGCTCTACATAAAACAAGAATGGGAAAGAATTCCACTTTCAAAGCTTCAACAATTAGGTTCCTCAGTTCCCAAACGTTTATTGAGTGTTGTTAAAAGAAAAGGTAATGTAACACTGTGGTGAACATGCCCTTTCCCAACTACTTTGGCACGTGTTGCAGCCATGAAATTCCAAGTTAATTATTATTTGCAAAAAAACTTAAAGTTTATGAGTTTGAACATCAAATATCTTGTCTTTATAGTGGATTCAACTGAAGATTGGTTGAAAATTATTTGCAAATCATTGTATTCTGTTTATATTTACATGTAATACAATTTCCCAACTTATATGGAAACGGGGTTTGTACATACGTCACATACTGTTGCGGGTTTAGCGTCATACGCTCTCGCAGAGCAGAGAGGTAGCAGCATGGCTAACGTTAGACGCAAGCAGAGCGGAGCGGACGGCAGCGGAGCGAGTTGAGTGACTTTACAAGAGAGAGAGGGTGCTAAATTCATCACAAATGGAGGAAGAACAATTAATGCCCAAAAAAAACGCAGGGGGATCATCATCTGGGGGTGGTTTGGCTTCAAGCGGCAAGATATTCAGCATACAACAGCAATATAAAAAGTATGCAGCAGAAGTGTTGCTATAAAAGGGAGCAGCACTACTAATTTGTTATTTCATTTAAAAAGTCACCCGGGAGAGAATGAAGAAAATACAGTTTTGGTCAATTGACTTTTCAATGCCACCACTACGAATTTGGCACGTCCTTGGCTGGCACTTTTTAAAATTTCACTTTAAGACAACACTTCTTTTTTGGCAAATCATCAAGTGGCACTTTGGGCTTGGCGTTAATTAGCGGATGCTGTTTTGACCTCGCGCCTTGAAAGCAGCTACCTGAATGCCACCACCGCTAATTATTATAATAATTAGCAGCACAGTGAGGCGAATCTGTGCCAAATGAGGATCAGGCGCCCAAAATCATTTTCACATTTTGCTAACTTGAGACTGTTTCTGGGCGTAAATTGTGTGAGTAATTATAACATCAGGACGTTGACGCGAGACTGAGAGGATGCCAACCTCATCACTTAATCATGCTTCTTTTTTTTTTTTTAAATGCATCCAGCAGTTGCTGATTTTACTCTTTCTACTTAGCAAAGCCAGAATGAAAGTGTTTTTTCTAAGCTAAAAATGTACAAAATGCTTTACTTTTAAAGTTTAGTTTTAGGTTATATTTACAAGTTGCATAAGGTTCAACTATTCAAGATGTCCCAAAAAAAAAAAAAAAGAGTAGGAAGAAGCAAAGCTCATTTGATCTCTCAGTCTTCACTACACTGTACAAAAAAATTATGTAAAAAAACGGTCATCTACTGGCAGCTACGGCTGCCAAACGAAAACCATATAATTAAAGTAAAATATTATAAACCAAATAATGATCAAAAACATATTTATAGAAATTTTCATGAAACGTTTTGCGGAAAAATATTGTAATTATCAAGATCAACCACCTTTAATAAAGTGAGGATGCAAACAGTTCTGCAGAAAAATACCTTTATTCTACAGAGTTTTTCCAAATTATTACGATCAACCACCTTTAATGAAGTGAAAATGATGGCAGTTCCACAGAAAAATACCATTATTTTACAGATTTTTTTCTGTATTATTAAGATCAGGGGTCTCAAACTCAATTTGCCTAGGGGCCACTGGATGCAGAAACGTGTTGCTAAGTAATCTGTCTTTGAATGGCTATCCCGCCTTAGCTACCTACATACTTGCTAATCTTCCTGATTTTGCCCAGAGACATTCGGTGACCCTCCCGAAGGATTGTCCCGATGTTCGCCCGTATAAATATATTATGGGCATGCCGTGACAATGCTGTCTTTGTCAACCTCTACGACCTTACGACGCGTTGGCTCATTCACCTTACAAACAGCGTGACGACCTAGACTCATGTTGTACAAGGCTTTGGCAGACACACATTATAGACTGCAAGACATACTTGATCAACAGCCATACAGGTCACACTGAGGGTGGCTGTACAAACAAATTTAAGACTGTTACAAATATGCGCCACACTGTGAACCCACACCAAACAAGAATGACAAACACATTTTGAGAGAACATTCGCACCGTAACACAACAGAGCAAATACCCAGGATCCATTGCAGCACTAACTCTTCCGGGACGCTACAATATACACCCCCGCTACCACCAAACCCCGCCTGCCACCCCCCCATCTCCCTGTTTCGGAGGTTTCAAGGGTGGCAAGTATGCCCAGGACATAAAACGTTCAGTCACATTGCGGTTTGGTTTGCCATATTCACCCATAGTCCTCAACGAGAGCTGCCCGTTGCGACAACGGCAACTTCCGCCTTCGTCTGCAACATGTAGGCTCAGCACTCAGCCGAAAAGAGTCTATTGAGACCAGACCGCCATCTGGCCCCCACATAAATGTCTCTAGTACCTCAGGGGGGTACCACAGAGTTTTTCAGCCCAAAAAATAATCTCAGAGTCCCTGTCTGCAAATCACGGGGTCAGGACATTCTGTCAGGAATGTGTTGTGTGAGTGGGAAAGGTTGCTGTGATTTTAATGCAGACAGTCGAGGAGGTTGCATGCAGGTGAAAAAGGTATTTAATAACTGAACAAAAAAAGGCAGTTAAGAAGCTCTAAAATCATAGGGACTATGCTTTTTTATGCTTAAGATCAAACTTGACAGACTACAAAGGAAACAAAAACGGAATGCTGGACATAAGCAAAGAACTCACGTAGAATGCTACAGAAAATCAGCAACAAAACAGGAGGTGCCACCAAAATAAAAGCGCAGAACAGGAACTAAAGTACAAAACACAAGAGAATACTCACAAACTAAAAATAGGGCTCAGCCTGGCACAACAGGCTGTGGCAGATGCACCTTTGGCAGAAATTACAGCCTCAAAGCTTTTTGAATACAATGTACAGACATCCTGGATGAAAACCAACGCTTCCCATCCAACCTGATGGAGCTTGACAGGTGCTGCAAAGAGGAATGGGCCTAAAGATAGGTGTGCCAAGCTTGTGTCATTGTATTCAAAATGACTTGAGGCTGTAATTTCTGCCAAAGGTACATCAATAAAGTACTGAGCAAAGGGTCTGAATACTGAATACTTATGCAAATATGTTTTTTTTTGTTCATCCTAAATAAATGTGCTTAATTAAAAAAAAAAATACTTTTCACATTGCCATTATGGAGTATTGGGTGTAGAATGCTGAGGACAAAAATAGATTTATCCCATGTATATAACACAACAAAATGTGATTTAAAAAAAAAGTGGAGCGTTGTGAATACTTTCCGGATGGACTGGGTTGTCCCAATACCAATATTATGGTACTGCTAAAAGTACCAAAATGTATTTCGATACTTCGATATTTGTCTAAACAAAGGGGAACACAAAAAATGGCATCATTGGCTTTTTTTTAACAGAAAATGTTATGATACATTAAACAAACGTGAGGATAAAAGATCTGTGTTTGAGGATATTGATAGTGACGGACTAGAAAAAAAAAGAAAACGTGATTGCATTGGACGGATTCAGATGTTTTTAGACACATTTACTCGGATAATTCTGGGAAATCCCTTATCTTTCTGTTGTGTTGCTAGTGTTTTAGTGAGTTTAACAGTACCTAATAGTCGGAGGTGTGTGTTCACGGGTGACTTGACGCGCAATGTCTCAGGGAAGTCGACGGCAGCTTTATGGGCGGCACAAGCTCAGCTGATATCCGGTAAGATGCGACTTTTTACCACAATTCTCTCACCGAAACCTGCTGGTTGACATTCAGTCGCTGTGATCCATAGTAAAGTTTCACCTACGGGAATTTTAAACAAGGAATCACCGTGTGTTTGTGTGGCTAAAGGCTAAAGCTTCCCAACTCCATCTCGCTACTTTGACTTCTTCAATATTAATTGAACAAATTGCAAAAGATTCAGCAACACAGATCTCCAAAATACTGTGTAATTATGCCGTTAAAGCAGACGACTTATAGCTGTGTGTGTGTTCAGCGCTCATATTTCCTAACAGCCCGTGATGTCACGCATATACGTCATCATTACGCGACGTTTTCAAGAAGAAACTCCCGGGAAATTTAAAATTGCAATTTGGTAAACTAAAAAGGCCGTATTGTTATGTTTTGCAATGTTAATATTTCATCATTGATATATAAACTATCAGACTGCGTGGTGGGTAGTAGTGGGTTTTTCAGTAGGCCTTTAAGTAAGCAAATGGGTTACAAAGGCTCCTAATTTTGCTGCATATATATATATAACATATTGTGTCATTTCTCGTTGTATTATGTTGTCAAAGATATGAAGAGACAAGCGGTAGAAAATGGAAGGATTATTAATCTATTTGAAAATGTACTGTTGATATCTGCTAACTTTCTGTTTTAAAATGTTGTATCTACACTTCTGTTAAAATGTAACAAGCGCTTATCCTTCTGTTGATTGGACACTTTCCATTATTTGGGTAACGATACGATACCAAGTATTTACTGGGTCACACATTGGTCATATTGCAAGTCCTCCTGTGTCCAGGGACTTATTTCCAGAGTTTATAAACATAATTAAATAAAAAAATATATATATATTTTGCAATGATAAAAAATCTCGATGTAAATTGTAGTATCGACGAGATACAGCTCTTATACTTGATGTCGTTACAATCAATATCTGCGTAGACCCACCCTTTTGTTTACATTCAGGAGCGCTAGCTTGTTGTTCGCGGTTAACCACTGCATCCTCCTAAAGTGGGAACTGAAAGTTCAGCTAATCCTCATCCTGTCGGAATGATATTTGTAAGAAACATGGGTTATTAACTAGCTATGTTTTAAACCTTTACTTTAGAGCAGCACTTCTGCATTCATAGGTCCTCCTTAATCGTTTGGTTTAATGCCAAAATACGTCTTCACACTGGTTTTGCTTGCAAGTGCAGTGAATGTGTTTATTGATCAACATGCCCCGAGACAAAAAAAAAAGTGTCGGTACTTTTTAACTATTGTTTTGTTTTTAATTCATTAGTAACACGGAACTTTATGAATACCAGTATACTGTATAACCCTACACTGAATGTGTTTTCATGCCAGGCTCCCAAAATCTCCTCACCAGATATTTTGTTACTCACGTTCTTAAAAAAAAGGTCAGAGACAAAGAGACAAAGATGTTTAGTGGGAAATACTAATCATTCCTGCACTTTTTTTTTCTTATTCTCTGGCAGACGCGTTGAATTCTTACCTGACTCTCGCCAGATCCTTGTAGTTCGCTGAGCTCCACACAAGGATCTGGGACATCTCAATAGGAGATGTTTTTCAGAAGGCGGGGCCTTGTAAAAAAAAATCATTATATGTGATTAAATAAACCACTTGTCTGTTATCTTGAATGACGTGCTACTCCAACCACTCTCATCGAAATCAACCCGTGAAGCTGATGAGAGCGACAATGGGAAATCCAAAACAGAACAGCCAAAATATTGAATAACGACAGAACGAAAAGTTAGATAACTTTTCCTGAAACAACAATGTCAGTTGACGATCGATGTTTGTGCAAAGAAAACTTCATTTGGAACAGCAAAACAATAGTTCACAAAGTCGCCAACAAAAAAAGCATAGACGAACGTCTGACAGAGAACTTGGTTTGAAATTGTTGAACATTAGGGTTAGGGTTAGAATTAATATTCGATAGATTCGACAAAACAGTTGCAACAGCAAAATCAATGTCACCACACAACTCCTCGCTGCGTGCCGCCATTGTTGTTTGTATCAAACAGTCGCTTCAGCGCTACGTCACATCTATGAAATCCCGCCCGGCGATCCTGATTGGTTTATTATTTTTTGTTATCTTGAAGGAGTTTGCATCGCCCTCGATCCCAGATCCTTGTCTGGAGCTCAGCGAACTACAAGGATCCGGTTAGTTAAATTCAGGCTTTCCAGGAATTTGCAATGTCTCCTTTACGATAACTAACACAATAAATGCAGCCTCACAACTTTATCCAAAGGCTTTCATTTCCCAACATTTTGGTCAATCAGCGACATGTTCAGCAAGGTAATGTGTTTCTGAGCAGCGCTCACACCACACGTCCACTGTTTAATCAAAACTTATGTTTGTTTTGTCTATAGATGAGGGAGGATCAGTGATCAAACTACAAAGTTGTATAGTAACGCAGACTTATTTCATGTGCCTGCCAACAGTGCTAGGCTTCTGGGTAACCTTGCAGCAACTTTCTGATGCAAATTCAAGTATTTTAGGCTGCAAAAATCGCAAAAAAGCCAGTGAAATGCTGGAGGGAATGAGTGATGTGTTTATGAGCAAAGGTGAACAAGTAAAGCCAAATATGTTTCGAGTGGTTGAATTAGTCTGTGACAAATAAATACAAATATAAGTAACAGTAGATTCAATAAAAAAATAAAAAGTCTAAGTGTGATGACAATCCATCCATCCATTTCCTACCGCTTGTTCCCTTTAGGGTCGCGGGGGGCGCTGGTGGCTATCTCAGCTACAATCGAGCGGAAGGCGGTGTATACCCTGGACAAATCGCCACCTCATCACAGGGCGTGTGATGACAAACATAAAGTAATTATCATTTTGTACATATAAGTCAGGGGTGTGAAACTAATTTTAGCTCAGGGGCAGCATGGAGGAAAATGTATTCCAAAGTGACCCGCAATGGTAAAATCATGGCATGAGAACTTAAAAATAAAGACAACTCCAGGTTGTTTTCTTTGTTTTACATTGGCCAACAATAGAAAAATCACATTCTGAAAACATACATATTGCAAATAATCCTCTGAAAAAAACACATCAAGTTTGTGGAAAATTCAGAGGAAATTGGTGGAGCTTCAAAATCACAATGAGCGTCGGATTGAACAAAAAACACAACACCTAAACTCTCCGAGGTAGGGCTGGGCGATATATAGATATATACGATATATCGCGGGTTTGTCTCTGTGCGATATAGAAAATAACTATATCGTAATATTCGAGTATACGTTCTCACGCAAGACTTTTAGCTCAAAGCGTACACTTCAGGCTCTCCTTGCTTTTTCCCGTGTCTCCTTTTCGCAGACAAGCAGGCGCACATTCTTACATACGTCACAAACTGTCACGTCACACGTCACATACACGCCCTCGCAGAGCAGAGAACTAGCGGTGTGGCTAAAGTTAGCTGCTAACGTAGCCGTACGAGAGAAAGATGGCGCGGATCTGGTAACAAATGAAGGAAGACTTAATTCCCAATAAAAACAGCAGGGTTTCCATCATTTGGCGGTGGTTCGGCTTCAAGTGGGAATATGTCGAACAGACAACTGTAATTTGTCAAGAGTGGGGGGAAAGAGCGTTGCTATAAAAAGTAATATTACTGCTAATACTTAGCATCGTTTGTAAAGTCACTTGCTAGAGAATGAAGAGAATTTCATAACCTTAGTAACATACCACATAGTGAAGGACAAATACTATTTGATTTCCTATTATGCAGCTCATTTTTATTTGACACTTAAAATGTTTCTGACAATCTTGCAATTTATGTTTTGGAAATGACTTGAATGTTTGTGCCATTGCTTAATAACTTTAATAAATACACTTTTGGTCAATTGACTTAGTTGTGATTTCCCTCTCTGCATGAAAGTTTAAAATTAGCATATATTAATGCAGTATGAAGAAGAATGTTTTAATGTATACACATAGAATCATCATACTGCTGTGATTATATGCATCAAGTGTTCATTCAGGGCCAAGGCAAAATATCGAAATTTATATCGTTTATCGCGATATGGCCTAAAAATATTGCGATATTAAAAAAAGGCAATATCGCCGAGCCCTATTCCAAGGTATCAAATACCTCCTTTGTCATGTCCACGTATCAATCTAGTGCTAACTCAACAAACCATAAGAAACAGAGGTAAAAACTATTCGAAAGGGTCAAGTTCACTTTTCTAGTGTTTGACATATACATTTTGGAGGAGTTAGGGTCCCAAATGACGATGTGTTCGAAGCAGAAGACATAAACCGGAAGGTTCTAAGTTTCATGTGGATCAAGGAAGAGTAGCAACATTCAACCTTTACTCCTGCTTGGCCTTGGTATAAAGTGTTTGCTTGCCGAACATAATTGCTATTGTGACATCCAGTGGACACACTTAGAACAGGAGTTTATTTTGTTAAATAAACAAAACAGCTAATCTTTATACCGGGCAAACTCATCACGCGGGCTGGATAAAACCTGTTCACGGGCCTGATCCGGCCCATGGGCCGTACGTTTGACACCCCTGATTTAAGGTAATGAGTGTTTTTCTTTTTAATTTGGGACCATTTACTTGATTATGTAAACCAGGGGTGGGCATTACGTCGATCGCGATCGACTGGTCGATCTCGGAGGGTGTGTCAGTCGATCTCAAGCCAGGCATTAAAAAATATACATAAAAATGAGCAATCATCAATCATACCAAGACTTCACTTTCGTCAGTTGTTTGACATTCTCGGCACCCGAGGATCTTGTGAGATGACGCTGGCTGCTGCGAGCTCATATTTAAGAAAAAAATCACTAACAGGGCGGACGCAGAGAAACACATTTTATTTCTAGAGACTCCGTACCTACTGTCAAAACTCTAAAGACCGACTGCACAGTTCCTGTCTTCACCATAAAAGACCTGTTTCATCCTGCCTATGCTAACAAAATAAGAGTCTCAGAAAGCTAGCATGCACAAGCTAGCAAGCTACGGAGTTTGATGCCAATGTATTTCTCCCCCGCCCTCAGCGACCGCTTTTTCACTTGCTTGCCCACCCGCACACTCACTGACGTCACTCACCTGGTGCCAGACATTAAAGGGCCACACACATATGCTACTCTCATGACAAAGTGTTTAAAAACGAGTATGCGAGTTGGACAAATGAGATGCCAAATCCAACCACTTTCATGTGGTATTGGACAGAAAGCAGGATTTTTTTTTTCCTCCATTTGAAAATGCGGACGTTATCAGCACCACTGTCTAATTCCAATCAATGCAAGTCATCAGAATCAAATACACCAACTTATATTCTTGTCTTCATGAAAGAAAGGAATCTATGTGTATTAAACATGCTTGTATTATCATTAAACACCATTAACTTGTTAACAAAAATGTCTCTTTCATAAATAAATAAATATAAATTATAAATAGGAATGAGGTAGATCTCCTCGACTTGGTCAATTGAAAAGTAGCTCACCTACAGCAAAAGTGTGAGCGCCCCTGATGTAAACATTTTACTTTTTATCTACTTTGAAAACCGTTTCTATCCCACAAACATCCATCCATCCATTTCTACCGCTTATTCATTTTGGGGTCGCGGGGGGCGCTGGTGCCTATCTCAGCTACAATTGGGCGGAAGGCGGCGTACACCCTGGACAAGTCGCCACCTCATCGCAGGGCCAACACGGATAGACAGACAACATTCACACTCACATTCACACACTAGGGCCAATTTAGTGTTGCCAATCAACCTATCTCCAGGTGCATGTCTTTGGAAGTGGGAGGATGCCGGAGTACCCAGAGGGAACCCACGCAGTCACGGGGAGGACATGCAAACCCCACACAGAAAGATCTCGAGCCCGGGATTGAACCCTGACTACTCAGGACCTTCGTTTTGTGCGGCCGACGCACTAACCCCTCTGCCACCGAGAAGCCACAAAAAGTCCCACAACCATGTCACCGTTTTTTTTCTTTTTAAAAAGTTGTATTATAAACAGCACCTTTATTTTGTAGTGGTTAGATATTTTTTTTACACTTGTATGCCAGTCAAACGTGTTAAAAGTGCAAGGCATTAAGCCCACCTGCCTTCAACTACCGTATTTTTCGGACTATAAGTCGCAGTTATTTTCATAGTTTGGGTGCGACTTATACTCGGGAGTGACAGATTGTTTGGTAAACGTATAGCATGTTCTATATGTTATAGTAATTTGAATGACTCTTACCATAATATGTTACGTTAACATACCAGGCACCTTCTCAGTTGGTTATTTATGCGTCATATAACGTACACTTATTCAGCCTGTTGTTCACTATTCTTTATTTATTTTAAATTGCCTTTCAAATGTCTATTCTTGGTGTTGTGTAATTCCCCAAAAAATGCGACTTATACTCCAGTGCGACTTATATATGTTTTTTTCCTTCATTATGCATTTTCGGCAGGTTCGACTGATACTCCGGAGCGACTTATACTCCAAAAAATACGGTAAAAAGCTGTCATGTTTTATTTAGTTTTATTTTACTTTTTGAACACACGTATGACAGTTAAAAATGTTGCTTTATGTTACAATCTTCAGTTTCCAAAAGGTTGTGTTTGCTTCACTTCCAAGCGACAAGGTTGATAAAAATACCTAAAGTTGTCCTTTTCCAGTTGACGCCTTTGAGTGTAAATGCGAGCAATTATAGCAAGTAAAGGAGATGTCATTTTTGGAAGTAAATTGTGTCCACTGGGCTCTAAGGTGAGGGCAAAAACTGTGATATTGATGGTGGCGGAATGACAGGAATAGCATCTTGCTGGCATTTCTGTGTGATGTCATCAGCCATTAGAATGAGAAATCTGACAGGGTGAATGAAAGTCATCTTGCAGCAAAACACCCCCCGAAAAACCTGTTTGCTAATATGATTTGAGCTTGTAAGGTGAACACCTGCACTTCCAGGAGGTGAAAACGAAGACTGCAATTTGAACGTGAGAGCACTTGGTCTTGCATACATCCCTAAATAAAGAATCCCATGTGTCAGATGGATCAAATGCAACATTTCCTCGCATGTCAATCAGTCTGTGGCGTTCCTGCGAAGCAGCCTGCTTTACATTCCCCAGCAGACTTTACTTTGGACCCTTTTTTACCAAAAGGGAAGCGAACCTCATTCCTATTCAACCATTTCCAAAAATTAGTGGCTGAGAAAAGCCCTACCATTAAATTGAGTTATTTGACGAGTTTGGGGGGGGCAGTCCTATTATTTTGTCTGACTTTGCAACAAACAGAAGTGAGCTGGGGGTGCGTTCACTGGCATCTTCAGTGTGTGATGGCTCCCCATTGAGATTTCTTTCCATATGAAGAATAAAAGCACACTGAGAGACAGCTGCTGTCGCTACAAACTCATCAGCAACACATCCAGGCGACTGTCAAATGACATCTGCTTCACCAGTTAGGGAATCGCTCAAACACACGTAACTTCTTGACAAATGTTAATTGCAGCTTTTAATTTTCATTCTGTTCACTTCCCCCTGAAATATGTAAAGCTACGGCATGATCTTGGATTTAAGGGTAAAGTGTGGTTCATTTTGGGTACAGCAACAAAATAAAATCCACAACTAGGGCTGGGTGACAAACTGTGTTGAAATTTATTGCGGAATAACTTTTCTGCGATACTAACAAGAGACTGTTTCAATGTTATTCATTTGTCCACGTTGTAAAACGAGCTTTCTAAAGACGACTGCAACAACATAAACACGTGTAGCTCAAAGATCATGCGCAGTCAAGGTAAAAAAGAGGTCTCACTTTGTCATGAGACTTGGCCAGGTGAGGTGTGTAATGTTATTGTCACAGTTAGTTGGTGATGAACCCCAAGATGCAGACACAGAGGCAGGCATAGAATATGAAAACATGATTTAATTAAAACTAAACAAGAACAAACAAAAATCACGCACGTGGGCGGAATGACAAACTAAGGGAGCTAGCACTGGAAGCTAGAAAACAAAAAAGGAACTTTAGCATGGAAGCTAGTGGATAGCAATCAGAAAAACTGGAAATAACTAATACTAACAAACAACTTACCGCTACGACGACCAGGACAAAATGTAACATGACAGGTAGTAGCTGTAACAAAACGACACGACAGGTAGCACGACAAGAGTGATATGTGGCAACGAAAATACAATGATCCAGCAACTGACACAAGACAAAGCAGGTACAAATAGGAGCGGGCTGATTGGCGACAGCTGTGGCCAGGTGCCAATCAACCGCAGCTGAGGAGGAGCACAGCACTCAGGGAACAAGAAAGGAAGTTGACAAAATAAGAGCACTAGACAGGAACTAAAGACAGGAGATACTAAACACAGAGGAAACAGACAAATGCAGAGGAAAAAACTAAAACATAGACAAACTGTCAGGGGAAAGCCTGACAGTTATATAGTTAAAGGAGTCCTATTATGCAAAACCACTATTTTATTACCTGTTGGTACCTGTTTTTGTGTGTTTGTGAGCCCCATAACTTCCAAAAATGCGAAACCAAACCATGAAGGCCTGGCGGAGACATTATATAAACACTTTTGCTTCTTTCCAAATGTGTTATTTGAAATTAGAAACGTCACTCTCTGCATCGGTGTCAGCACTGGAACATCCATCCATCCATCCATTTTCTACCGCTTATTCTTGTTGGGGTTGCGGGGGGGCGCTGGTGCCTATATCAGCTACAATTGGGCGGAAGGCATGGTACACCCTGGACAAGTCGCTACCTCATCGCAGGGCCAACACAGATAGACAGACAACAGAGAGGGGGGGTTGCCCACATCTGAGGTCCTCTCCAAGGTTTCTCATAGTCAGCATTGTCACTGGCGTCCCACTGGATGTGAATTCTCTCTGCCCACTGGGTGTGAGTTTTCCTTGCCCTTTTGTGGGTTCTTCCGAGGATGTTGTAGTCGTAATGATTTGTGCAGTCCTTTGAGACATTTGTGATTTGGGGCTATATAAATAAACATTGATTGATTGATTGACATTCACAGCTGAACATGCTTGTGAATAATGTTGTGCGAAATGGTCAACAAGATCAGGGTTTCCCTGCGATTGCCAAGATGGGGCTGCATAGCTTCGTTGGTGGAGAGGCCGTGCCAGCAACTTAAGGGTTCTTGGTTCAATCCCCGCTTCTGCCATCCTAGTCACTGCTATTGTCTCCTTGGGCAAGACACTCCACCCACCTGCTCCCAGTGGTTTAATGTAGATGGATAGATAGATAGATGGATGGATGGATGGATGGATGGATGGATGGATGGATGGATGGATGGATGGATAGATGGATAGATGGATAGATAGATAGATAGATAGTACTTTTTTGATTCCTTCAAGAGTTCCTTCAGGAAAATTAAAATTCCAGCAGCAGTGTACAAAATTGAGATCAATTTAAAAAGTATAAATGGAAACAAAATAGAAAAATGTTACAATAAGAAGAAAAATAAAAAGCAACAATGGGAATAAAAATACAACAGTAAAATAAGAATATAACAAGAGAAACTAGACAGTAGTGACCATGTTATGAAAAAGTACTGTTATTGTTTTGCATCCCCTGTCATCCTAGTACCCTCACGGTACTAGGATGTACTTGTACATCCTAGTACTAGTAATGTAGCTTAGATGGTGGGTTTCATTATGTGAAGCACTTTGAGTCACTAGAGAAAAGCACTATATAAATATATACTTCACTTCACCTATGGCAGTAGCATGGTTAGGGGCATAGTGGGGCGTGGTCACCATGACATTGTCATATCATTTGTTACGATATGATTTTCTTTGAAAAGGCTAAAAAAAATGTATACATACATTTAAAAACAAATCTGTGTTATCACCAATTAGTATTAACTAGTGCTGTCAAACAATTGAAATATTTAATTGCGATTAATCACATTTTGTTAATAGTTAACTCAAAATTAATCACGATAAATCACAGTTATTTATAATTGTTTCACATTAATAAGTGTACCCTAGACAGATAATTTTCAAGTTTTAACACCGTGAACAGGCAATTAATTTGCTTCGATATCAACAATATGATTTGCCTGAGGAGCTGGACAGGACAAAAAAATATATATATTGTCGGACTTTTGACTTTGTCTGAAGGCTACAAAACTTATTACTTTAATTTGTTTTAAAAAACAACCTAGTTTTTAAGGTGTGGCGGCTATAATTTTTTGTTGGCGGTGCTCCACAATCATTTACATTAGGGTAAACCTTGCATACATATATATATATATATATTTATATATATATATATATATATATATATATATAGGTGTGGGAAAAATCACAAGACTACTTCATCTCTACAGAACTGTTTCATGAGGGGTTCCCTCAATCATCAGGAGATTTTAATGGAAGCATTCACATACAATGGTTTATATAGGGCACAGAGTGGGTGGGTACAGGCAGGCGTAGGGTGTGGTGATTGGCTCATGTGTTACCTAGGAGGTGTTTCCGTCTGTGGCGGCATGTTGAAATGATTTCGATGCGCATGTTGAGGCATGATAGATCTGGATGATATATAATAAACAGTTTCTCTTTTAAGCATAGGTTGCATCTTTTATTACCACTGTTGTAAGGTGTGCTGGATGCAAGAATTTGCCGTGTTATTGAATATTCAACATTATTGTCTTTGAGGTTCCAAATGTGTTTGCTGAGTTCTGTAGAATTCCGCAAAGTCTGGTTTCTAAAGGAGGCGTTGTGATTATTCCATCTTGTTTTGAACGCTCCTTCGGTTAATCCTACGTACGTGTCGGATGTGTTAATGTCCTTGCGTGTTACCTTTGCTTGGTAAACGACTGATGTCTGTAAGCACCCTCCGTTGAGAGGGCAATCAGGTTTCTTGCGACAGTTACATTCCTTATTGGTTTCAGAGTCGTTTAGTCTGGGGGTAGGCAGTCCTTTTGCAATTGCTTTGTTGTGGTTTGAAATTATTTGTTGTATGTTATTCATAAAGCTGTAGCTCAATTTAATGTTGTTCTTGTTGAATATTTTTCTTAGGGTGTTGCCTTTGGGGAAGTGTTTGTCGATCAGAGTGAGGAACTTGCGGCCGATGTTGGTTGAGACGTTTTGGCTGAATGGCGGATTGTACCAGATGATGTTGTTTCGTTTTCTGCTCTTTTTTGGTTGGTTTCCTGGAGTGGGTTCATAGGTGAGGGCGAAGTTGTATCCGCTTTCATCAAGTGCTTTCTGGTATGGGGGGGTTGCTTGGTCGAATTCAGCTTTGCTAGATGACAGCATCGATAGCCTTTTGTTGATTCCGGTAGGTATTCTTTTCGTGGTGGTGGGTGGGTGGTTGCTGTCATGGTGCACGTATTGGAGTGTTGTGTTGGGTTTCATGAATGGTTGGTAGCTGTTATTTCTCAGGTTGAACGTGACGTCGAGGAAGTTGACGGTTTGCTTGTTGGTTTCAATCGTGATCCGTAGGCCGTTTTCTTTGAAGATTTGGCATATGCGGCGCTTCTTGGTGTTCTCGCTGCTCCTTGGCGAGGCGCGGCACACTGCCAGTCCGTCATCACGGTAAATACCAAGGTTCAGGTTGAGGCTAGCAAGCTGGGAGAGGAGGAAACTCCCAACGAGTTTGCACGTTTCTGCTCCGTCAAAACTCCCCATAGTAACGTCAAATGTTGAATTGTTCTTTTTTTGCCATGGTGTACTGTTGTGGATGAGTATGGAGTTCTTTGCGTGGATGATGATGTTTCTTTCGTTGTCTGTGATTGAGTCGTAGTCCGAGGCGAAGTTTAGTGCTTGGGTCAGTAGGTCTTACGTGATGGAAGGGTAAAATTCTTCGATGTCGAAGGAGATAAAGTTGTGTTGTTGTTTGTCTTGGATGTTGTTAAACCATTTGATTACTGCTGCTGTATTTCTCCATTGGTTGAGTGGTGTTTTGTCCTTGATTTTTGTGTTGATTCTGTCCAGGATTATTTTGCTGATTTTTCCTATTTCGGATTTAGTTGGGTTTATTAGTCGGCATGTTGGGTTATTTGCCAAGTTGTGTATATATATATATATATATATATATATATATATATATATATATATATATATATATATATATATATGTAGGTGTGGGAAAAAAATCACAAGACTACTTCATCTCTACAGATCTGTTTCATGAGGGGTTCCCTCAATCGAGGGATTGGTAATTGGGATTGAGGGAACCCCTCATGAAACAGATCTGTAGAGATGAAGTAGTCTTGTGATTTTTTCCCACACCTACATATTGCGCTCTACCACGGTATCGAGCACTATTCTCTGGATAATCCAATCAAGACATATATATATATATATATATATATATATATATATATATATATATATATATATATATGTATGATTCATATCCCAATATTTTTCACAGTATCATGTTAGACCCGCTCGACATCCATTGCTTTCGTCCTCTCCAAGGTTCTCATAGTCATCATTGTCACCGACGTCCCACTGGGTCATCATTGTCACCGACGTCCCACTGGGTGTGAGTTTTCCTTGCCCTTATGTGGGCCTACCGAGGATGTCGTAGCGGTTTCTGTTGTGGTTTGTGCAGCCCTTTGAGACACTAGTGATTTAGGGCTATATAAGTAAACATTGAATGAATGAATGAATGAATATATATATTACCATATAGTGTTTGTTCTTAAAATCAAAAACACACATTAAATGCCGATTTAATTTATCTTTTCTGCTTTATTTAAAACCACATTTTATATTTTAAAAAAGGTCAATTAAAAAAATAATCAACAATTTAATTTTAAAATTGTTTACTAGATTGTGTATACGTATTAATGTAGAGATAAATGTCATTTCTGGGAGACTACTCTCTAAAGTTCATTTAGTACAGGGCTCTACGGTGCAACAAATTTCCTTGCAAATGCGCTCAAAAAGTAGGACGTGCGAATAAAAAAAAAAAATAGTTGCACATGTGCGAATGGGGATTTCAACCCTTTCATCGCATTTTTTTTCTAAAATAAATCTTTCAAAATTTGATCAAACTAAAGAAAAATTTTGCCAATCTGTATTGCATGTCTGAAATCAACTTAAACCATAACCAAATGGACAAGTGATTGAGTGCAAGTGTCACTGATCACTTGGTGTGCGTCCCTCCCTCCTGCGCCATGCAGGGGGAAGCCCTGTTCTTCCTAATTCATACACTCAGTCTTCTAACTCAGAAGAAACAAAATCCTAGTTGGAGGAACGGGTCAGTTAAAGAACATATTTTTTCACCACCTTAAAAACTGACAAAACTGCACCGAAGGTCGGAGGTAATATTGAACAACAAATCATTGAGAGAAGTGACAAATTTAAAACCCGTTTATTGACAAGAACATACAATCAATCTATTTATGAAGCAGAGGAAACACAAACCAGTGAAAGACTTAAAAAAGCTGCCGTCAAAGCCAACAAACTGCTAAGCTAAAAGGCCTGTGAGACTCAGACTGAGCGTGGACTCGCTGACGTCACTAGGCAATAGGCACCGTCTTTTAAAGGCACACACACACACAGACGCCCATACTGCTCTCATATAAAACTTCTCAACTGCATTATGCCAGATATTTGAAGGTTGTTGTTTTTTTAAGTAACGCATTTATTGCTTTCCTCAGAATTCATCACATTTATTAAATAGTAGTTATGTTACTAATTGAATTATTGTAAAGTAACGAGTAAATAGGATTAATTACTTTCTTAAAGTAATTTTCAGAACATGCGGTTGGCAGGTTGGTGTTCCTGGCTTTGTGTGTATGTCTTATAATAATGTTTACCTATAAAAACACCATTGTTAAAGGTCAATTATTTTCATGTTGCTGCTGACCTTTAAACATGTCCTCTAAAACTAGGCACTTTGTTTCTCATTTTATTTTTTTGTGTTTTTGTTAGGTGAAGAATTGAGCATCGCTAAATGTTTTTTTACAGAAGATTGGAGATTATATTTGACTTTTCTTATAGTATTTTATAGGCTTTTTCTTGTTTCTTATCTCAAAACATCTGATAAGTTAGAATCGTGTTATACAGTACTAACTTTTCTTACTTGTTGGTGGCCGTTTTGGTGTATTTGGGATCCCTATCAGTCCCGAAAATGTAAAAACAAGGCATGGTGGCGATATTTAGTTACGTGTTAGCTACCAGTTTAGGGATGTTCTCTGTGTTTCATTGAGTCTTACAGTAAGCCTTATGATGGCATTGTGTTTATTTGTATGAGTGCACGTGTAGATTGTTTGAGTGTTAATAATGAAATTGTGATATTTAAAACATTTCATATTGCTACTAAATTATTTCTGTGCCCCCCCAAAAAAAATCAGTGCTACTAATTTTTTTATTCAGTAGCAGCGGTGCTACTATTGAAAAAGCTAAGCGTACAGTAGTGTCTTATTTTCATCACTTAATATTTAATTACATTTTAACACTTTACAGTACATTTCTTCATGTCGTTTCTTCAAGTGATAGAAAAGAATAGACACGTTCTAGTCACTATAACAGACTTGTTGGCGACATGTTTGGTAGATTATTGTTGTTTGGTCCATGTCTAAAAGTTTTAATCTAAACAAAGAAGTTCCTATTTCCTCTTTTTGGCCAGAAATCCTCTTCAGAATGTGTTGGTTTAGCTTCCATAGTGCTTTCCGTCTCCTACAGTGTTGATACGGATGGTCCCACCAGCTCTCAGCGTAAACTTTAAAGTTATTTCAAGTGATACAAAAAAGATACAGGAAAGTAGCAGCATTGTTGCAGTTACATTAGCCACAGCCTAAATGTTAAAATAAGACATAAACAATAAAAAAATCAAAGTATAAGGGCTGCAAACAATTAGTCGACATTGTCGACAATAAAATAGGTCGCCGACAATTATATTCGTCGACAATACTTAACGTAACGTCATCACTAGTGTTTTTCCAGGCAGAAAAGGGTCACCCGCAAAAACATTGCGAGTGACAACATGTAAGGTCTGAGAACATATCGTAGTGTTCTTTTTAAAAACATGAATACCTCGCTCATTTTGCAAAGAGGACCTTGTTTTTATGTCAGTACATCTGTGATACGCGAGCATTTAAAACGGAAACATGATGTTGGACATTTGGAGGGAGCACGCTGTCTCAGCCCCCCTTACACTAAGGTTATCCAAGGTAAATCCCACCTAACCACTTCCTTGTCCACACATACACAATGGTGGTTAGATTCATCAAATTTGATACATTCAATAATAAAACATATATAACCTGTAACATGTATATAAAACATTTCGTTAAAAAATGTATAAATTATGTACATATACACAGTATACATGTCAGGTGATTTGAAAAACAATAGATACAAAAAATTACGTCACGTATATGACGACGCACATGTTGACTCCAAGAGTGTGTAAAACAGAATGAGAAAATACAGTATATATACGCTATAACCACATATATACCTGTTTGATGCTTTGAAGTGTTGCTGGAGATCAATTTTGGTTCAGATAAGGTAGAGGTTCAGCTGAGCCATGATTTTATGGCAGTTTGAAAATTTAGTAGGGAAGTTCAAATTTTAAGGTCTGTTGGTAGTGCGTTCCACTCTGTGGTGGCAAAATAGAATGCATTTTTTTTCCCATGAGAGTCTTGAATTTGGGGGGGGACGAGGTCTGAGGGACTCCCTCTCGTGTAGTACCTGTGAGCATCACTTACTTTGGTGAAATATTTTGACAGATACTTGGGGACAATTTCGCTGAGTATTTTGAATAACAGGCACATTGTGATTTTGTGTCCTCTTTCCTCAACTCTAAGCCATCCCAATTTGGTAAAGTGGGCTTGAGTTAGGGGAGTCTTGCATGTCTCACCAGCATGTTTTGGGCAGTTTTCAGTTTTGTTTTTAGTGGCTTGGGGATACTGGTGAACCATGAGGTGCAGGTGTAGTCAAAATGACACTGTATGAGGGCACCGGCAAGGGTTTTAAGAGTATGCCTGTTGATAAACGCAGAAATCCTGCCCAAAAATCAAGTTTTACTATTGATCTTGGTCATTGCTTTTTCACCCAACTCAGTTTGTAAACGATCAATGAGTGCTGGAGATTCAAGAAATAAACAGCGCACTTACCCGTGTAAAAAATTGTCCGAGGAGGGGGACCTTAAACGATAGGCTAGCGTGGCTGAAATGGGGCTTAAGCTAAATAATTATTTGTTTAAGGGGTTAGTGTAGACATAGCCTCAGACTCGGTAGCTTGCGGGCTAGCTACCAAGAGTGAGACAGAGTTGTGTGAAAGATAAATGGATCATTTTAACCAAAGTAAGCCATCTAAACTTTGTCTACATAAATTCAAGTACTTTCTTACAGCAGCGTCAATTTGCAGTGCCGGAAAAAGGTTCCTTTAACAAACGTGTACCGCGCAAGCGTGCACACAGGGAGAGACAGGCACCAATGCGGAGGTATCACAAGATTAAACAGACAATCTATTTAATAGCCAACATTTTAAGAATGAATAAAATATAAAATTCTACACAGAGTCTTTTTGCAATGCCGTCAAAAAAGGCACTTTAACAAACGCGAACTAACACACAAACACACACAAAGAGAGACTGACAGGCACCAATATGGAGGTTTTGTACGATTCAACATACAATCTATTAAATAGCCAACATTTTAATGATTAATTAAAGCTCAAATTCTACACATTAAGCCTGTTGGAGTGTTGAAACTGCCAAGAGTTACTGTAATCAATAGTCAATACACCAGTGTGCAGCTTTTTAAACAACACAAATGCTTTTCTTTTAGAGGAAGTTAGATTGTGTGTTTTGTTGTTTTATTTTCATTGCTGCTATTTTAACTGTTTTTTAAATACATAAACACAATTATTTGTTTTTTAACACTTTGCCTTTCCTGTCTTTTAAAAGGACAACATTTTAATAGTCATCTAAATTTTTGTAACAGCTAAATTAGCAGCACAGTTACAGTATGAATAAATAGTAAATAATGAATAAGTCATTTTTGTTGTTCGTCAGCACATACGTAAAATAACTTAAGCTTCATCTAGAAGGCGATAGAAAAAAATAGAGCCAATAAATATGTGCACGTTTTAGTATCTGATTAGTCGACTAATCGTCAAGATGATTGTTGACTAATCGACTTTAAAAATAATCGTTAGTTGCAGCCCTTTACAGTATGATAGACAACTTTGTGTTTCCCAACAATATATATCGCTACCGTATATCGCACAAACTGTGAGTGTATAAGAGTTTGGTAATCAATCATGGTTTTACAATAATCACAATTTAAAATGGTTATACTCAAATTCACTGTGGTTTATCATCAATATCAGTAATAGTTACAACCCGAGAATGCATGTATCCTTAAATTCCTATCAACTAGATCTAAAAAAAGATACAAAAACAAGCGCCTCTGTACAGCCAGTGAAAAAGCGCATATGTTTCTGATTCCTGAGGTGGGCGACTTGATATCCCCGGAAGTGTTCAAGTCACACCAGAGAGCCCCGCCAACATGAGGAGTTGCCAAGATCAGGCAAAGATCAGGTGCAGAAAGACGAGCCTTAGGGGCTGACACGTCAAGCTCAGAAATAATAAAACAAGTATTCAAATCCCAATGTAGATATTTCGGCCGACACAGCTAAAAGCAAACAAGCAGGTTCAGCAAAGAGTGTACAAGAAGCCCTTGGGCCAAAGACGTGGAGCCATATTACAGCACAATTAAGTCCAGTATTCTGCTGTTAAAAGCAGCTCCTTGGGGGGGAAAATCCAATATTTAATTTAGAAATGTACCTTTGCAGTTACCTTGACACCTTATCATGATCTGTTTGTTACTAGTCTGAGACCTGCCTAGCTTTGAATTCATCATTTTAATTGACAACAAGTGCAAAAATTCAACAGTGATAAGATGTTGGCTGGGAAACTAAAAGGCAACTTCCTAGAGAGACATTGAGACGAGATCTCGTAACAGTCAAAGCTGCACCAACTTTAAACAGGCCTAAATTTAACACACCCTCGTGGGCATTGTGAGTATTCCAGCCTTGGACCACCCAGCAAAAAGAAAACAATTTAGCTTGAGAATCATCAGGGGATCTTCAATAACAAAGCTGGCAAAATGGAAGGAAGGGCAAAGTAGGTGCAGTCATTTTGCTCATTAGACTGTCTGTTTGGGTGAAAACGTGGATAAGGTCTTCTTATTAAAATCTCATGTGAGCCTGTCACCATCTTGCAAGCTGAGAACAGCAACACTTGCAAGGTGTTCTATAAGCTGTTTTTTTGGACACATGTCAGAAGACCCCGTTGAATCGTTTCTGGGATGTGTGCAAAATTGCTAACAGTTGTGTTGAACTGATAGCTTAATCGTCTGTGTCCCCGAGGTTTCCAGCTTTGGGGGTGCCCGCACTTAGTGTTGAATGACTGTAATGTGACTGCTCTTCCTTACTTACAGACGATAACCAGGGCATTTTATGTATTAATAGAAGGATTCCAAATAATTCAAAAAGTTAAAACCCTTGAGACACTCACTCAGATGGACCTGAACATATAAATCATGCGATCGCTCCTCCCCCTGTGCTCGATATGCGGAGAAGCATCAAAGATGTCACAGAAGAATACTCACTAGGAGTTTTGACATAAAAGATGGATATAAAAGGAAGCAACAGAAGATAGTTAATTTGTCCTACTAAACTAAGTTTTTAAAACAAACAGGTTGTGCTTTAAGTCCTCGAACCAATTTTAGGTGGTACAATGTGAAATGATAGGTGTAAACAGTAGATGGCAGTCAAAAATACATGTGCGCCTTATAATTCGATGTGCCTTATGGTCCGAAAAATATTAAAAATATTCAATTGAGTACATTGAACCTACAGGCTGTACTCTCTTAAAACAGAGTAATGAATATAAATATCCATACATGGACGCGTCTACAACAGGAATTGACCTCACATAAAACGGACATACAACCCTCGTTTTAAACACTCCTTTGACGAATTGACAACAAGACAAACATTTAAACACTGAACCAACATAATATAGCTCACAAGAAGCCAGAAGAATGAATGTTATGTTTTTTTGCCAGGAATGTATATTGTGTCTGTTTATTTTTTATTTATTGAGAAATAAAACTTGGTTAAAAGATTTCAGTGTGTCTATAGGTACTTTTCGAGCACATTGAGCAATACCGTGATCCATCCATCCATTTTCTACCGCTTATTCCCTTTCGGGGTCGCGGGGGGCGCTGGCGCCTATCTCAGCTACAATCGGGCGGAAGGCAGGGTACACCCTGGACAAGTCGCCACCTCATCGCAGGGCCAACACAGATAGACAGACAACATTCACACTCACATTCACACACTAGGGCCAGTTTAGTGTTGCCAATCAACCTATCCCCAGGTGCATGTCTTTGGAAGTGGGAGGAAGCCGGAGTACCCGGAGGGAACCCACGCATTCACGGGGAGAACATGCAAACTCCACACAGAAAGATCCCGAGCCTGGATTTGAACCCAGGACTGCGGGACCTTCGTATTGTGAGGCAGACGCACTAACCCCTCTGCCACCGTGAAGCCCCAATACCGTGATAATAATGATAATTGTGACCATTTTGGTTACCATAACCATGGTCTGAAATGTTCATACCTTCAATTATGTGTGGTACGTGTAAAATTGTAACTAAAAAAAGGACAAGTGTGATAACCGCAGCTTCACTACCTCACTGCCGCTCATCAGGTTGCATCACACCTCCACCACCTGCCTGCTGCCACCACCTCTCACTGAAAATCAATTAATCAGGGCGTCAATCGCTCCCCAACGGCCCAGAGCGACTTGCTCATCGACTCACGGGATCGGTGGATTACAGCGACCTGTAAACACCACTTGATGGTCTGCCGGACATGTTGTCTTTGTGTTTATCTTGGCCAGCACTGAGGAAGACCATCAAGCCCTGACAGAGCTTCAATGTTACATTTGTATATGCCGTTTTAATCATATATTGTGAAGATTTACTTGTCAGTCCCTGGTACAAAACATAAACCTAAACATAAACAATACATAAACAGACATCAGCTGTTTCAAATGCATGTTTTCCTAATCTAAACAAAACATGCACATTGTTGTTCGGATGTAATCTGTTCGAAGTGTGATTCTGCTTCAAGATAATGTTTCTATTGGGCTTTTCACCCCCCAAACAGATATTTCTTCAGGCTTTTGATTGGCTAAAAACAACTTAAGGCTACATTACGCCATAGCATAGTAACTACACCACCCTCTGATGGCACTTTGATCTGGGGACGGCGTGGCGCAGTGGGGAGAGTGGCCGTGCGCAACCCAAGGGGCACGGGTTCAAATCCCACCTAGAACCAACCTCGTCACGTCCGTTGTGTCCTGAGCAAGACACTTCACCCTTGCTCCTGATGGGTGCTGGTTGGCGCCTTGCATGGCAGCTCCCTCCCTCAGTGTGTGAATGTGTGTGTGTGAATGGGTAAATGTGGAAGTAGTGTCAAAGCGCTTTGAGTACCTTGAAGGTAGAAAAGCGCTATACAAGTACAACCCATTTATCATTTATTTATCGCTCTTTGGTGGGGGTTGAGCACATGACTTGCAATTCTCAGCCAAAACGCTTGGGGCAGTGTTTTCCTGAGAGTGCACAATCACAACGCCTCGTTGACAACATAATAGGACTGTGAATCAACGCCAGGGTTTCCCACACATTCATTTATTTTTGGTGGCCCGCCATGAAAGAATTACGGCCGCCACAAATAAAAAATAAAAAATGAGAAAACATTTAAAAAAAATGTTTTTTTTTAATTTCCGGCTTTTGACTCGCTCGACCGCTCGCTCGACCGCAATGGGACTCTGTCTGTGAATGGAGCTTGTAGTTACATATTATATAAATATGTAAATATTCTGTAAACATGTATATTAATATGTACATAAAGTGATGTAATTATATTCCAACTCCACGTTCTTCTTGGTCATCGCCGCCGCTGCCCGTGCTCATGTTTAAGAAAATGTGGCCCCTAAAACAATTTAGTTGAATATATCTGCAACAAATATTTTACATTAGGGTAAGAGCTCCCTTTAAAAATGCACCCTTGCGTTGTTTTGTCTGTACTATCATTTTTATGACAAACCCATGGGAGCCCAGAAAACACCAACATTTGACGGATTAACTGGAAATGTATCGCACAGTCCTACAAAAGACCTTCTTTAACTTCAAGATGTTTATCCGAAATACCACAAAATGGGCTACACACCTTGACAAGCCCATGTGTGATCAAGACTGGTTAAAAACATAAAGCAAAACAGGAAGTGTCCACATTGGTCATTTAATCAAAGCAAAAACAAATTATTGTCCCACAATTTTTTCTACATGTTGCAACTAGGACAAACTCCAGCACCCCATCCCACGAACCCGAGAGGGACAAGTGGTAGAATATGGATGGACTTATGTGTCCATGAATGTCAAAGACTGTTATGTGTTTGGTTGCATGCTTACAGTAGGAGAAGATCAAAGAGTACTGTATTCAAAAATACTTGAATGGAAAAAAGCACAACTTCCTGGCATTTAATCCATGTTGATTAGAAGCTGATAAAGAGCTATTGTTCTATTGTCTGGCTCAAAGTAACGAATCAAAATTTCGCTACTTCCTGTATGGAACCAACAGTGGACTTTGTCAAGGAGGTGCAGGGGTCCAACGCAGGGACACGCCCAACAAAAGGTTAAAATGGTTCCATAAATCCAAATGGTGTCAATCTGCTGTCGCCTGCACTTCAAGGGCAACGCTACTACAATGAATTAAGTGCATTAAATTGCCACGAGTGGCTGCTGATTAAGTGCATCAGGGGCTCTGATGAAAAGCATTAACAAGATTAAACAAATTCAAGGGTAGTGACCTCTTCGGGAGACCTCTTCCTCTTAGAGACGCCAATAAAGAATCGTCCACGCGTCTCAAGGTACAGCGGCATAACAAAACCGTTTTATTAGCGCTTGCGTCATCAAATGAGATTCATATCATGGACACTTCTGCCCATGCAAAGATAGTAATACTCTGTTTTGGTTGACAGTGTATTCATGTATTGTCAACAACTGTCATACTTACATGTGGCTCACGGAGTAATATGCACCCACAAGGTTATTCCTTTTGATATAATAGGTCTTTGAAACGGAAAAAATATGACAATTTCATTTTCTGTTCATGTTATTATATGTTATCAAACTAAATATCGAACGGTTGATGGTGATAAATGCATAAAAGCACAGGTGAAATGGTACACAACTACATTATAATATATACTCAACCCAATGTCTTCCCATTGGGCTGAGTTTTTTTTTTTTCCCTGATGTGGGATCTGAGCCGAGGATGTCGTTGTGGCTTGTGCAGCTCTTTGAGACACTCGTGATTTAGGGCTATATAATTAAACTTTGATTAATTGATTGATTGATTAAGTACCTTGGTTGCATTTGTTTACCCCTTATTGGTTGAAGTGCAGACACCCAGTAGTAAATAGATGGATGTACTGGGGATTTATAATGTAGCTTTTGAGTAGGGCTGGGCGATATGGCCTTTTTTTAATATCTAAATATTTTTAGGCCATATCGCGATATACGATATATATTAAGATATTTTGTCTTGGCCTTGAATTAAAACTTGATGCATATAATCACAGCAGTGTGATGATTCTATGTGTCTACATTGAAACATACTTCTTCATACTGCATTCATAAATGCTACTTTTAAACTTTCATGCAGAGAGGGAAATCACAACTAAGTCAATCGACCAAAAGTGTATTTATTAAAGTTATTAAACAATGGCACAAACATTCATGTCATTTCCAAAACAGAAAGTGCAATATTGTCACAGACATTTTAATCAATCAATCAATCAATCAATGTTTACTTATATAGCCCTAAATCACTAGTGTTTCAAAGGGCTGCACAAACCACTACCACATCCTCGGTAGGCCCACATAAGGGCAAGGAAAACTCACACCCAGTGGGACATCGGTGACAATAATGACCCAGTGGGACGTCGGTGACAATGATGACTATGAGAACCTTAGAGAGGAGGAAAGCAATGGATGTCGAGCGGGTCTAACATGATACTGTGAGAGTTCAATCCACAATGGATCCAACACAGTCGCGAGAGTCCAGTCCAAAGCGGATCCAACACAGCAGCGAGAGTCCCGTTCACATTTTAAGTGTCAAATAAAAATGAGTTGCATAATAGGATATCAAATAGTATTCGTCCTTCACTATGTGGTATGTTACGACGGACGTTATGAAATTCTCTTCATTCTCTAGTGAGTGACTTTTCAAATGATGCTACATATTAGCAGTAATGCTACTTTTTATAGCAACGCTTTTGCCCTACACTTGATAAATTACGGTTGTCTGTTCGACATATTCCCACTTGAAGCCGAACCACCGCCCGACGATGGAACTTCTGCTGTTTTTATTGGGAATTAAGTATTCCTTCATTTGTTACCAGATCCGCACCATCTTTCTCTTGTATTACCACTCGTACGGCTATGTTAGCATCACAGCTAACGTTACCCAGTCTGCTACCTCTCTGCTGGGCGAGAGCGTGTACGTATGACGTGACAGTATGAGACGTGTGTAAGTTTGTGCGCCTGCTTGTCTGTGAGAAGAAGAGACAGGAAAAAGTAAAAGGAGCCTGTAGTGTAATTCCCGCAGCTAAAAGCAACTGCGTGAGAACGTATACTCGAATATTAAGATATAGTCATTTTCTATATCACACAAAGACAAACCCGCAATATATCGTGTATATTGATATATCGCCCAGCCCTACTTTTGAGTTTATTCGTATTTCCCACTGTGTACTTTTTTGGTGGGTGAGTTTCATCTGTGTTGTGTGCGGTGACCTGCTAGCTATCTGTTGCCTTGGAAACACTTGAGACAATAATGGTGCACTGTGCTTTCTTACCTACCCAAAGATTACATTTTTTCACCGGGGTTGGTTTGTGTGTTTGTTAAAGGGCTGGGCGATATGGACGAAAAGGTATATCTTGATATATTTTTACTTAAACTTGATTTTCGATATATATCTCGATATAATTTCTGGTTAAAGTATACATATAAAATATTCATTGTTGAGCAAGATTCACTGAAATTGAAGTAAATGACAACTGTACTGTAAACACTTGTATTAACACAGTTAGTCAAGATGGGTATCAACAGCCCATAAAATAAACTGTAGTAAAGAATTACATAACATAAATAAAATAGAAATATATTGTTTCTATGTAAAATAAATAACTTAGCTGTGCAAATAATACATTTTTGGCAACATTTCTCGTGCGAAATATGCCTGGCTTGGCAACTGGAAAACAGTTTTGATTTGGATTTACATGGTAAACAACTCAAATGAATGTTTTATCCAGACGTATACATTTGTCTAAATCTGTCCAAGTAGACGCTTTGTGGGTCTCCTAGACGTCGTCTACATCACTAAAAGAAAAATCTAAAGAAGAGAATCCCACGGCCATCTTCCACTATTTTTTTAAGATAAAAATTGGTTCGATGACCCGTCCTATCTTGCCTCTGATTGGCCTAATCTCAACCAACCAATCATGGATGTTCTTATAGTGCAAGCACTTTTGGAAGGTGGAATGGGGGAGGTTTAGTAGCCCATGACAGAGAATGTGGAGCGGGGGAGAATCGAGGGACACAACAAATAGGCGGTGTTTGTTTATTTTTATGTGAAATTAATTATATAGATTATGCGATATTTTCTTAATTCATATCTTGTTTAAAAATATATTGACATATCTTACAAACTCGATACTTTTCTCAGCCCTAGTTTGTTTGCAACATAACTCAAACCGTTATAGACAGATTTAATGCCCAGAAATACAATTCCTCTTATCTACCACGAGGACAAACAAACTTCACTTCCTGACAAACTGCACTTACCTTGTCAGCAACACGCTGCGCAGATTGCTCTGGGAGTTAATAATAATAATAATAATAATGATACATTTTATTTGATATAGCGCTTTTCTAAGCACTCAAAGACGCTTTACAGGATAAAAAAGAATTAACATATAAAACAATTTTTAAGTAATAATATAAAAGACAGGAAATGTGAAAGCAGTACATTGTAAAATACATAACACAAAACAATTATAAGACAGGACATTACAAGACACAGAACACTAATCACAGGTTAAAAGCAGATCTGAAGAGGTGTGTTTTGAGTTGTGGGTTTTTTTTTTCAGACCCAGCCAACGCTACAGCGCCACAAAAAAAGGCACTCACCAAGTTTTCGTTTGATACCATCACACGTCATGGCATTATTGTGAAGATTTTGAAACAAAAATACCGTATTATCCATAATATCGCTATATCCCTATTGTTTACTTTGTTATTTAATGCCACCATTGTTCTTTGATTGCAGTAAAAGAATTGGATGTTTGATGTATCATGAAAGTTTGTCAAATAAAGGAAACCGTGGATTTTTTTATGATACTCTTCATTTTTAAAAGCATCAAAATAAATATTGGTACCAATACCGATAGCCATATTGCGCATCCCTAAAGAGGAAGCTTTCACGACGCAGGAGGTTTTTTTTTTTAACCTTGAGCTTCTCTTGGCACTATTGTTAGCCATGACTGCCGCTAGCCAAAGGCTGGACTGCATTGTTTATCGAGTAGACTTGTGACTATATCGCAAGGCAGTTGTATTAGCTACAGAATGTTCTGTATCAAAAAATCTGATAAGAAAAACATGTAGTGTTAGGACACCCTGAATAAAAATGTATTCATTTCTAGATAGTGTTGTATCTTCAGACTGCTTTTGCTTTAAAACTAGCCAAGATGTGGCAAACACCCCCGAAAACTTTGTAAATAAATAAATGTAACCTGCAGCTCTGAACTGGCCAAATGACTCAGTGTTACCCATAAATAATCATGTGTGCACAAGGACTTTGCATGCTTTACCTCTAAAACAGGATCTTCACGCCTGCCCAGGGCCATGCAAGAAAGTCAGAACTCCCTTGCCTCCCTCTTTAAGTGCTCTTTGATGCTGCTCTCTAATCAATACTTTGAAGGCTGCATTTATAGAGGATAAAAAAAAAAAACATGACGATGGATCATAGCAACCTCCTAGCAGTTAGTGTTCATTATTATGATCTTTAGAGCTAAACTATGCATGTTTTTTTGCTTTGGCTTAACAAACTGGTGATGTACATTGAAAATATCTATTAGTATTATTAGTATTGACATCGTAGCTCAGTACTGTACAATGTCATGTCAGCCCTTATGATTCCCTCGGTGTGGTGTTTGTGTTTACCAGAAGGTCACGCTGAGCCTCTATGTATTCATGAACATGTTAGGAATGGAATCATTCTTTCACCAACAATATGATGATTTATTTCTTTGTATTTTTTTCATAAACTGTATAAGATGGGGTGTCTAATCCAATCCACAGAAAGGTGCAAGCATCTATTAGGGTTAGGGCTGGGCAATGTGGCTGAAAACTGTATCACGATACAAGTGTTATATCGGTCAATATGAATAATTATTGATATTCTTATGGCCTATTGAAAATCAGGACCAGGAGAAAAGTACCTTAAATGTAAAAATGTGTGTTTAAAAAGTAACCTTCCTCTGATTACAATCACCTCAGAGATCAAGGGAGAAAGGAAAAGAAATGTCAATGTAACCATGAAAAACTCAATCCTAAAATCACATTGAGCACTCAATAAGAACCTTGAAAAATTAAGGTGCAAAAAAGATGGGATATGTAAGAAATGTGTAACAAAATAGTGCAAATGTGAAAATGTAAACATAGAGAAGCCTCACTGGAACATTTTTTGGCAGGTTTAGTGACAGGACGTTACTGCTCTGCTCGGGTGAGCACGGCTAAAGTTGTCCGCGTTGGTCTGGCTACGGTAGGTTTAAAAAAAAAATCCGAAACACTGCCATACCGTTGAGGTAAAATTTCCTGTTTTATCGTAATTTTCATTTCTCTATGCAGCACTCACTTTTACTTAGTCTTCTGACTCCATGCAAAGAATCAACTGTGAGACAACAATATGGCGCGACCAAACATGATAGATGATACTGTTACTCAATTGGCTGTTAGGATGGCAGCCCCACTGATGGGTGATAACTTCCTGCGTTGCTCAGTCACCAGACAGTGAATGCCTTTTTTCATGCAACCAACCTTCCAATTTATTCCAACATAGAAGATAAATATATAATCAAATATTTCATAGAACATATTTGTTAATAATACCAATTACGTGTCTATCGCAATATATTTTGTTATTGTTTTATCACCCAGCTTTAATCATATAATTATATAAATAAATATAACCATATATATTTATATACATATATATATATATATATATATACACATATATATATATATATATATATACATATATATATATATATACATATATATATATATATATATATATATACATACACAAACCCTGTTTCCATATGAGTTGGGAAATTGTGTTAGATGTAAATATAAACGGAATACAATGATTTGCAAATCATTTTCAACCCATATTCTGTAGAATATGCTACAAAGACAACATATTCGATGTTCAAGCTGATCAATTTTTTTTTGTTGCAAATAATCATTCATTTAGGAATTTGATGCCAACAGCACGTGACAAAAAAGTTGGGATAGGTGGCAATAAATACTGATAAAGTTGAGGAATGTTCATCAAACACTTTTTGGAACATCCCACAGGTGTGCAGGCTAATTGGGAACAGGTGGGTTGCCATGATTGAGTATAAAAACAGCTTCCAAAAAAATGCTTAGTCTTTCAAAAGAAAAGATGGGGCGAGGTACACCCCTTTGTCCAAAACTGCGTGAGCAAATAGTCAAAGAGTTTAAGAACAACGTTTCACAAAGTGCAATTGCAACAAATTTAGGGATTTCAACATAAACGCTCCATAATATCATCAAAAAGTTCGGAGGATCTGGAGAAATCATTTCACGTAAGCGGCATGGCCGGAAACCAACATTGAATGACCGTGAGCTTCGATCCCTCAGACAGCACTGTATCAAAAACCAAAATCAATCTCTAAAGGATATCACCACATAGGCTCAGGAACACTTCAGAAAACCACTGTCACTAAATACAGTTGGTCGCTACATCTGTAAGTGCAAGTTAAAGCTCTACTATGCAAAGCGAAAGCCATTTATCAACAACATGCAGAAACGCTGCCGGCTTCTCTGGACCCGAGATTATCTAAGATGGACTGATGCAAAGTGGAAAAGTGTTCTGTGGTCTGACGAGTCCACATTTCAAATTGTTTTTGGAAGTATTCAACATTGTGTCATCCGGACCAAAAAGGAAGCGAACAATCCAGACTGTTATCGACGCAAAATTCAAAAGCCAGCATTTGTGATGGTATGGAGGTGCATTAGTGCCCAAGGCATGGGTAACTTACACATCTGTGAAGGCACCATTAATGCTGAAAGGTACATACAGGTCTTGGAACAACATAAGCTGCCATTTAAGTGCCGTCTTTTTCATAGACGCCCCTGCTCATTTCAGCAAGACAATGCCAAGCCACATTCAGCACGTGTTACAACGGCGTGGATTCATAAAAAAAGGGTGTGGGTACTTTCCTGGCCCCCCTGCTGTTTAGACCTGTCTCCCATCGAAAATAAGTGGCGCATTATGAAGCTTAAAATACGACAGCGGAGACCCCAGACTGTTGAACGACTGAAGCTCTACATAAAACAAAAATGGGAAAGAATTCCATTTTCAAAGCTTCAACAATTACTTTCCTCAGTTCCCAAACGTTTATTGAGTGTTGTTAAAAGAAAAAGTGATGTAACACAGGTGAACATGCCCTTTCCCAACTACTTTGGCACGTGTTGCAGCCATGAGGTTCTAAGTTAAATATTGTATGCCAAAAAAAATAAAGTTTGAGTTTGAATATCAACTAGAGTATTTTGTCTTTGTAGTGCATTCGATTGAATATGAGTTGAAAAGGATTTGCAAATCATTCTATTCCATTTATATTTACATCTAACACAATTTCCCAACTTATATGGAAACGGGGTTTGTGTATGTATGTATATATATATATATATATATATATATATATATATATATATTAGGGCTGCAACAACTAATTGATTAAAATCGATTATAAAAATAATTGGCAATTAATTTAGTCATCGATTCGTTGGAAGTATGCAATGCACATCCGCTGAGACGCTGTTTTTTTGTTTTTTTTCCCCCTAAACCTTTATTTATAAACTGCAACATTTACAAACACCTGAAAAACAATAATCAAAATAAGTACAAAAGCAGTACAAAACAGCACCATGCATACATACATATAGCTATATATATATATAGATAATGTATATGTATGTATGTTTATACGTATATGTATGTATATACGTACGTATATATATATATATATATATATATATATATATATATATGTGTGTACATATATATATACGTATATATAGATGTATAATACAGTATACGTGTATATATAAGTGTATATATATATAAGTGTGTATATATATATATATATACATATATATACATATATATATATATATATGTGTGTGTACATATATATATACGTATATATACATGTATAATACAGTATACGTGTATATATAAGTGTATATATATATATAAGTGTGTATATATATATATATATATACACATATATATATATATATATATACATATATATATATACACATATATATATATATATATATACATATATATATATACACATATATATATATATATATATATATATATATATATACACACACACATATATATATATATATATATATATATATATATATATATATATATATATATATATATATATATATATATATATATATATATATATATATATATATATATATATTAGGGCTGCAAATCTTTGAGTGTCCCACGATTGGATTCAATATCGATTCTTGGGGTCACGATTCGATTAAAAATAGATTTTTTATTTTTTTTTATTCAACACGATTATCGATTCAAAAACAATTTTTTTCCCGATTTAAAAAGGATTCTGTATTCATTCAATACATAGGATTTTAGCAGGATCTACCCCAGTCTGCTGATATGCAAGCAGAGTAGTAGATTTTTGTAAAAAGCTTTTATAATTGTAAAGGACAATGTTTTATCAACTGACTGCAATAATGTAAATTTGTTTTTACTATTAAAAGAACCAGAAATATGACTTATTTTATCTTTGTGAAAACATTGGACAAAAGCTTCCCATTCGACTCCCATTCTTTACTAAGTGTAGACTGAAAAATGTCCCTTGAGTAAATGTTTTACATTTTAATGAGAAGTAATCATTAAAATGTTTTATATTCCAGTTTTTTCTTTTTCATTTTTGTGCTTGGTAATGTTTACTTGGAGAAAAAAGAACATTTCCTCCAAGCAGACATATTTACAATTCCTCATCTAAGCTATCAAACATGAATCACAGAGCTTTAGCCCAAAACTCGTTATATTTTCTTTATTGCTTTCTGTCTTTTTTCATTATCGAGTGAAAGATATGTGTTTGTTTTAGCACTAGCAGCATAAGCACGGAATTTACTGTCATTTCAATGTGCTGCAATCTGTTGATCTGCAATTCAACGTCAGTCAACAGGATTCATAAACGTAGACACCAAATATTGCTTGCAGGTCAAAAATGAAATGATGTGATTATGAGACAAAGACAAAGACACAATATTTGAAAGGTTGAAAAAGTGGGCGAGTACAGTGCCGAGCTAACATAACATCCTACATTGTCCCACAGTGCATCAAGAACATTTAGGGTGCTCTCACACTCGGCTAATCGCTCCATGACTTAACACCTACAGTTTTGGTGGGGGGCACTGAGCCACGCCAAAGCGCGACAAACTTCCCCTTCATTGGCACGACTGATAGAGGCAGGCCATGTATAAACCCCGTTTCCATATGAGTTGAGAAATTCTGTTTGATGTAAATATAAACGGAATACAATGATTTGCAAATCATTTTCAACCCATATTCTGTAGAATATGCTACAAAGACAAAATATTTGATGTTCAAACTGATAAACATTTTTTTTTTTTGCAAATAATCATTAACTTTAGAATTTGATGCCAGCAACACGTGACAAAGAAGTTGGGAAAGGTGGCAATAAATACTGATAAAGTTGAGGAGTGCTCATCAAACACTTATATGGAACATCCCACAGGTTTGCAGGCCAATTGGGAACAGTTGGGTGTCATGATTGGATATAAAAGCAGCTTCCATGAAATGCTAAGTAATTCACAAACAAGGATTGGGTGAGCGTCACCACTTTGTAAGCAAATTGTCAGACAGTTTTAGAACAACAGTTCTCAACGAGCTATTGCAAGAAGTTTAGGGGATTTACCATCTACGGTCCGTAAAATCATCAAAAAAATCTGAGAATCTGGGGAAATCACTGCACGTAAGCGATGACATCACGGACTTTTGATCCCTCAGGCGGTACTGCATCAAAAACTGACATCAGTGAGTAAAGGATATCAACACATGGGCTCAAGAACACTTCATAATACCACTGTCAGTAACTACAGTTGGTCGCTACATAGTAAGTTAAAACTCTACTATGCAAAGCCAAACCCATTTATCAACAATATCCTGAAACGCCGCCGGCTAGGCTGGGCCCGAGCTCATCTGAGATGGACTGATGCAAAGTGGAAAGGTGTTCTGTGGTCTGACGAGTCCACATTTCAAATTATATTTGGAAATAGAGGACGTGGTGTCCTCCAGAACAAAGAGGAAAATACCCATTCGGATTGTTATAGGCGCAAAGTTCAAAAGCCAGCATCTGTGATGGTATGGGGGTGTATTAGTGCCCCAGGCATGGGTAACTTACAGATTTGTGAAGGCACCATTAATGCTGAAAGGTCCGTACAGGTTTTAGAGCAACATATGTTGTAATCCAGGCAACGTTATCTTGGATGCCCCTGCTTATTTTAGCAAGACAAGTGTTACAACAGCGTGGCTTCGTAAAAAAAGAGTGCTGGTACTTTCCTGGCCCGCCTGCAGACCTGTCTCCCATCGAAAATGTGTGGCGCATTATGAAGCGTAAAATACGACAGCGGAGACCCCGGACTGTTGAACGACTGAAGCTGTACATAAAACAAGAATGGGAAATAATTCCACTTTCAAAGCTTCAACAATTACTTTCCTCAGTTACCAAACATTTATTGAGTGTTGTTAAAAGAAAATGTGATGTAACACAGTGGTGAACATTTTCTTTCCTAACTACTTTGGCACGTGTTGCAGCCTTGAAATTCTAAGTTAATTATTATTTGCAAAAAAAAAATAAAGTTTATGAGTTTGAACATCACATATGTTGTCTTTGTTGTGCATTCAATTGAATATGGGTTGAAAAGGATTTGCAAGTCATTGTATTCCGTTTATATTTACATGTAACACAATTTCCCAACTCATATGGAAACAGGGTTTGTACAAGCACTAAATTTAACCAAGTTATAGAAGACTGTGTTGCAATCGGTCCTCGCAGGTTCTTGATGATAACCAATACATTCCATAATATGAATATAATGCTAAGACTCAAAGTCATCCAAAGATCAAACCCAAAGCTGCTTGCTCACCCGCTACTACACAACTCTGTAATTAAGACATGTAAATCAGTTTGAAATGTGTGTGTGTGTGTGTGTGTGTGTGTGTGTGTGTGTGTGTGTGTGTGTGTGTGTGTGTGTGTGTGTGTTTGTGTGTGTACTCATACTCTTATTGAGACATCAAAAAGGAAAAGTACCTCTCATATGAGGACAAGTTAGGACAAAAATCCTGGTCCCAACACAGAAAACCATTGCATCTAATAGAGAATGTCTCACTTGCACCCCTGGTGGTGAAATCTATAAAAATTAGGGTGGTCCCAAAAAAGGAAGGGATTTTTCAAATTGACTGTGTTTTGGTTTTAAAAGTGCTCTGCTCTACATATGAAATAACAAGTGTGTGTAAAAATTTGAAGTGCTCCCCAACATATGTAATAACAAGTGTTTATTAGAAATTGAAAGGTGGCCCCAAAAATAATTAACAAAAATCTTACCTTTTTTATATTTGCATAGTATGTGTACATTATTAATGTTGTAAATGCAAAATCTCTAAATATCTAAAAAGGGTGGTCCTAAAGAGGTAGGCATTTTTCGGATGTTTCAAGAAGGTAACAAATACAAAAATGTGTGTGTGCGTGTGTGTGTGTGTGTGTGTGTGTGTGTGTGTGTGTGTGTGTGTGTGTGTGTGTGTGTGTGTGTGTGTGTGTGTGTGTGTGTGTGTGTGTGTGTGTGTGTGTGTGTGTGTGTGTGTGCGTGTTCTTGTATTTCTTCTCTTCTTGAGACATCAACAAGGAAAAGTACCTCCCATATGAGGACCGGTGAACAAGTTAGGACAGAAATCATGGTCCGAAAACAGAAAACCATTGCATCTAAAATGGAATGTCTCATTTGCACCATGGTGGTGAAATCTACCAAAATTAGGGTAGTCCCAAAAAAAGTAAGGATTTTTCAAATTGACTGTGTGTTGGTTTTAAAAGTGCTCCACCTTCTGGTCAACACATGAAATCATAGCATCATATCATCATTTGAAAAGTCACCCGTTAGAGAATGAATAGTTCTTGAAACTCTGCATGTCAAAATCTCCGTTCGGTGCCACACCCACAAAATACCGAAGCAACCATTTCCAGATCAACACTTTATGAAAAAAAAATTGTCTGCAACAGGAAAAGATAACGTCCGCAGTAACCTACCACATAGCGAAAGACATACACTATTTGACAGTTATCGAAATATCTTGTGTGACATCATGCACAAAAGTGCACTTTATTTGATTTCAACTATAGCAGTGGCATTCTGTACAAAAAGTGCACTTTGATTTAGTGTTGTTTTGATATGTCATCGTAGTGACATCATGCATTAAAGTGCACTAATAGCTTGTTTCAAAATGTCTGACCAGCTTGCACTTTCTGTTTTGGAAATGACATGAATGTTTGTGCCCCTGCTTAATAACTGTTAAATAGGTACAGTTTTGGTCAATTGACTTAGTTGTGATTTAATGTAGACACAGAATTATCATACTGCTGTGATTATATGCATCAAGAGTTAATTCAAGTCTAGGGCAAAACATTGAGATATATATCGTGTATCGTGACATGGCCTAAAAATATTGAGATATTAATAAAAGGCCATATCGCCCAGCACTAATGCTCCTACACATTTGTTTGCACTTAGAAATAAATTTTTGTAGCAATAAATACGACTTGAACTTTTTAACATCATGTTTGTGTTCAATTACAGTGTTTATTCTAAACATTTGCGACACTTCATTTAACACACTATGGCATAAGCTTCTTTTTTTGCATATACAGCAAAAATATCGTAACGTGGCCTTAATACCGTGATCATATTGTACCATGAGATTTAATACTGTTACATCCCAAGATATCTATAATTGCTTCAGAGAACGGGGTGAGAAAGAAACAGTATCTTGATTATTCCAAATGGAAAAATTGACAATACTTACATTTTGGAATTGTTGAATCGCAGACAATAATTAACTGATCACATGACTTAATTTGCAAACACAACTTGAAAAATGGATGCTTAGGAGACCACCTCCACTAAGTGTATTGTTATCTTCAGATATATTCTCCCTATTGTGCTGAATCCTACCGTTGACAGTACAATCCCAGAAAACACAATTAACAGCACCTCAAATACCAAATATCTTCTCATTTCGCCAGGATGCCACTACTGTATCTCTGAGTGGCGTCTAGTCAACCAAAAGCTTTTAATTGGACCAATCATCCATAACATTGACTTGTCTTGAGAAGCGCGCGGCTGTTGAGGCAGAGCCGTCGCCTTCTCCCAGCCGCTCCGCGCCGACTACAAAGCGTGGGACAGATGATGTGTTGAATCCCGGAGTGATTAGCCGTTACCTGGGGATAGGTCTCTCCGCTCTGGTAAACACACTCGGGTTGGGTTTGAAATTAGCTGTGACAATAACATGCAGCAGCTGTCACAGCTCCAGCGTGCAATGGTGTTTGACAGATGAGCAGACTCACAGGTATTGCCATGACCCACACGCAGATTTGTACTTTTTACATTTAGTTAATTCAATTGCTGATTCTGGCGTCACACTCTCATGGTCATCGTTCAGGACGTGTGAAACTATTTGTTTCTGAAAAATTAAACTGTCAGAGGAAAAGGCCACGGTATTCAAATCCCAAGATAATTAGGCTTTTCATACCAGGAGGCTTTGAATGTGAGTTAAAGAAGTGAAATATTTGCATTCCCCAAAGGGGAACGTGCCAACAGGATCGATAGGCCAGTCTTTAAAGTCCAGCCTAAAACCCCCCCAACCCAGCACAATTCTCTCGCTCCTGAAATCCTCTGAAATGAACTCGCACCAAAGGTTTTGTGTAGCTGCACGGTTTTACAACAAGCCATCATCATACGGCTTCATTCCCATCCTGCGCTCAGCATCACATGAAATACTTTTGATTGCTTTGTAAAAGCTTGGTTAAAGAACAATGACCACATCGCCAACGTTCTCTCCCCCCGCTTCCCTTTGTTGCCTTTACAGCCTTTTTTTCTTTCAGCTCCCAGGGAGGGTGGAAGCTTGTGGGAGAAATAAACACAACGTCCGTCTCATTGTAGGGGAGAGACAGACTGTGACACCCAATGTTGACTTTGCATCTGAAAGACATTAGTAAAATGTAATATAATCGTTTCATATCAATTCATAACTGTATTTCTGATCACGTGTTTTACATGCACAACGGTGTATGAGAATGTCTGAACTAGGGTTGTATAGTACCACGATACTAATGAATCATATTCTGTACTATACCGCCTCTGAAAAGTACCAGTTTGCAAAATGTTCCTGCTTATGTCAGCAGCTCTATCTGTGTTGGCACTGCGATAGGTGGCGACTTGTCCAGGGTGTACACCGCCTTCCACCAAATTGTAGCTGAGATAGGGACCAGCACCTCTCGCGAACCCAAAGGGAATAAGCGTTATAAAATGGATGGATTGATTGTGTAATCTGCAGTACATGATTTCCTTTTCGGTGCCATTTTTGTTCAGCCCTTCTCAGTTTTTATAAATTACCGCTAGGGCTGGGTGATATGGCCTTTTTTTAATATCGCAATATTTTTAGGCCATATCGCGATATTTTGCTTTAGCTTTGAATGAAAACTTGATGTATATAATCTCAGCAGTATGATAATTCTGTGTTTACATTAAAACATTCTTCTTCATACTGCATTAATACATGCTCATTTTAATCTTCTGTGCAGAGAAGGAAATCACAACTAAGTCAATTGACCGAAACTGTATTTATTAAAGTTATAGCCCTTTGAGACACTAGTGATTCAGGGCTATATAAGTAAACATTGATTGATTGATTGATTTGCAGGTGACTTTTCAAATGATGCTACATATTAGCAGTATTGCTACTTTTGGTAGCAATTATTGTGCCCCACAATTGACAAATTAAAGTTGTCTATTCGACATATTCCCGCTTGAAGCCGAACCACCGCCAGACGATGGACCCCGTGCTGTTTTTCTTGGGAATTAATTATTCCTCCATTTGTTACCATATTCGCACCTTCTTTCTCTCGTATTATACCTCGCAACACTTCCCTAGCATCACAGCTAACGTTAGCCACGCTGCTACCTCTCAGCTGGGCGAGGGCGTACACATATGTGACGTATGACATGACAGTATGTGACGTGTGTAAAAATGTGCGCTCGCTGTCTGTGAGAAGGAGACACAAGAAGGAGTGGGGAGAGCCAGTAGTGTAATCCCCGCAGCTAAAAGCAACTGCGTGAGAACGCATACTCGAATATTACGACATAGTCATTTTCTATATCGCACAGAGACAAACCCAGCCCTAGCTACCGCCAACAATTAAATGATCCATTTTAATAGCTAAGGCAGTAGCATATAGCAGTTAGCATTCCATGACCCACAATGCATTTCTGCCATGACCTTCCCCCGCCAAATTCTTATTGGTTGACGCGTATGTGACGATTGCTGACATTTTCTTTGTCTCTTCCGCGAATGAGATAAATAATATTATTTGATATTTTACGGTAATGTGTTAATAATTTCACACATAAATCGCTCCGGAGTATATGTCGCACCCTCCGGCCAAACTATGAAAAAAACTGTGACTTATAATCTGAAAAATACAGTAACTGACATTCAAGTTAGGACTTTCTTACACAAAAGTGCAAAGTAACAATATAAGCACTTCAGTTTAAACAGATGTATTAACAAGTCATTGAAAAACTAAATTTTGTTTGGTAGATTGCAAGAGAGGATCAACAACCGTCATGACCACATACCAGCACTTTTAAAAACAGCTAGTTCTATAAAAGTATTAAATATCAGCACGTCTTTGGGAATTTATTTAACCATACATTCTGTGAGCACACACCAGTGTGTACTGTTTCGTTTCCACTGACCTGGCTTGTTCACCAAACGCAAAATGAGTGTGGACTGTCAAGCGTGTTTGAAGTGGGTGTGCAGGTTTGTTGGAGTCTCGCATATTTCGCAAACTGGTTTATCGGTGTTGATAGGCTCCAAAGGTTTAAACTGAAATATTGCCACAGTGGTGTGGTGGCATTTGGTTTCGTGATCATTTTGTCCATGTTAGCTGCTACATGCTTACTAGTTCCACAGTGTGATGCTAGCTGTGTGATGAATGGGATTGTGCTGAAAATTTTAATTTTCCTGAAGGAACTCTCCTGACGGAATAAATAAAGTACTATCTTATCTCTAATCTAATCTAGCGGGCCAGCTGCCCCACGTCACTGCACAAAGAGTCAAAGACACTTAATAAGGACATGATAATTCACCCCCTTCTTTTCATGGTACAAGCGCGTGTAGCTGCTAAAAGCAACAAAAAGTGTGACTGCTCATGAAGCATGTACATAGCGATTCATCAAAGCTGGAAAACTTACCGACTTTACAGTCTTTTCATTTATTGTTTCTTAATTGACTTATCGAATATTGGCCCACGTCTACATCCGCGCTGACGTCATCGTGCAGCCAGACTGCAAAACCTCGCAAAAAGGCATCCAAAACTGTACGCAAGCCGACGCCTAAATAACTTTATGATTCGATACTTAAACATTGTTTAAAACAAGTATCCAACATTGTAACAAACAACACATGCATAAGCCAGAAAATACCAATTTCATCACAAGTGCCCTTTAACAAATATTATGCAATCTTTTATGCACACCAATTGCCCACTAGAGCTTTCATTAATGCTCGTCTACTATTTATGTTATGAAAAACAATATCTGCTTTGAATTACTTAAAAAATTAAAACATACGAATAATAAAAACATTATTTGGACAAAGACTTTGGACAAACCGAAATTTAAAAGATGAACATGTCTTCTTCCTCTTAACAGTTCTGAGTCACTTTGGAGTGGACACTATTGACCTTCAAATTGTATTTTATTTTTAATTTTTTTAATCATACAGTAAATGATTTACTTATCCCCCCTAAAATACTCTTGTTACAGTGTCGACTTAAAGGGGAACATTATCACAATTTCAGAAAGGTTAAAACCAATAAAAATCACTTCCCAGTGGCTTATTTTTCTCAAAGTTTTTTTCAAAATTTTACCCATCATGGAATGGCCCAAAAAAAGGCTTTAAAGTGCCTGATTTTCGTTATCTGTGAAGCCACCGTCCATTTTCCTGTGACGACATTCAATGATGCCACTACAAACAACATGGCGGATAGCACAGCAAGATATAGCGACCTTAGCTCGGATTCAGACTCGGATTTCAGCGGTTTAAGCGATTCAACCAATAACGCATGTATTGAAACGGATGGTTGGAGTAGGGAGGTAGATAGCGAAAATGAAAATTGAAAAAGAAACTGAAGCTATTGAGCGAATAGCTATTGACGTTATTCGGCGATTGCCTTCTAACCAACGATTGAGTGTCGCAGGATATCCATACATCTCGGTGCCATGTCTGCCTCGGCATCGCCGGTAAAATGTGCAGACCAAACGATCGGGTCTTTCGCATCTTGTGACACTGGAGCAACTTAAATCTGTCGATTGGTAAGTGTTTGTTTGGCATTAAATGTGGGTGGAGTGAAAGGCTGGATGCAAATATAGCTACAAATGTACATACAGCTAGCCTAAATAGCATGTTAGCATCGATTAGCTGGCAATCATGCCGTGACCAAATATGTCTGATTAGCACACAAGTCAATAACATCAACAAAACTCACCTTTGTGATTTTGTTGACTTTATCGTTGGAAATGCATTTCCAGGATATCCATACATCTCTGTGCCATGTCTGCCTTAGCATCGCCGGTAAAATGGGCAGACCAAACGATCGGGACTTTCGCATCTTGTGACACTGGAGCAACTTAAATCTGTCGATTGGTAATTGTTTGTTTGGCATTAAATGTGGGTGAGGGAAAGGCTGGATGCAAATATAGCTACAAATGTACATACAGCTAGCCTAAATAGCATGTTAGCATTGATTAGCATGCCGTACTAATCGACGCACACTCCACGTAAGTCAACTTGAATCCGTCCCTGATTGTGTTGTTACACCCTCCGACAACACACCGACAAGGCATGATGTCTCCCAGGTATGGAAAACAGTCGAAAAAACGGAAAATAACAGAGCTGATTTTACTTGGTGTTTGTAATGTGTTTGAGAAAATGGCGGATTGACTACCTATGTGACGTCACGTTGTGACGTCATCGCTCCGAGTGTGAATAATAGAAAGGCGTTTAATTCGCCAAAATTCACCCATTTAGAGTTCGGAAATCGGTTAAAAAATATATGGTCTTTTTTCTGCAACATCAAGGTATATATTGACGCTTAAATAGGTCTGGTGAACATGTTCCCCTTTAATAAGCACTAATCTAAAAAATATTCTTTATTGACAGTCCAACATGTGATACTTTAACTCATCATCATATTCATGAACTAATTGGCATCGACCATTTACGGATGAATGTGGAAGGATTAATATGATGACACTGGGTAGAAAAAAGGGTCTCCTGAAGAAAGGGTCAATGCTGTATATCACGTAAAAACAACCTGATGTTTTGATATCAGAGTTTTTCCAAAGCAATCCTTTTTCGAATGACAGTTCCATTTTTCATGTCATAGGCATGGAGAACAAACCACTACTAAAAAAACAATGTCCACTCTTCCAGAATCCAAACAACATCAGCCCACTTGAAAAACACATCAATAAGGAGTTCAGGGGCATTCTATACCGGTGGCGCTATAATCCTCAAACTGTAATTTTGATTTCAGACACCAAATAAAAAATAAATCAGTAATTGCAACTTCAACAATGGCTGGTACAAAATTAAGTGCTCTAGACCATGGGTGTCAAACTCTGGCCCGCGTGCCAAATTTGGCCCGCCATATAATTTCATTTGGCCCTTGAGGCAATATCAGATTAACATTAAAGCTGGCTCACCGGTATTATACAGTGGCTGTGCCGCTGTAACACCGCATTCACCGCTAATATTCATACTTGCCAACCCTCCCAATTTTCCCGGGAGACTTCCGAAGTTCAGTGCCCCTCCCGGAAATCTCCCAGGGGAACCATTCTCCCGAATATCTCCCGATTTCTACCCGGTCAACAATATGGGGGGCCGTGCCTTAAAGGCACTGCCTTTAACATTCTCTAAAACCTGTCGTCACGTCCGCTTATCCTCCATACAAACATCTTTATAATGTAAGCGACTTATACACACTCATAAGTGAATGCATTGCATAATTGGTCAACAGCCATACAGGTGACATTTGAGGGTGGCCGTATAAACAACTTTAACACTGTTACAAATATGTGCCACAATGTGAACCCACACCAAACAAGAATGACAAACACATTTTTGGGAGAACATCTGTACCGTAACATAACAGAACAAATACGCAGAACCCCTTGCAGCACTAACTCTTCCGGGACATTATAATACACGCTACCACCTCAAAGGTTAATTTGTTCAACCTTGGCCCGCGGCTTTGTTCAGCTTTAAATTTTGGCGCACACTGTATTTGAGTTTGACACCCCTGCTCTAGACCAAATAGTTTTAACCAGAAAGTGTATTATTCATAGACTACCTACTGCATCATTTTGGAAAATTAGGAGAAGAAACACACTCCATGTACTTCCAAGATTGCGTGCACTATTGAAAAGTGGTGCAAAACGCCTTGTTTAAATGAGGTTTTTACCTACACTACTGGCATTACGTGCCCTCCAACCTGTGTGCAATGTTCTTGAACCAACAGCACAAATTTATAATATGGAACACCTTTTCTGCAGTTTTGAATTGCAGTCTAGAGAACAGAAACTATTTTTAGCACTCTGACGGTGCACTCTATTGGCAGGCAGTGCACCATCTCAACAGCAGCGCATTCATGCGTCTGGAATGAGCCAAACGGACAAAAATACGAATTAAAATAAGTTTTTTCGTATTGAGGATATATTATAATAATATATTTCCTATACGAAAAAACGAACACAATTGAAAAAAAACGCCAGCAGTCACCCAAACGCATCAATTTATTTGTTTTTTAACCAGCCCCTCAAGTCATCCAGGAGTTATAAAAGTATAACATTATAATGCTGAATTGATTATATGTACTGGGTGACAAATATATTGTACATACAAACACACATACATACAATTATGAATACATATATACATACATTTAGAGATATTTTTAGGCTATGTCACGATACACAATATATATCTCGATATTATGCCTTAGACTTGAATTAACACTTGATGCATATAATCACACCAGTATGATGATTCCATGTGTCTACATTAAAACATTATTTTTCATACTGCAATAATATACATTCTCATTTTAAACTTTCATGCAGATAGGGTAATCACAACTAAGTCAATTTAACAAAACCATATTTTTTAAACAGTTGGCACAAACATTGATTTCATTTCCAAAACTGAAAGTGCAAGATTGTCAGAGACATTTTCCATCCATCCATCCATTTTCTACAGCTTTTTCCCTTTGGGGTAGCGGGGGGCCCAGGATTGAACCCCAGACTACTCAGGACCTTCGTATTGTGAGGCGGACGCACTAACCCCTCTGCCACCGTGAAGCCCTCAGAGACATTTTAAAACAAGCTATTAGTGCACTTTTGTGCATGATGTCACTAAGATGACATGTCAAAACAACACTAAATTAAAGTGCACTTTTTGTATAGAACACCACTACAATAGTTTAAAACAAATAAAGTGCACTTTTGTGCATGATGTCATACAAGATATTTTAATAAGTGCCAAATAAAAATGAGCTGCATCATAAGAAATCAAATAGTGTATGTCCTTTGCAATGTGGTAGTTTACTGCGGACATTGTTGAATGTTTTTTTCATACGGTGTTGATCTGGAAATGTTTGCCTCGCCATTTTGTTGGTGTGGCACCGAATGGAGATGTTGACATGCGGAGTAAGCACTCTTCATTCTATAGCAGGTGACTTTTCAAATGATGCTACATATTAGTAGTGCTACATTTGGTAAAAAAATGGTGAATGGTTGTACTTGTGTCGCGCTTTTCTACCCATTCTTAAGGAGCCCAAAGCGCTTTCCACATTCACCCATTCACACACACATTCAAACACTGAAGGCGGGAGCTGCCATGCAAGGCGCTAACCAGGTCCCATCAGGAGCAAGGGTGAAGTGTCTTCCCCAAGCACACAACGGACGTGACTAGGATGGTAGAAGGTGGGGATTAAACCAGTAAACCTCAGATTCCTGGCACGCGTTGGCTGCTCGAGTTGGTGATATTGCCACACTGCCTGTTTTGATAGCTTAGTATTCCATTGGTGCAATGGTCTTCCATTTCCGGTGAAAAAGAGGCGAACAAGAACTAATTTCCGTGTAACATTTGCAAACTAGCGGACTTATTGGTTTGTGTGCGCTCTATTTAGGTCGTAGACCCAAGCTTTCTTACAAATACATATTAGTATGGTATCGGAGATTTAGTTATAAGTACTCTCTGATACCTCCAAAAAGTGCAGTATCGGCATCGGAACATCCCTACATGTAAATAAAGGATTCTCTGGCGTACCACTATATTTTAAAAATCACTGGGCTTGAGGAATAGCGGAATTCCGCTAAATAGTGAACATCTGGGATCCCTGCAATCATTTTGCGCTTGCAGAGTTGTTATATTTCCATCGTCTTCTCCTGGTATTGTGGGCGGTCTGATGATTTGAATATACTGTATTGTGGATAATCATGAAGACAGACACGCTAAATGGATTGCACTTTTTTTCTGATCATTTAAAAAACACAATCCCCTGTGCACAATCTTAGTAGATCAGCTTTGCATGTGCTATCAAGTTTGCATGTGCTTTAGTAAACGCAAACCTTTCATAGATCAGGCCCATAGTGTGTGTGTGTGTGTGTGTGTGTGTGTGTGTGTGTGTGTGTGTGTGTGTTCAGTATTTTTCCACGGACCATTGGTGTATTGTGTTGTACGGCTGCCAATCAGAGGAACAGATGACAGACACCCAGCTGTGACAACTGCCGAGTGATTTCTCCCCAAAGACAATCACCAGGTGTTGGTGGGACTGGTAAGCACTTCTGCACGTTATATTGTGGAGGAACATCTAGCAGTATGATGAATAATTAAAATGTCTTATTGCATCCAAACTTTTTATCAACACCTTTTTTATCTTGTTACAAAATGTTAAAGACAGGAAATAAGCAAAGTATCGGTAACTGCTGAGACGCGGAGAAGGTGAAAGATAAATTACCGGTAAGCTGTGCTTCTTTCTACTCCTTTTTGAACATATTGAATGTGTAACATACTTGCCAACCTTTAGACCTCCGAGTTCGGGAGGTGGGGAGTGGGGGTGGCATGGTTGGGGGCAGGGCGTGGTTGTGGGGCGTGGTTAAGAGGGGAGGAGTATATTTACAGCTAGAATTCACCAAGTCAAGTATTTCATATATATATATATATATATATATATATATATATATATATATATATATATATATATATATATATATATATACACATATATACATATATATATATATATATATATATATATATATATATATATATATACATATATACATATATATATATATATATATATATATAAAAAATACTTGAATTTCAGTGTTCATTTATTTACAGATATACACACACATAACACTCATCTACTCATTGTTCAGTTAAAGGTTAAATTGTCCATCCTTGTTCTATTCAATCAATCAATCAATCAATGTTTACTTATATAGCCCTAAATCACTAGTGTCTCAAAGGGCTGCACAAAGCACTACGACATCCTCGGTAGGCCCACATAAGGGAAAGGAAAACTCACACCCAGTGGGACATGAGAACCTTAGAGAGGAGGAAAGCAATGGATGTCGAGCGGGTCTAACATGATACTGTGAAAGTTCAATCCATAATGGATCCAACACAGTCGCGAGAGTCCAGTCCAAAGCGGATCCAACACAGCAGCGAGAGTCCCGTTCATAGCGGAGCCAGCAGGAAACCATCCCAAGCGGAGGCGGATCAGCAGCGCAAGAGATGTCCCCAGCCGATACACAGGCAAGCAGTACATGGCTACCGTCTCTGTTACTATGTTTCTAACCATGCTGAACACCCTCTCTGATGATGCATTGCTGTGTGGCACACACAAAAGTGCTTTCTCAAATGCACTAAAGTCCTAGAGTCTGGAATCTTCCATCTTCGTCTCCTTGTTGTGTGCGCAGTTGTACACTGCACTCTCTAAAAGCCGTAGATGTTATTGTCACATATGCATGCATGTACAGTAGATGGCAGTATTGTCCTGTTTAAGAGTGTCACAACATTACTGTTTACAGCAGACAAACTGCTTTACGGTAGACGAAAACTTGACTGCTGTTGTTGTGTGTTGTTACTGCGCTGGGAGGACGTTAGTGAAACTGCCTAACAACAAACCCACATAAGAAACCAAGAAGTCGCCCTCAATCATTCTACAGCTATAACGTCTTTAGGCAGAAACCCTGTTTATATTGTGGGAAAGCGGACGTGAAAACAGGCTGTCCTCACTCAGGTCTGCATGAAGATGGAGGGGGCGTGGCCTCCAGCTCCGCCTGAATTTCGGGAGATTTTCAGGAGAAAAATTATCCGCGGGGGTTTTCGGGAGAGGCGCGGAATTTCGGGAGTCTCCCGGAAAAAACGGGAGGGTTGACAAGTATGACGTGTAATCATGTGATGTTCTTTGATATTAATGAAACAAAATATATATTTAACTACAAGTGTCCAATGGGGTATTTACACATTAGATGGCGATTCGGTAATTTGTCGTGCCAAGAACCGTGTGAACACCGAACACAAAACCCGGTCATTTGTCTCTCATCTGCCATGAATCCGGAGAACTGCGAGGAGCTGCCAAAAAAATTTATCACGTTTAATTTTTCATGATGGTCTTGGCGGTTTGAAAGGGGGCGTGTCCAAAACGGCTTTCACTGTGTAAAGAATGGCAGAATCTGTGTTTGCACTGCAAGATGCATGATAATACCGTGGAAACACCGCCCTAATCTCCCCGTCACATTTTCCTTCCGGACCTTCACGATGTAAATTTAAAAACAACTAGATTTTGATCTGGAAGGATATGAACTAAACTATATTAACAGAACCAACTCAAATGGAGGAGGAGTAGCTGTGTATGTGATGAAGAACCTGAACTACAAAGTGGTAAAAAACATGCCATTTGCTATAGATAATATCTTACAATGTATTACCATTGAAATATGTCAGGAAAATAGCAAAAACATACTCATCAGTTGTATATACCGATCACCTAAGTCAAGTATAGAAACATTTGAAGAATGGATCAAGGCAACTTACATGGACAATGGTAAAAAAATAATTTTCTTATGCGGTGACTTTAATATTGACTTATTGAACCCTAACAAGCAAAAGTTTATTGATGACATTGATACAATGTACAGCATCAGTTTATATCCTAAAATCACAAAGCCAAGCAGAATCACAGGACACTGTGCTACGCTTATTGATAATATTTTTACTAATGATTTTGATAATAACACTACAAGTGGTTTACTAATAACCGACGTTAGTGATCATCTGCCAGTTTTTACAATATATGATGAAAACTGCAAAAAGAACATGGAAGACAAAAGGACATTTCAAAGACTGTGCACAGAGAAGAGGATGATTGATTTCAAAATGGAGCTACAAAAGCAATATTGGAACAATGTGTACAATGAAAATGAGGTTGATGAAGCATATGAACATTTCTTAAACAAGTTCATAATACTTTATGACAAACATTGCCCATGGAGACAACTCAGTAGTAAACAGAGAAAGAATAATCAACCACGGATGACAAAAGGATTAAAAAATGCTTGTAAGAAGAAGAATACACTATATAGAAAATGTATAGTACAAAGAACTACAGAGGCAGAAGTTAAGTACAAAAAGTATAAAAACAAGTTAAAAAACATACTACGATCATGTAGAAAAGAATATTACAGTGAATTATTGGACAGGAACAAAAATAATATGAGAGCAACATGGGGCATTCTCAATAGCATTATAAAAAATGGCACTAAGAGGGATTACTACCCCCATTACTTCTTAGACGGAAATAAACATAATGACAACATAAAGGAAGTAGTTGAAAGCTTTAATAACTACTTTGTAAATATTGGCCCAAAATTGGAAGAAAGGATTCCAGACCCAGTTTCAATTGAGGACTATAATGATACCATAGAGCGAAATCCCAACTCCATGTTCCTCAGTAATGTGACACAGGAGGAAATAGTTAAAATTGTGAAAAAATGTAAATCAAAGACTTCAACTGATTGTAAGCGAATTGATATGGATACGATAAAAAAGGTTATTGATGAGATCTCAGGACCATTAATGTATATTAGTAACCTATCATTTCAAACAGGTACATTTCCAAACAAAATGAAAATAGCTAAAGTTGCACCAATTTATAAGACTGGAGATAAACATCTATTTACAAATTATAGACCTGTTTCTTTACTTCCACAATTTTCTAAAATCATCGAAAAACTGTTCAATAACAGATTAGAGAGTTTCATAAATAAAAATAGAATACTCGAAGAGAACCAATATGGATACAGAGCTAATGTTTCAACTTCAATGGCTTTAATTGAAATCACAGAAGAAATTACCAATGCAATACATATTTAAAAAAAGTGTGGCAGCAGTGTTTATGGATCTAACTAAAGCATTTGACACAATTAATCACAATATTTTAATTAAAAAACTAGAACAATATGGCATCAGAGAGTTAGTCTTAAATTGGATAACAAGTTATCTAACGAACAGGAAACAATACGTGAAGCTAGGCGAACACACTTCCACAATGCTAAATATTTCCTGTGGTGTACCTCAGGGATCAATACTAGGACCTAAATTATTCAATCTCTATATAAATGACATTTGTAAAGTTACAAGAGATTTACAGTTAGTATTATTTGCGGAAGACACAACAGCGTTTTGTTCAGGAGAGAACAGTCAGAAGATAATACAAATAATAACAGAAGAAATGAACAAATTAAAAAAATGGTTTGACAAAAACAGACTATCATTGAATTGCAGTAAAACTAAAATAATGCTATTTGGTACAGTAGAAAAGAAAGTAAAACACAAATACAAATAGACGGAATAGAAATTGAAAGAGTAAATGAAACCAAATATCTAGGTATAATGATTGATGATAAATTGAACTGGAAATCTCATGTAAAAAATATACAACATAAAGTAGCAAGAAATACGTCAATAATGAATAAAGCCAAGTATGTTCTAGACCAAAAATCACTTCATATTCTCTACTGCTCACTAGTGTTACCATATCTGAGTTACTGTGTAGAAATATGGGGAAATAATTACAAAAGTACACTTCATTCATTAACAGTGTTACAAAAAAGATCAGTTAGAATAATACATAATGTTGGATATAGAGAACATACAAACCCTTTATTTATTGAATCAAAGATACTGAAATTCCACAACATAGTGGAATTGCAAACAGCTAAGATTATACACAAAGCAAACTATAACCTGCTTCCCAAGAATATACAACAATTCTTCTCAACAAAAGAAGAGAAATATAATCTTAGAGAAAAATGTAATTTAAAACATTTGTATGCACGTACAACACTTAAGACCTTCAGTATATCAGTATGTGGAATTAAATTATGGAATGGATTAAGCAAAGCAATCAAACAATGTACTAATATGATCCACTTCAAGAAACTCTTCAAACTGGAAGTGTTTACAAAGTACAAAAAAGAAGAACTATGATAAACATTCTGATTTTACACACCCATTCATTCTCAAAATAATCTTACTTATCTCATCGTATGGAATAAAACTTGCTTCACCAATTATTTATTTGTTTATTTATTTTTATCGTGATTACTTATTACTTGAGTATACATTGTGAATACATTGAGAACAGGAAGTGAACAAAAGTTTTAGCAAGTGTTATGTAAAGAAAAGGGGTAGGATTAAATAAGCTCTGCTTCTTCCTACTGCTTTTCGAACATGTTGAAAAGAGAAACTGGAAATTGTGATGTATCTTGTTGTATGCTTGCATGTTCGAAATAAACTCAAACTCAAACTCAAACTCAAACACTGAGGCGGCAGAGTTAAACAAGAAGTCATCAGAGTCTCACAGGGTGACACTGTGGTCGATGAGTATAGGTGGAGTACTCCACCACTTCTCTGAGAGATCTGTTGTACTGCCGTGACAAACTGTGTTGGGGACGTGTTCAAAACCTGTTGAGAAAGGCTTTCCGCCAGGTTCACGATGGTGTGAGAAACCCCATGAACCGCTATCTAAACCGGCGATGTGTAAAGACCCCTTTAGAAGTGGATATTTCAACAATTCCTTTTGGAGGAGTCTGATTCGACGTTCAACCTCGCAGTGAAATCATCAGACATTTAACACCCTTATCCCTCTGCAGTTGAGTACCCGAGGACCCTGCGTACAGCAGGTGTGTTGGCAGGATGTTAAAAGATGGGGAGATCATTCCCCCGCCAGACCGCAGCCTCACCGACCAAACACAGACCCTTCCAGAATTGTCAAGTAAGCGTGAAAAACAGGGAGTTTAGAGTCAAGTATAAAATATGTACAAGAGTCCTGGCATTTATTGAAAGCACAGCATTTTGCAAAGTACTGCATACATTTTATGGCAAAATAAAGAGTTGTTCTGAGAATTGAGACAGAATGCTTGGATGCTGCTGCTAAGACTTACTTTTAAGTAAACAATCAAGGAAATCCAAACGCCAGCTACAACAATACCAAGAAAAACAAACTTTACCAGAAGATGTGTTGACCTTCACGTCCTTGACAACAGACTTTATCTAACTCTTTGCAACTGATTGTTGACTGTGGGCAAAATCGAACGACTCAGACTGGACTATTTTAAACCCTTAATACTGTTACCATTACCAGTCTATTTGTTTATTTGCTTTGTGCGTCCTGGCAAGGCTTTTTTTCAAGTTAATTGTGTATTTTTATATAACAGCTTGAACAGCTGTGTGCTGAAAACAATGTGTTTGTTTTGTTTGCTTTTGCAAATGACATTCACAGCAATATAACATAAAAAGATGGAAAGTTGCATTTTTAAGCTTCTCCACTGCTGCTAACAATATGATTTATGCAAAAGACAGAAAGGTGTATTTTCAAGCTTCTCCACCGCTGCTAACAATATAATTTATGCAAAGGTTAAAATCCAAGTCATCCAACTCCATAGAGCATCTCACAAAGCCTAGTCATATACATTTTAGCGATTGTCATTATAATTTCATGGTTCAGGGCGGGGAAAATTAGCTCCATGGACAGTATGGGCTCCCGCTAATGTGCTTTCTTTTTGGTGACTGCCGCCTGAAAGGAAAGCAATGAACACAATGCAAACATATGCCCTGTTGATCCACAACAACACAATGCAGGAAGAAGGAGCCCGAAGGTTCCATTGTGTACACTCTCCATGGGGCAACACTGACTGACAGCTCAGCTGTAAGCAAAACTGACAGAGTATCGCATCGCAGCAACATTGTTTAAGGGGAAAGAGGATGTGCAGACTGAAGGACACAGGACATTTATTGATATAGCCAAGTCCTTGAGTGAATGGATGTCCTTTAGTGACAGCGTGGACATTCATCACGTTGGTCAAGAAGTGCAGGAAATAAGTGCATTTGATTCCCCGCCAGTGCTTTTCCCTTGTTTTTGAGCAGCCTTGCTTGTCCACTTCAGGGCGCATGTGTGCGTCTTTTGTGGCTAGGACAGATGAAATGATTTGGAGTGAAGTGGCTGTGAGTCATTTCTAAATGATTAAAAAGCTACTGTGACCAGCAGAGTCCCTTGGCTGAAACATCAGCCTGAGCTTCACCGCACAGACTGCCTCCGTTTTTTATGCAAGTCAGACAAAATAAAAATTACAATTGATGTGCAGCTACTGAAATTAGCACTTTTGTTTTTAATTAAACTCATCTGATGTGCCACTATACTACAGATGGGAAGCTCTCTACTTATGTCCAGTGGCCATTTCGGCCATTTGTCACATTAAGCTCGAAAACAGTCCACAGTCGTGCTAGCCAATTTCATTTTGATCAAATCTGGTAGCCTCTGGCACGTCTCTTGTGTGCCTCTTTCCTTTTGAGCCATTAAGCCTATGTGCTATATGGATGGGGATGGGGAAACGTTTCCAATTTGTCTGATCTACTGGACTAGCGTGCCTCCAAGCTTATGGGTTCCTATTATCAGTGGTGGCGGCGGTTTTCTGACAGTTGCACAGTAAAAAACAGAAACATCAAACTTTTGTATTTTTACAGTGTAAAGCTGTAACAGAAAGAATTGGCCCAAACTTCCAAATGTTTAATTCAACTCAGGGGGACAAAGGCTGAAAAGACAGAATTGGAGAACTAATGTGAACGCGGAACATTAAAATGGACGCACAAAGACGACTGGAATGCTGACTGCAAAAGACGACAGCTCCATATATCAATCAATCAATCAATGTTTACTTATATAGCCCTAAATCACTAGTGTAATGCAAGATCATGGTGAATGCAGCACAGGGAACTCGTTTCATCCATCAGAAAGACTGAGGCCTTGTTTACACTTAGCCAGATAAGGTTATCCAGGGTAAATCACACCTAACCTTACCACACAAAACAATGCCACCGTTTAAGACCCCCGCATTCCCTCCGTCCGCCGGAGCAACGTGACCTAGTACGCATGCGCGAAAAATGCACACGTCAACTCAGTGTTGAGTTGTGTGAAAGTTATTAAATTAAATTTAAATTATCTGAACAATAACCAGTTTTGTGGTATTTCAATTAACTGGAATCCAGTGTGCTGTGGGGCCCTATTGTAGTGAATCACACAAATTAATCAAATCTTTAATAAACAAAGTAAAGTGCACAAAGAACATTTTACAACAATCAATCTCGGGATCTAGATATCTGGTCAGGACACTCATCACTCTTTTGCCTTCAACTTCATTGTCCATTCGCTATTGGTGACATTATATACTCTGGACCTAGACGTTGAGTCCGCGACATACACGGCGGATAATAACTGATACAGTCTGCTTTGCCAGTCTGTAGTTTTCCCACGACGGCGAGGTAATGCAAAGCACACGCTACCTTTTTTTATCACATCCAGGGGAACTCGCATTCTCGTTGTCTCTCCATCGACAAATGGACAAAGTTTTCCGCTAGTTAGAATCACAGCTGACCTTGACATTCCAAAGTTATCTTGCTTTCTGAGAAGTGTTGTATCCTAAATAGCTACAATTGCTTTCTCTTAAGGTATTCATGTGTGATTTCCATAAGCGTCTGCACAAGTAGAAGGAGAAACACAGGCATGTCTGGATGACTCGCCTCCATAATTCCAGTGGTTAGCTCCGAATTACGAAACCGCTTTATTATGAAGCTGGATGTGGCGCGTTCTTTCTGACATCACTTCCTGTGTGAGGCGTGGTCTCTGTTTGGCTTCACTTCCTCTCCGAACTCAGTTTGTAAACGATTTAATGAGTCCATACAAAGCTAAAAGCCGGGGATTGAAGAAATACACGGCGTACTTCGCCGTGTAAACATTTGTCCGAGGAGGGGGGCCTTAAACACTGGTTTAGTGTGGCTGAAAAAGGGATTAGGCTAAATAATTCCGTTTTAGTGTTGACATGGCCTAAGGGTGTTGCTATTTTGGGTAGCAACAAAGCTAACTATGGGTATTTGGGGATGGCAGTTATTTGTTGGTCATAAACTGAGAACACTATTTAAAATAATATGCTATGCGTAATGGGCTTAATAATTTGGAGCCATAGAGTAATGTTCAGAACCTGCAGACGACAAAGCAGCAAAAGTGTATTAATAAGAGAATACTTTCAGGCAGTTTCAATTCCTTTCACAGCCAATAACATCTAAAGCTGGCACCAATAGACTTTAAAACATTGCACACCATAGCTCCATCTAGGGCTGGGCGATATTGCCTTTTTTTTTAAATCGCGATATTTTTAGGCCATATCGCAATACACGATATATATTACGAAATTTTGCCTTGACCTTGACTGAACACTTGATGCATATAATCATAGCAGTATGATGATTCTATGTGTATACATTAAAACATTCTTCTTCATACTGCATTAATATATGCTACTTTTAAACTTTCATGCAGAGAGGGAAATCACAACTAAGTCAAAGTTGCATTAATGCAACTTTTTATAGCAACCCTTTTGCCCCACACTTGACAAATTATGGTTGTCTGTTAGACATATTCTCACTTGAGGCCGAACCACCGCCAGACGATGGAAACACTGCTGTTATTCTTGGGAATTAAGTCTTCCTTCATTTGTTACCAGATCCGCACCATCTTTCTCTCGTACGGCTACGTTAGCAGCTAACGTTAGCCACGCCGCTAGCTCTCTGCTGGGCGAGGGCGTGTATGTGACGTATGACGTGACAGTTTGTGACGACTGTGCACCTGCTTGTCTGCGAGGAGACACAGGAAAGAGCGAGAAGAGCCTGTAATGTAATGCCCGCAGCTAAAAGTCCTGCGTGAGAACGTATACTCGAATATTATGATATAGTCATTTTCATATATCGTATATATCGCCCAGCCCTAGCTCCATCCGCAATTAATATACACGACTTCCAAGGAAATATGCACACATAAATTCACGCACACAAGTGCTCAAAGTTGCAGCAAATGTTTCTCCCAATTGACCATTTATTGGCGAGCACAGGCAGCTGTGGAGAGACACCAGACAGAAGTGCTGAGGCCATCCATTTAGGATGATGGCAGCTTAGCATATGTTCCTAACGCCATTTTTAACATCATGAGGCAGCAAGATGCTAGCCTCCGCTCTACATGTTGGAGTGATTATCCAGAGAAAGCCAAGACGAAGTGTGGACATAAATATGCAGCTGCAAACGTTGCAAATGTCCTAATGGCAGTGTGTCAAAAGCTTATTAATGACATCAGGGTTTCGTTCCATAAAGGGTGTGGCTTAGCTCCTCCACATCAACAAACGTCACCAAGCGTTAAACACATGCAAAATAGTCTGAATACATTGTTGGCATGTTAACAATATGAATATTTTTTATCACAGTTATTGTGACCAAAACGATCACGGTTATTATATCATGGTATTGTTGAATGTGTTCAAAATATGTTTTTCTTCTTCTGTTTTTGTTTTATTTATAAAGGTTTTGGAGTGTTTTCTAAAGATAAAAGCAAAACAAGGGTTGCAGGTTTGGTTGATGTGACACCACACTGGTTCACTATAGTTTAAGTTAGGTTAGGTTACTTGATTAGCAGTCACAGGTAAACTTGTTTTGCAGCCAGCAAGAGCAGGACATCTATTTAAACATACATAGAAAGTAACATCTTAGAGATGCAATACAAAAGCCAACCACATAACAAGCATCATAAACACTATATATATATATATATATATATATACACACGCACACACACATATGTATATACAGTATATGTGGGGCGGCATGGCGTAGTGGGTAGAGCGGCCGTGCCAAAAACCTGAGGGTTGCAGGTTCGCTTCCCTCCTATGGACATCCAAATCGCTGCCGTTGTGTCCTTGGGCAGGACACTTCACCCTTTGCCCCCGGTGCCGCTCACACTGGTGAATGAATGATGAATGAATGATTGGAGGTGGTCGGAGGGGCCGTAGGCGCAAACTGGCAGCCACGCTTCTGTCAGTCTACCCCAGGGCAGCTGTGGCTACTAATGTAGCTTACCACCACCAGGCGTGAATGAATGATGGGTTCCCACTTCACTGTGAGCGCTTTGAGTATCTAACAATAGAAAAGCGCGATATAAATCTAATCCATTATATTATTATGTATGTACACACACACACAATATATATATATATATATATATATATATATATATATATATATATATATTTGCTCCTCTATGAGCTGCTACCTTATCGTGGTAGAGGAGTTTGCGTGTCCCAATTATCCTAGGAGCTACGTTGTCTGGGGGCTTTCATGCCCCCTGGTAGGGTCTCCCAAGACAAACAGGTCCTAGGTGAGTGATCAGACAAAGAGCAGCTCAAAGACTTCTATGGAATTACAACAAAATGAACTCAGATTTCCCTTGCCCGGACGCGGGTCACCGCTCTGGAGCCAGGCCCGGAGGTGGGGCACGATGGCGAGCGCCTGGTGGCCGGGCCTGTTCCCATGGGGCCCGGCCGGGCACAGCCCGAAGAGGCAACGTGGGTCATCCCTCCAATGGGCTCACCACTCATAGGAGGGGCCATACAAGTCGGGTGCATTGTGAGCTGGGCGACAGCCGAAGGCAGGGCACTTGGCGGTCCGATCCTCGGCTACATAAGCTAGCTCTTGGGACGTGGAATGTCACCTCACTGGGGGGTAAAGAGCCTGAGCTAGTGCGCGAGGTAGAGAAGTTTCGGCTGGATATAGTCGGACTCACTTCGATGCACAGCAAGGGCTCTGGAACCAGTTCTCTCGAGAGGGACTGGACTCTCTTCCACTCTGGCGTTGCCGACAGTGAGGCGACGGGCTGGGGTGGCAATTCTCGTTGCCCCCCGGCTCAAAGCCTGCACGTTGGAGTTCAACCCAGTAGACGAGAGGGTAGCTTCCCTCCGACTTCGGGTGGGGGAACGGGTCCTGACTGTTGTTTGTACTTATGCACCAAACAGCAGTTGAGAGTACCCACCCTTTTTGGGTACACTCGAGGGAGGACTGGAAAGTGCTCCCCCGGGCGATTCCCTTGTACTACTGGGGGACTTCAACGCTCATGTTGGCAACGACAGTGAAACCTGGAGAGGCGTGATTGGGAAGAATGGTCCCCCGGATCTAAACCCGAGTGGTGTTTTGTTATTGGACTTTTGTGCTCGTCACGGATTGTCCATAACGAACACCATGTTCAAACATAAGGGTGTCCATATGTGCACTTGGCACCAGGACACCCTAGGCCGCAGTTCCATGATCGACTTTGTAGTTGTGTCATCGGATTTGCGGCCTCATGTTTTGGACACTCGGGTGAAGAGAGGGGCAGAGCTTTCTACCGATCACCACTTGGTGGTGAGTTGGCTGCGATGGTGGGGGAGGATGCCGGACAGACCTGGCAGGCCCAAGCGCATTGTGAGGGTCTGCTGGGAACGTCTGGCAGAGTCTCCTGTCAGAGAGAGTTTCAATTCACACCTCCGGGAGAACTTTGAACATGTCACGAGGGAGGTGCGGGACATTGAGTCCGAGTGGACCATGTTCCGAACCTCTATTGTCGAGGCAGCTGATTGGAGCTGTGGCCGCAAGGTTGTTGGTGCCTGTCGTGGCGGTAATCCCAGAACCCGTTGGTGGACACCAGCAGTGAGGGATGCCGTCAAGCTGAAGAAGGAGTCCTATCGGGTTCTTTTGGCTCATAGGACTACGGAGGCAGTGGACGGGTACCGACGGGCCAAGCGGTGTGCAGCTTTAGCGGTGGCGGAGGCAAAAACTCAGACATGGGAAGAGTTCGGGGAAGCCATGGAAAATGACTTCCGGACGGCTTCGAAGCGATTCTGGACCACCATACGCCGCCTCAGGAAGGGGAAGCAGTGCACTATCAACACCGTGTATGGTGCAGATTGTGTTCTGCTGACTTCGACTGCGGATGTTGTGGATCGGTGGAAGGAATACTTCGAAGATCTCCTCAATCCCACCAACACGTCTTCCTTTGAGGAAGCGGTGCCCGGGGAATCTGTGGTGGACTCTCCTATTTCTGGGGATGAGGTTGCTGAGGTAGTCAAAAAGCTCCTCGGCGGCAAGGCCCCGGGGGTAGATGAGATCCGCCCGGAGTTCCTTAAGGCTCTGGATGCTGTGGGGCTGTCTTGGTTGACTAGACTCTGCAGCATCGCGTGGACATCGGGGGTGGTACCTCTGGATTGGCAGACCGGTGTGGTGGTCCCTCTCTTTAAGAAGGGGGACCGGAGGGTGTGTTCCAACTATCGTGGGATCACACTCCTCAGCCTTCCCGGTAAGGTTTATTCAGGTGTACTGGAGAGGAGGCTACGCCGGATAGTTGAACCTCGGATCCAGGAGGAACAGTGTGGTTTTCGTCCTGGTCGTGGAACTGTGGACCAGCTCTTTACTCTCGGCAGGGTTCTTGAGGGTGCATGGGAGTTTGCCCAACCAGTCTACATGTGCTTTGTGGACTTGGAGAAGGCATTCGACCGTGTCCCTCGGGAAGTCATGTGGGGAGTGCTCAGAGAGTATGGGGTACCGGACTGTCTTATTGTGGCGGTCCGCTCCCTGTATGATCAGTGTCAGAGCTTGGTCCGCATTGCTGGCAGTAAGTCGGACACGTTTCCAGTGAGGGTTGGACTCCGCCAAGGCTGTCCTTTGTCACCGATTCTGTTCATAACTTTTATGGACAGAATCTCTAGGCGCAGTCAAGGCGTTGAGGGTTCCGGTTTGGTGACCGCAGGATTAGGTCTCTGCTTTTTGCAGATGATGTGGTCCTGATGGCTTCCTCTGACCGGGACCTTCAGCTCTCACTGTATCGGTTCGCAGCCGAGTGTGAAGCGACCGGAATGAGAATCAGCACCTCCAAGTCCGAGTCCATGGTACTCGCCAGGAAAAGGGTGGAGTGCCATCTCCGGGTTGGGGGGGGAGACCCTGCCCCAAGTGGAGGAGTTCAAGTACCTAGGAGTCTTGTTCACGAGTGGGGGAAGAGTGGATCGTGAGATCGACAGGCGGATCGGTGCGGCGTCTTCAGTAATGCGAACGTTGTATCGATCCGTTGTGGGGAAGAAGGAGCTGAGCCGGAAGGTAAAGCTCTCAATTTACCGGTCGATCTACGTTCCCATCCTCACCTATGGTCATGAGCTTTGGGTCATGACCGAAAGGATAAGATCACGGGTACAAGCGGCCGAAATGAGTTTCCTCCGCCGTGTGGCGGGGCTCTCCCTTAGAGATAGGGTGAGAAGCTCTGCCATCCGGGAGGAACTCAAAGTAAAGCCGCTGCTTCTCCACATCGAGAGGAGCCAGATGAGTTGGTTCGGGCATCTGGTCAGGATGCCACCCGAACGCCTCCCTAGGGAGGTGTTTAGGGCACGTCCAGTCGGCAGGAGGCCACAGGGAAGACCCAGGACACGTTGGGAAGACTATGTCTCCCGGCTGGCCTGGGAACGCCTCGGGATCACCCGGGAAGCGCTAGACGAACTGGCTGGGGAGAGGAAAGTCTGGGCTTCCCTGCTTAGGCTGCTGCCCCCGCGACCCGACCTCGGATAAGCGGAAGATGATGGATGGATGGATGGATGGATGGATGGATATATATATTTATTTATTAGGGGTGTAACGGTACGGGTATTTTATCGAACCGTTTCAGTACGGGGTTTCCGGAACAGTGCGGAGGTGTACTGTACGAGTTTCCGCACAGACATATTAAGTATCGTACTGCACGTTGTGTAAACAATACTCAAAATGCCGGACATTTGAGGCATTTAAGAAACTCCACCCTGACAGCTCCGCAAAAGAGGACATGCCCGGTGAAAAGAGGACGTATGGTCAGTCTATGACCATACTAGTGGAGCCCCCCAAACACCCCAAATGTCCGGAACCTCGAGTTATGGTTGCGTGTATTTTCAATGTACGTTCAGTGTTAACAAAGTTAAAAACAAAAACAAATTGCGCGTGCAGCAGCATTTGTGAAAAGGGGGAGAGACAGAGAGAGCGCATTCGTCTGCTTTTTATCCATAGATTTATCAGATTTAATTTTTGTGTCAAAAGTGTGTCCCGGAGGCCATTTGCAACCCACAGCTAATGTTTTAAAGGCCCACAGCACATTGTAAAATACTATTAAAATAAGCAAAAACATAACAAAAGTGAAATAAAAAAGCGCAGAGGTTAAATGTCATTTACAAAAAGTTGCAATGTTGACTAATAAAACAAAGCTGTTTTTTTTTGTTTTCTTTCAAACTGTCACATGTTGCAGCCATGAAGTTCTAAGTTAATTATTATTTGCAAAAAAGAATATAAAGTTTATCAAATACCTTGTCTTTGTAGTGCATTCAATTGAATATGGGTTGAAAAGGATTTGCAAATCATTGTATTCCGTTTATATTTACATCCAACACAATTTCCCAACTCATATGGAAACGGGGTTTGTAGAATCCAGTGTGCTTTGGGGCCCTATGGTAGTGAATCACAACTGAGCCATCATAAATTAATCAAATTTTTAATCGACATGAGAAAGTAGACAATGCGATAAAGAACATTTTACAACAATTACAACAATTAATTTAGGGATCTAAATTGAAATAGATAGATGGATAGATAGATAGACATAATAAAACATTGTTGTGAGTTGACTCCGCCGTTGGGGTATTCTTTCGTGAGATATGGCGTGGGCGGGGTCTTTCTGGGGTCACTTCCTCTCCGAACTCACTTTGTAAACGATCAATGAGTCCATACAAACCTAAATGCCTGAGATTCAAGAAATACACGGCTGACTTAGCCGTGTAAAAATTTGTCTGACAAGGGAGACCTTAAACGATGGTTTAGTGTGGCTGAAAGGGAGCTTAGGTAAAATAATTATTTGTTTAAGGGGTTCAACGACTTAGCGTAGACATGGCCTTAGATGTTAACTCAGCTGGACTAAACACGCTGCAAGAGAGGCTTGTGTCGGATATTAAATCACATATTTAATATGCAAGCACATATACAAAATAGTTTTTTGATGATATCAATATTAGATCGGGAATTCAATTATTGACTTAACGAACCGCAGTGTTAGAGCAAACGCACCAGTTTGTTTAAACACAACCAAACATGGTGTGTACGCTGCAGAGTTTGGTTAAGTCTGCCACCAATGTTCAAACAGGAAAAAAACCTTGTAAACTCTGGAATAAACCCCTTCAGCCTCTCCCCTGTCAACTACCTGCTGCTGTAATATTTCAGATGTATGCACACAAGAAGCCAAGAGGACTCAAGTGCGAAACATCAGTGAAATGCAGCGAAAACTGAGCAATGTAAACGCACACGAGTGCTGCCATCTGCATGCAAAGTGTGATGTATGGATTTAATGAGGCTGTTAGCATTGCATTATTTTCAATTTTTAATAGCACAAGGGAAGTGGCAACCTAACGACAACGGTGAATTGCCTTGATTGACGGATAAAATGAGACGTATACCGTTACCTCAGTGACAAGCGCTTGGAATATCTAATAAGCGGACGACAGTCAAAGGACTGACGGGCAATTTGCTTTCTGCCGTGCGCATATTTTAGATATGATATTCACCATTTATTCTCTTTTAAAAAGCACACACTACAAATGTGGGTAATGAAAAGAAATACCTCCCTCACCGCAGTGGCTGAGCACAGTTAAACTGGATTTTTCAACCGACGACCTTTTGCTCGTCTGCCAGTCAGCCTGCCTTTCTGCCGCGTGTCAGAGGTCCAGTGAAGTATGCAATATGAAATAACTGGGCTGTGTTCACAGCTTGTAAGGCTACAAGTCAATAAAAAGTGCAGGCTGAAGACATGGAAGCAGGCAAGTTGGGGGCACAGAGAGGCGGTGATTAAGACAGAAGTATTCTTCTGTTCCATCACTGTTACTGATATGCAGGATCATTGGTGAGCAGCACCAGCATCAATCTGGGATGCACACACATGCAGTAGTGCATTTAACAGTGTCCACAGCCAAGGAAGACATTTTTGGATAGTAATTATATGGCTGAATAATAAATTGAAGCGGGGGCAGTAATGCCAGGCTATTCCAGTTCACTACAAATACAATCAGTCACTCAGGTCGGGACTGCATCGCCAGTGGAAGGCCAATATACGTGTTTAATGCTGCTCTTGATTAAATGCTGTTGTAGCTTGTAGCAAAGCTAATGAATTGTGCTTTTGAGGAAAAAGTTAAACACTTTTTGGTTTTAAGCCATTTTCAAAACAACGTGACACTTCGGGTCACGTTAGTCCAGGTGTCTTTTGAGCACACTTCATGTTTACTTTCTCATGTGTATGCTTTTACTTTGGCTTTGCTATGATCTTACCACAGCAGGAGAGTCGTTTTGATTCTGGTTGAAAGGAACAGACCCAGATAGTGCTGCAACTAGGGCCGGGCAATATGGCCTTTTATTATCTCTATATTTTTAGGCCATGTTACAATACACTATTTAGATATCAATATTTTGCCTTAGCCTTGAATTAGCACTAGATGAATAAAATCCCACCATGATGATTCTATGTGTCCACATTAAAACATTCTAGTTCCTACTGCATTAATATATGCTCATTTTAAACTTTCATACAAAGAGGGAAATCATAACTAAGCCAATTTACCAAAATTGTATTTATTAAACAGTTATCAAGCAGTGGCACAAACATTCATGTCATTTCAAAAGTGCAAGATTGTCAAGCATTTTAAAATAAGCTATGAGTGCACTTGTCACTAAGATAACATATCAAAACAACAATTAAAGTGCACTTTTTGTACAGAATGCCACTGCAATGTTTTTAAAGAAATAAAATGCACCTTTGTGCATGATGTCACACAAGATAATTCAAAAACTGTAAAGTAAAAATTAGCTGCATAATAGGAAATCATATAGTATATGTCCTTTGCTATGTGGTAGGTAACTGCGGACGTTATCACTTGTTTTTGACAATTTTTTTATACTGAATTGATCTGGAAATGGTAGACGCCAGGCTCAATTGGGTCAGTGCATTTTGTGAGTGTTGCACCGGCCGAGAGGTTGACATGTTGAGTTTCATGCACTCTTCATTCTGTAGCATGTGACTTTTCAAATGATGCTACAAATTAGTAGTGCTGCTACTTTTTGGAGCAACGCTTTTGCCGCATACTTGACCTATTACGGTGGTCTGTTCAACATCTTCCTGCTTGAAGCCAAACCACCGCCAGACGATGGAACCCCGGCTGTTTTTCTTGGAATTAATTCTTCTTCCGCCATTTGTTACCAGATTCCCACCTTCTCTCTCATATTATCACTTACACCACCTGACACAGCTAATGCTACCCATGCTGCTACCTCTCTGCTCCGCGAGGGCGTATGACGTTGTACGCACGACAGTATGTGACATATGTAAGAAGCTGCGCTTGTTTTATGTCTCTGTGAGGAGCGACAAGAAAGAGTGAAAAACGCCTGTAGTGTAATGCCTGCAGCTAAAAGCAACTGCGTGAGAACATATACTCGAATATTCACGATATAGTAATTTTCTATATCACACAGAGACAAAGCCGCGATATATCAAGTATATTCAATATATCGCCCAACCCTAGCTGCAACGATTAGTTAACATTGTCGACAATAGTCAACAATTATACTTGTCACCGACATAAATATTTGTCGACAATAGTCCTGATGTCATCATTTGCATTTTTCCAGGCGGAAACGGTTCGGCACCGCCATTCTGCTAAAACATTGCAAGTGATAACATGTAAAGTGTGACAACAATTCCTCCAATTCTTGTTAAAAGCATGAGTACCTTGCTCATTTTGCAAAGCGGATCTTGTTATTATGGCTGTACATCTGTGATGCGCGAGCATTTAAAGCAGAGGCATGATGTCGGACATCTGGAGGGAGGACGCTGTCTCAGCCTTGGTAAGAATGTAAGCTTATGCTTTGCCAGCTAGCTAACAAGCGTGAGACGAGGTTTGAGTGAAAAATTACATTAACTACTTTTTTAGCAAAAGTCAGACAGCTAAACTTTGTCTACAGGGGTCGGCAACCCGCGGCTCCGGAGCTGCATGCGGCTCTTTGGCCACTCTGATGTGGCTCAGCTGCATAATCGCCGACCCCCACCTTGATTATTTCCGGTTTTGGTGCCACGCCAGGACATCAGTCGGGGCTAACATTCTCCGATTTTCACCCGGACTACAATATTGAGGGCGTGCCGGGATGGCTTTACTTATAACGTACTCTACAACATGTCATCGCGCCCGCCTTTACGCCATGCTATGTGCGTGCTGGCCGGACGCATGCATTTCGCTGCTTCTAGCGTCACACGTACGAGATCGCAAGGCATACTTGGTCAACAGCCATCCAAGTTACACTGAAGGTTGTGATATAAACAACTTTAACACTCTTGTTAATATGCACCACACTGTGAACCCACACCAAACAAGAATGACAAACACATTTCGGGAGAACATCCTCACAGTAAGCTGTTTGTATATGTTGTAGTATGCGTCAAAGGGTGTGGCTTAAAAGCACGCCCTTATTATTGTTATCTGAGTGACCATCAGCAGATATTCGCGAGAATGGCTGCTTTGAGAATATGGGAACTTCCCGGGGAGGGTTTACAAGTGTAATGCTGTCAAGCGGAATTCATGTAAAAAGTCGCGGGCCGGGTGTCTAAGACCCCTGGTTTACACATAGCACAAAGCAAAAAAAAAAAAACTCTTTATGCGGTGTTATTTCATTTTAAATTTCAAAAGAGTTTTGTGGCTCCCATTGTCTTCTTTATTTTGTGAAACGGGTAAAAATGGCTCTTTGAGTGGTAAAGGTTTCCGACCCCTGGTCTACATCAATTCAAGTGGTGTCTATTTGCAATGCGGTAAATAAAGAGGGCACAATAACAAACACACACACACACACACACACACATACACCGAACACAAACACAGAGACAGGCAGGCACTAATGTGTATTGTTGAATGTGCTCAAAAAGTACTTATACAAACACTAAAATAAACAGACACACTGTTAGAAAACCCACTATTGTTTCTTATCCTTCACTGATATTGTTTTAGTCTTAGTATTTTTTCTGTTTTAATGGCTAAGCTTTATTTGTTTTAAATATCGATTTGTACTGTAGCCCTATAGGATTTGTTTAAATGAAAAGTGCATAACAAATTAAATATATCAGCAATATTTATTATTTCTATTGAGCGTGGTGGTGTCCCACTGTGTTCAGCGGTCCTTGAACACAGCATAAAACCACCTCTGTCTTTTTTCCCTCCAAGTTTAGAATGAACATTCTGTACTAAGAGAGCACAGTTTGTCGGTTCAATGTCCACAATTGAATACCTTAGTTGCTCAGACGGTAATATGTTGATATACATCTGCGCTTGGGGATAGGTTGATTGGCAACACTAAATTGGCCCTAGTGTGTGAATGTGAGTGTGAATGTTGTCTGTCTATCTGTGTTGGCCCTGCGATGAGGTGGCGACTTGTCCAGGGTGTACCCTGCCTTCCGCCCGATTGTAGCTGAGATAGGCGCCAGCGCCCCCCGCGACCCCGAAAGGGAATAAGCGGTAGAAAATGGATGGATGGACATCTGCGCTTGTTATTAATAAAGTTTATTGTTACATCCTTATGATGCCTGTAGACCCAAAAATTGAAGCCGTTGCAATGTAGCAAAAGTCAGTCTGTCCTGGCTGCTCAGTATATTATGGCTATGAACATCCAAGTCAAAGTAAAGACTTTATAAACAAGTTGTGACAACGTTCACGACACATCGGATGCTGCAAACTAACCGTCTGGAATTTCAGCGCAAATTATCATTATACAGTTTATTGTTACAGCCCTTGTCCATTAATAAGTAAAAAGTCAAGAGCGGTCCTGGCATGTTCTTGCCACAGATCTCGGTAAATGTTTTAGGGCTTACAGCAAATAACGAGGGCGGTTGCGGCTTTTGCCGCAGTTGGCATGGTTAAATTCCAGCCTTGCAGTAGTATGTCAGTAAGTAATATGCAACTGTAATTATTTGATTTGTGTTAATATTGACAAATGTGCTGTTTTTGACTGCAATATTGCTCAATGAAGGACACTTATTACGTAAGTGTAGCTTGTGTTTTATTGTGCGCTTAACTGTTGTGTAGTTAGTTTTTAGTAGCCTATAGCCAACCATATTTACCTAATGTACAGTAAATGACTTGACTAAAATAAAAGGAAAGACCAACCCTGTGTGCTTATTTGAGGACATCTAGATGTTAACTGGCTGTAAACATGCTGCAGGACAGCTTGTATCAGACTTTAAAGTAAAGTACCAATGATTGTCACACACACAGTACGTGTGGTGAAATTTGTCCTCTGCATTTGACCCATCCCCTTGTTCACCACCTGGGAAGTGAGGGGAGCAGTGGACAGCAACGGTGCCGCGCCCGGGAATCATTTATGGTGATTTATGGTGATTTAACCCCCAATTCCAACCCTTGATGCTGGGTGCCAAGCAGGGAGGCAATGGGTCCCATTTTTTTTATAGTCTTTGGTATGACTCGGCTGGGGTTTGAACTCCCAACCTACCGATCTCCGGGCGGACACTCTAACCACTAGGCCACTGGGTAGGTTTATATCACACAGTTAACATGTAAGCACATATTATCACATACTTGTTATTGATGATGTCAGAACAATATCAATATTGGATTGGGAAACCCCTGATACTATTATCTCAATGTATCCTCTCAATGTTAAGCGCTTCGGTGTGTAAAAAAAGCGCTATATAATGATCAGAAGTGATCAGAGCGTTACATAATACAAGGACTCAACTATTAGAAAATAATTATAAGAACCCATTTGTTTGAATTTTACTGATTATTTGGAGAAAGTCCATCTGTTTTGCTGATTTGACAGTTGTTAACAAAAGATAATAATCACTACCAAAAATCTCAAATAAGAAAGCATTGGAGCTAAAAGGAACACTTAGTGAACCAGACAGAATTTGTATTCTGACGTAGACTGAGACGGCCACCTGGTTTCCAGCATTGATCAAATGTTGTTTCTCATACATAATGTCTAAATAAACCTTGTTCTACAACCATGTGGCGTGTAAAATGACTGCAGAATTGTGCTCATAACCCCATGTAAGACATACATACAGACAATCTCACATTTTTACCATCATTAAACAAACGATCAATGACTTAATGTCAATTACAAAAGTCCCTGCAGAAGCCTCTTGTCTAATAGCCGCCATTTTTTTCTACCATTCTTGATTACATTTTACACCCATGTGCTCGTCAGTCTCCTAAAGGTTTGGTCAAATGGTGATAGGGATAAACCCCCCTAACAGTGGGTATTAAGCTGCGTGAGAAATTTTAAGTAGTTTCATCTCATGTGTTTAATAAAAGCACTACCTTCTGGTGTATTATATTTAGACTTGGAAGAAAATGTTAGATTATGGTTATTTTCACCAAAATGATTATGGTACTGTAGAATGAGCTCAAAAAGTATTCATACACTTATAACCAAGTTTAATTTTAAAAAAATTAAACAATATATAAATAGTCACACACTATAATAAGTACTTACAGGGCAGAATAAATGTGTTAAAAAAATAATATTGTTTTGACTACTTAAGAGCCATATTACTTTCATTGAACACAGAGAGCAGTCTACCAATTCCTTGTGCATTAAACCTTCTTGGACAATAAAGCTGAGTCTGACTTGAGCATTTAAATATGTTTATTTTCTTCCATTTTAATTTCTAAAAAGGCTTAGTGTTTTTTTTTCCATTTTCTATCGCTTGTCCCGCTCAGGGTGGCAAAGTCGCTGGAGTCTATCCGAGATGCATTCGGGCGGAAGGCAGGGTTCACCCTAGACAAGTCGCCATCTCATCCAAGGGCCAACACAGATAGAAAGGCAACATTCACACAATAGGTCCATTTTTTACAGAAAATAACACATTGGGTGTGTAATTTCCGGTTTATGTGACGTCCCGCAAATATACTTCCGTTTTCATATTCCTTTGAGTATTCCGATATTCCGACCAATCTCTTTGTCTAAGGGAGCACAGCCTGTAGATTTAATGTGCACAATTCCATATGTAAGCTGCTCAGACAGGAATGTGTTTATAGAAGTTTAGATTGGGGAATGCTGTTTTTTATTGAGGAAAGAAGTTAACTAATGTCTCTTCAATTCATGCTAGCATTTAGGCTAGCCAGTGCTAGTCAGGTTCTCTATTAAATGAGTAGTGTCACTAGTTATCAATCACGGTTTTATGCAAAGTTTTATTTTAAAACAGTATTACTAACCGTGGAAAGTTTCACGGAGGTTAATCATTATACCGGTTATCGGTACATCCCTAACTTACACAAACAAAATCATTGTGTTATATATTGTACAATAAAATGTGATTTAGTCAAATCAACACGGTAACATTTTGGTCAGCTATAAAAACAAGAACTCTGCAATATGTTCGAAAAGTTGCCAACAAAATGTTTAGTGATCTCCAGCAAATGAACATATTCTCTCCATGACTTGTCATGGTCACCTGACACGCTGGCCGCTTGTTGCCAGGCAATGTTCAAAGGGCTCAATCATAATTGCCCGAAAGGCCAAAGAAAAAGGCCACATCACGTATGCGTGTTGGAATAGCAAACAGTAAGGTACGCAGCGTTTAATGACGCGGGAAAATTAAAAAATTAGTGCATTACACTTCTTCCTGGAGAACTCTTTGACGAGAGAAATGTGTTTGTTTTCCTCAAAAATACACCTTTAGAGCAGTGTTTTTCAACCACTGTGCCGCGGCACACTTGTGTACCGTAAGATATTGTTTGGTGTGCCGTGGGACATTATGTAATTTCACCTAATTGGGTTGAATATATTTTATGCAGGGCTTCACGGTGGCAGAGGCGTTAGTGCGTCTGCCTCACAATAAGAGGGTCCTGAGTAGTCAGGGTTCAATCCCGGGCTCTGGATCTTTCTGTGTGGAGTTTGCGTGTTCTCCCCGTGAATGCGTGGGTTCCCTCCGGGTACTCCGGCTTCCTCCCACCTCCAAAGACATGCACCTGGGGATAGGTTGATTGGCAACACTAAATTGGCCCTAGTGTGTGAATGTGAGTGTGACTGTTGTCTGTCTGTTTATGTTGGCCCTGTGAAGAGTTGGCGACTTGTCCAGGGTGTACAGCGCCTTCCGCCTGATTGTAGTTGAGATAGGCACAGCGACCCCCGTGACCCCAAAGGGAATAAGCAGTAGAAAATGGATGGATGGATGGATGGATGGATGGATATTTTATGCAAACCAGTAATCATAATCAGCAAATAATGTGCCGTTGTTGAGTGTCTGTACTATCTAGGGCTTGGCATTTCAGTAGGTGGCAGCAGGTAGCTAATTGCTTTGTAGATGTGGGGAACACGGTTTGTCGTGATCACAATATGCGGGAGGCAGCGTGCAGGTAAAAAGGTATCTAATGCTTAAACCAAAACTAAACAAAAGGTGATTGCCGCTAAGAAAAGGCATTGAAGCTTAAGGATGGCTATGCAAAATGAAACTGAAACTAAACTGGCTGCAAAGTAAACAAAAACAGAATGCTGGACGACAGCAAAGTCTTACAGCATGTGGAGCAGACGCCGTCCACAAAGTACATCCATACATGACTTTCAACACCAAAATAGGAGCGCAAGACAAGAACTAAAACACTACACACTGGAAAACACCAAAAAACTCAAAATAAGTCACAGCGTGATGTGACAGGTCGTGACAGCACACCTACTTTGAGACAAGAATTATAATGATGCAAGGGTGATTATGGTTTGAATTAGGGCTGGGCGATATGGCCTTTTATTAATATGTTGAGCGAGGGTGAAGGAGCCCGGGTGAAGTGTCTTGCTCAGGACACAACAGACGTGACGAGGTTGGTACTAGGTGGGGATTGAACCAGGGACCCTCGGGTTGCGCACGGCCACTCTCCCACTGCACCATGATATATCGCGGGTTTGTCTCTGTGCGATATAGAAAATTACTATATCGTGATATTTGAGTATACGTCCTCACGCAGTTGCTTTTAGCTGCGGGCATTACACTACAGGCTCTTCCCACTCCTTCTTGTGTCTCCTTTTCACAGAGAGCAAGCGCACTTACACACGTCACATACTGTCATGTCATACGTCACATACGTATATGTCCTCACGGAGCAGAGAGGTAACAGACTGGGTAACGTTAGCTGTGATGTTAGCGAAGCCGTGCGAGTGGTAATACGAGAGAAAGAAGGTGTGAATGAAGGAAAAATTAATTCCAAAGAAAAACAGCAGGGGGTCCATCGTCTGGCGGTGGTTCGGCTTCAAGCGGGAAGATGTGGAATAGACAACTTTAATTTGTCAAGTGTGGGGCACAAACGTCGCCAACAAAAGTAGCGTTACTGCTAATATGTAGCATCATTTGAAAAGTCACCTGCAAATAACTTTAATAAAAACAGTTTTGATCAATTGACTTAGATGTGATTTCCTTCTCTGCATGAAAGTTTAAAATTAGCATATTTTAATGCGGTATGAACAAGAATGTTTTAATGTAGACACATAGAATCATCATTCTCAGTGGTTCTTAACCTTGTTGGAGGTACCGAACCCCACCAGTTTCATATGCGCATTCACCGAACCCTTCTTTAGTGAAAAATTTTTTTTTCAAATTCAAGAAAAACTTATGTTTTTTTATTGGTGCACAAAATTAACCGTGCATGAACATCACCTTGTTCATAGAACAAAACTAAACCAGGTGCATGATTTCACAACAAATTACACACCTTACACACATTACCATGAATTGATTTACACACATTACCATGAATTGATTAGCGTGGACCCCGACTTTAACAAGTTGAAAAACCTATTCGGGTGTTACCATTTAGTGGTCAAATGTACGGAATATGTACTGTAGTGTGTAAACTGTACTGTTTCATATAATGTATTCTCTTCCTTTGCAATCTGCTAGTAAAAGTTTCAATCAATCAATCAAAAAACCTGCAAATCAGATGGAAAATTAGAGGGAACATTGTTTGGGGGTATACATAATACGCCGACAGGGAGAAGTTTTTTATTTACACCATAATTCGGATGTGTTTAAACTTCCGTGGCGGAGGCTCCGCCGAACCCCTGAGGCCGGCTCACCGAACCTCTAGGGGTCGATAAAACCCTGGTTAAAGGCCTACTGAAACCCACTACTACCGACCACGCAGTCTGATAGTTTATATATCAATGATGAAATCTTAGCATTGCAACACATGCCAATACGGCCAGTTTAGTTTACTAAATTGCAATTCTAAATTTCCCGCGAGGTATCCTGTTCAAAACGTCGCGGAATGATGACGCTTATGTTGACGCCTGCTTGTGACGTTATTGGTTGGAGCGGACATTTCAGCCCAGCACCACTCACGGCTAAAAGTCGTCTCTTGTCATCGCATAATTACACAGTATTTTAGACATCTGTGTTGCTGAATCTTTTGCAATTTGTTCAATTAATAATTGAGACTATAAAGAACAAGGCTGTTGGTGGAAAGCGGTTGATTGCAGCTGCCTTCAGCAACCGAAACATACAGCCGGTGTATCATTGTTTGTTGTAAAGAGTGGTGAGGCGAACATGTTTCTCTACCACATGTCAACCAATTGTGATATCAAGTCGGCTCTTACCGGAGACTTCAGCGGATTATGCGACCTCCTCCTGCAGCTGCCAAAAAGGCAGCTATGATCTTGGCTCCTCCATTGGCTTCTCTCAGAGACACTGGCGTTTACCGCAGTCCTAAGACTTTCAGGTATGACTCTATAATCTCACTAAAAACTATTAACACAATAAGCAGATAAGGGGTTTTCTAGAATTATCCTAGTAAATGTGTCTAATAACATCTGAATCGCTCCCACTGCCGCCGCCTGAAGCCGCCACATTTTTTTTTTTTTTGTGCAGTACTCTAACTTTCCTCATCCATGAATCTTTCATCCTCGCTCAAATTAATGGAGAAATTGTCACTTTCTCAGTCGGAATCGCTCTCGCTGCTGGTGGCTATGATTATAAACAATGTGAGGATGTGAGGAGCCCTCACACCCGTGACGTCACGCGCACATCGTCTGCTACTTCCGGTACAGGCAAGGCTTTTTTATTAGCGACCAAAAGTTGCAAACTTTATCGTCAATGTTCTCTACTAAATCCTTTGAGCAAAAATATGGCAATATTGCAAAATTATCAAGTATGACACATAGAATGGACCTGCTACTGTATCCCAGTTTAAATAAGAAAATCCCATTGCAGTAAGCCTTTAAAAAACACTGATCATACTGCTGTGATTATATGTATCAAGTGATAATTAAAGGCTAAAGCAAAATATCGAAATATATATCGTGTATCGCGATATGGCCTAAAAATATTGAGATATTAAAAAAGGCCACATCGCCCAGCCCTAGTTAAGGTTAAAAGTACCAATGGTTGTCACACACACACTAGGTGTGGTGAAATGTGTCCTCTGCATTTGACCCATCCCCTTGATCACCCCCTGGGAGGTGAGGGGAGCAGTGGGCAGCAGCGGTGCCGCGCCTGGGAATGATTTTTGGTGATTTAACCCCCAATTCCAACCGTTGATGCTGAGTGCCAAGCAGGGAGGCAATGGGTCCCATTTTTTCATACTCTTTGGTATGACTCGGCCGGGGTTTGAACTCACAACCTACCCATCTCAGGGTGGACACTCTAACCACTAGGCCACTGAGTAGTTGGAGTACCACGTCATTCAAGAGAATGGACAAGTGGTTTACCTACTCACGAACAATGATATTTTTACAAAGCCCTGCCTTCTGTAATACATCTCCTATTGAGAACTCCCAGATCCTTGTGTGGAACTCAGCAAACTACAACAATCCGGCGAAAGTCATGTTAGCTTTGGACAGCTGTGGGCCACACTTTGGACACCTTTGGTGTACCTAATGGACTGTCCACTATGCACACTGGTGGAAGTTGGAAAAAGTGTCCCATCTTGCTGGAGGAAAAAGCGCCCTCCTCCGTTTTAGAACCACCGCGACAAGTTAAAGCGGAACATGACGCATTAAATCAAACTTTAGCTTCCATAAAAAATACAATAAAACGACGGCAATAGCTATAAAAGAGCTGTCATAATGAGAGAGAAAAAATGGTTACAGTTACAGGACTTTGGCGGGTTGTGGTCTTAAATAGGGGATTAAAGAGTGCTAAAAATGCAGATTTAATGTTAGTGTGACGTCTCTTTTTGCGCCATAGTGCAGCTGAAGGATGAAGATCGGTAATGATTACCCTCGACAAACGTCGCCTTTCAATGCGTTTTAAGGACTAACTAAAAAAAAAATGTTCCCTGCTTGAAAAAAAAAAAAGCCAACAATTGGTGAGAAAAAGTAGCAAGCTAGCGTGTACTCACCAGGATGACAGACGCCGTGTTTGTGCAAGGTTAAAAGACACATTAGGGATACAATCCAGCAGCAGTTGGCTTCTCGTCTCCGCTTCATGTCAGAACACTCATGAAGAGCCACAAAAGAGGACAAAGTTTCTTGCTTATTTGCAGTCTTTCGGCTTAAGAAAAGGCAAGAGAAGCCCAAAGCGCGCCAGTCCCAAAAAAAAAAAAAAAAGAAGTTGACGTCGCGGCAACGAAAGGCTGGAGGAAAAAAAAAAAGGAGGACGTCTTTTATAAAATGTAGTTTACAAAATAGTCCGCTTTGGTCCGAGCTTGTGATGCTTGGAGGGAGAAAACGGCGGCGAGGACACACTTCCGAGCTGGACGCCACGACGGGCTTCCTCGGAGACACATTCCCGGACAAGGAAGAGGTCAGTCGGCGATCAATGGCTGTCTTTCACGGCACGCTGCGCACCATGGAGAACAGCTTCTCCAATATTGTTGTTGCTTTTTTTCTGGTGGAGAAGATCAACACAATGCCAGGACGAGTCGTGTTGTTCCATCCAGGAAGTGGACTAGCGGTCATGCATGGCCATCACCAGCCTGCTGCTGCTGCTCCATCCCGCCGACAAGCTTCCTGTGCGGGGCGGGGGAGGAGCAGGAGGCGGTGCTCGGATTCTTTTAATAAGACTTTGTTCATCGGCAATCCAAAGACTTTAAATCAGGGGTCACCAACCTCTTTGAAACCAAGAGCTACTTCTTGCGTACTGATTAATACGAAAGGGCTACCAGTTTGATACACACTTAAATAAATTGCCAAAAATAGCCAATTTGCTCAATTTACCTTTAATAAATAAATATCCATCCATCCAGGAACTACCGCTTATTCCCTTTTGGGGACGCGGGGGGTGCTGGCGCCTATCTCAGGTACAATCGGGCAGAAGGCGGTGTACACCCTGGACAAGTCGCCACCTCATTCATCCCATGGCCATAAATATATATATATATATATATATATGTCTTGATTGGATTATCCGGAGAATAGTGCTCGATACCGTGGTAGAGCGCAATATGTAGGTGTGGGAAAAAAATCACAAGACTACTTCATCTCTACAGATCTGTTTCATGAGGGGTTCCCTCAATCATCAGGAGATTTTTCTATATATATATATATATATATATATATATATATATATATATATATATATATATATATCCATCCATTTCCTACCGCTTATTCCCTTTTGGGGTCGCGGGGGGTGCTGGCGCCTATCTCAGCTACAATCTGGCAGAAGGCGGGGTACACCCTGGACAAGTCGCCACCTCATCCCAGGGCCATATATATATATATATATATATATATATATATATATATATATATATATATATATATATATATATATATATATATATATATATATATATATATATATATAAATTTGTATTTCTGTCCGTCATTCTGTCCTACATTTTATTTCTTTTACGGAAGGTTTTTGTAGAGAATAAATGATGAAAAAAACACTTAATTGAACGGTTTAAAAGAGGCAAAAACTGTAAAATATTGAAAATTTAATTTTGATACATAGTTTATCTTCAATTTTGACTATTTAAAATCCAAAATTCAACCGAAAAAAAGAAGAGGAAAAACTAGCTAATTCGAATCTTTTTGAAAAAATAAAAAAAGTTATTTATGGAACATCATTAGTAAGTTTTCCTGATTAAGACTAATTTTAGAATTTTGATGACATGTTTTAAAGGCCTACTGAAACCCACTACTACCCACCACGCAGTCTGATAGTTTATATATCAATGATGAAATATTAACATTGCAACACATGCCAATACGACCTACTAAATTGCAATTTTAAATTTCTTGGGACTTTTTTTTTTAAAACGTCGCGCAATGATGACGTGTATGCAAGACGTCATGGGCTGTTATGAATATGAGCGCTGCGCACACACACAGCTAAAAGTCGTCTGCTTTAACGGCATAATTACACAGTATTTTGGAGATCTGTGTTGCTGAATCTTTTGCAAATTGTTGAATTAATATTGGAGAAGTCAATGAAGAACAATGGAGTTGGGAAGCTTTAGCCTTTAGCCACACAAACACACGGTGACTCCTTGTTTCAAATTCCAGGAGTTGAAACTTTACTATGGATCATAGCGGACATGGAACCCGACCACTTGTCAACCAGCTGGTTTCGGTGAGAAAATTGTGGTTAAAAAGTCGCCACTTACCGGATATCAGCTGGCGTCGACTTCCCCGAGACACTGCCGTCAACACCCGGCCGTGGACGTACACTTCCGACTATCAGGTACTATTTAACTCACCAAAACACTAGCAACACAATAGAAAGATAAGGGATTTCCCAGAATTATCCTAGTAAATGTTTCTAAAAACATATGAATTAGTCTCAATGCAACGCGATTTTTTTTTCTAGTCCGTCGCTATCAATATCCTCAAACAAAAATCTTTCATCCTCGCTCAAATTAATGGGGAAATTGTCGTTTTCTCTGTCCGAATAGCACTTTTTGTTGGAGGCTCCCATTAAAATCAATGTGAATATATGAGGAGCCATCACCATGGTGACGTCATCTTCTGCGACTTCCGGTAGAGGGAGGGCTTTTCTTCAGTTGCGAACTTTATCGTGGATGTTCTCTACTAAATCCTTTCAGTAAAAATATGGCAATATCGCGAAATGATCAAGTATGAAACATAGAATGAACCTGCTATCCCCGTTTAAATAAGAAAATCTAATTTCAGTAGGCCTTTAAATAGGTTAAAATCCAATCTGCATTTTGTTAGAATACATAACAAATTGGACCAGGCTATATTTCTAACAAAGAAAAATCATTATTTCTTCTAGATTTTCCAGAACAAAATTTTCAAAAGAAATTCTAAAGACTTGGAAAAAAGATTTAAATTTTCTAGATTTGCCAGAATAATTCTTTTGAATTTTAATCATAATAAGTTTGAATAAATATTTCACAAATATTCTTCGTCGATAAAACAGAAGATAAAATGAAGAATTTAATTAAAATGTATTTATTATTTTTTACAACAAAAAAAATAAATTTACTTGAACATTGATTTAAATTGTCATGAAAGAAGGGGAAGGAATTTAAAAGGTAAAAAAGGTATATGTGTTTAAAAATACTAAAATAAGTTTTAAGGTTGTATTTTTTCTCTAAAATTGTCTTTCTGAAAGTTAGAAGAAGCAAAGTAAAAAAAATAAATGAATTTATTTAAACAAGTGAAGACCAAGTCTTTAAAATATTTTCTTGGATTTTCAAATTCTATTTGAATTCTGTCTCTCTTAGAATTAAAAATGTCGAGCAAAACGAGACCGGCTTGCTAGTTAATAAATACAATTTAAAAAATAGGGGCAGCTCACTGGTAAGGCGGGGTACACCCTGGACAAGTCGCCACCTCATCGCAGGGCCAACACAGATAGACAGAAAACAATCACACTCACATTCACACACTAGGGCCAATTTAGTGTTGCCAATCAACCTATCCCCAGGTGCATGTCTTTGGAAGTGGGAGGAAGCCGGAGTACCCGGAGGGAACCCACGCATTCACGGGGAGAACATGCAAACTCCACACAGAAAGATCCCGAGCCTGGATTTGAACCCAGGACTGCAGGAACTTCGTATTGTGAGGCAGACGCACTAACCCTCTGCCACCGTGAAGCCCCTCTACTAAATCCTTTCAGCAAAAATATGGCAATATCGCGAAATGATCAAGTATGACACAGAATGGACCTGCTATCCCTGTTTAAATAAGAAATTCTCATTTCAGTAGGCCTTTACTGCGCTAATTATATGCCCCGACAAGCTTGGGCACTTATTTCGCAGCGAACACTTATTTCGCTTGACACCGGAGTGAGAAGAGGTTTTAAAAATAATTAGCGCATGCTTACTTTTACCGCATGCCTTTGGTAAGCGCAGGAGTGAGAAGAGGTAGTTTTATTCTATTCGAACATTCTGAATGTTCACCAGAGCCATCATTTAAAGCAGGGGGTCACCAACGCGGTGACCCCTGCTTTGACCCCAGAAACACTTAATGCCACACACCAACTGTGATGCACGTTACGAATGAATGAATAATAGAAAAAGTAACAATGTTATTTTATGTGCTGTGATATGGACAGATATGTACATGTATATCCCAATATACCATATTTCCTTGAATTGCCGCAGGGCATATAGTATGCGCCTGCCTTGAATTACTGCCGGGTCAAACTCGCTTCCCAAAATAATTAGCGCATGCTTAGTATTACCGCCTGGTCAAACTCGTGACGTCACGAGTGACACGTCCCCTGTCATCATTTTCAAAATGGAGGAGGCTGATTTCAATACCGGTAATTTGAAATCACATAAAGGGAAGAAGATTAAGAGCTATTCAGTAGGATTTAAGTTCCAAGCTTACATCACACTAAAATTCTTACTGCATGCCTTTGGTAAGTGCCGGAGTGAGAAGAGGTTTTAAAATAATTAGCGCATGCTTACTTTTACCGCATGCCTTTGGTAATCACAGGAGTGAGAAGAGGTTTTAAATTAATTAGCGCCCCAGCGGCAATTCAAGGAAATACGGTAAGTCATTTTATAGTCCAGTAACAATATCTATGACAATGTAGTTTTTGTTTTTAAAATTGTATATGTACAAACATGGATTGAATGCCAATTTTGCTGCTCTGTTATGTTTTATGTAAAATGTATATGTAGCGAAGACAATTAAAAACAATAAAAAGTATTACTTTTGACAGTACACACTAGATCATGTCCACACGTGAATTTAGAGATGAATATGTAAATCCTGCTTGTCATGGACTTTGAACAACAGCTCTCTTGGGCTCGTTTGGTGTGTTTTTATTTTTCATCTCTTGGTGGTTTGGAGGTAACATTAGTATTTAGTCACATTTTAACACTTTACTGTATGGTTCTTCTTGTCATATAAGTAAATAATAGAAAAGAATAGGCGTGTTCAAGTTGCTCCTAACGACTTGTTGGCAACATGTTTTGTAAATCTCTGTTGTTTAGCCCATGTCTGAATTTTTTTAATCCAACAAAAATAGTTCTCTTGGCTCTTTTTGGCACCAATTTCTCCTATACATTTTGTTGGTTTAGCTTCCATTGTGCTTGCGGTCTGCTACATTGTTGACATCCACGCTCCCGCCGGTGCTCTCTCATTCATGAATGTTTAGCTCCTTTAAGTGGCGTGAAAATGCTACTTCAAAGTAGCAGTGTTGCTGCAGTTACATTAGCTGCATCCCAGATACAAAAATACAGATACAACAATAGAGAGTTACTGTACAATAGACATTTTTATGTCGTACTACCATTATTACGGTAAAATCGCACAGCACTAGTCATCGATAATTTTTTGTTACCAGGCAAAAAATGGCAAACTGGTAAATAGGAAGTTGTGTTGAGTTCAAGAAAACTGGGATTTCTGAAATGGGTTTATTAGAAAATTTGAACATAGCGCTCTTGAACCACAAGAATTTTGAGGTTAAACGTTGAGAAATTGTGAAATGCATATCAATAATTACCGGTAATCATAAATTATTTCTGGCTCATAAAACTTGTTTAATGGCTTTAAAGACCTCCAAAACAACTTCAAAACCCTCCATCAACATTTTATATACACACTGCAAGTATGTATACTGTAATTCCTTGAATTGCCGCCGGGGCGCTTTTTAATTTAAAACCTCTTATCTGTCACGGGGGGGGTAAAATGGGTGGACCCAAATGCAGTAAAGACAAGCTGAAATAGTGTTCAAGGGTTATTATTAATAAAACCTGAGGGAAAAGGAGGCAGCTTGTAGTCCTAGGCTTTGCAGTCCAGGAGAGCACACTGAGGCTAGCAGGCTGAGGCTAGCAGGCTGTGGCTAGCAGGCCGAGGCTAGCAGGCCGAGGCTAGCAGGCTGAGGCAGGCACACACGGCAAGTAGGGAACACATGTAGCAAGGTGAAACGATCTGGCAATCGCGCCGAGTGGAGTCCAAACATTTGTAGGCTGCAGGTGATGAGTTGATGGCAGGCAGGTGAGTGATTAGGGTGCTGGGATCAGCTGTGTCAGGCTGAGAGCTGGAGCCAAGCCTACGCCCAAAACACGCCCACTCTCCCAAAGACACACAGAGAAAAACAGACAGACTGACTGTGACAGTGCCCCCCCCTCAAGGAACGCCTCCAGGCGATCCCCCAGGCTTGCCCGGGTATCTGCGGTGAAAGGCCAAGATGAGGGAAGGGTCCAGGATGAAGCTGCGTGGCACCCAGCAACGCTCCTCAGGTCCATACCCCTCCCAGTCCACCAGGTACTGTAGACCTCTACCCCGACGGCGCACATCCAGCAGTCGCCGGACCGTGTAGGCTGGGTGGTCATCGATGACACGGGGGGGAGGAGGGGGCGTGTCAGGGGGAGACAGTGGGCTGGTTGAAACAGGCTTCAGTTGAGAGACATGGAAGGTGGGATGGATCCTCCAGCGTGCAGGTAATTTGAGTTTAACTACTGTTGGATTGATGATGGAAATTATTTCATAAGGACCAACATACCGGGGTGCAAGTTTCTTAGAGTCCACCTTCAGGGGGAGGTCTTTAGAGGAAAGCCACACCTGCTGACCAGGATGGTATACAGGGGCCGTACTTCGGTGTCGGTCAGCATATCGACGATTTCGGTCCACAGAGCGGAGGAGGGCAGCACGAGCATCTTTCCACACCTTGCGGGAACGCCGCATATGAGCCTCTACTGAAGGTACGGAGATGTCATCTTCCTCAGCAGGAAACAACGGAGGTAGGTATCCCAAGGATACCTCAAATGGTGACACTCCAGTAGTTGCACAGGGTAATGAGTTGTGGGCATACTCAACCCATACCAGGTGGGTGCTCCAAGAGGAGGGGTTCTTAGCAACGACACATCGGAGGGCCGCTTCTAGGTCTTGATTTGCCCGTTCGGTTTGCCCATTAGACTGAGGGTGATAACCCGAAGTCAGACTCACAGTGGCTCCAATAGCCCGACAGAAAGCCTTCCAAACCTCTGAAGTAAACTGAGGCCCTCTATCAGAGACCACATCTGAAGGAATACCATGAAGACATGCTGGACCATGAGGTTGGCTGTTTCCAGGGATGTGGGGAGTTTGGGTAGAGCCACAAAACGCACTGATTTGGAAAATCTGTCCACTATAGTGAGGATAACCGAATTTCCCTGAGAAAGCGGGAGGCCAGTGACAAAATCCAGTGAAATATGAGACCAGGGGCGGCTTGGGACTGGGAAGGGATGGAGTAGGCCGGCAGGTGGTCGATTGGAGGATTTTCCACGGGCACACACAGTACAGGCAGACACAAAAGCACGGGTATCAGCATCCATGGTAGGCCACCAAAAGTGTCGCTTGAGGAGAGTCATGGTGCGGCCAACTCCTGGGTGGCAGGCAAATAGGGAAGCGTGTGCCCACAGAAGAACCTGTGAACGTACAGCATCAGGCACAAAAAGGCGGTTATCAGGACCATTACCCGGGTCTGGTTGGTCTTGCTGAGCCCTTCGGACCACCGACTCTATCTCCCAAGTCACTGTGGCCACCACACACGAGGCCGGAAGAATAGGCTCAGGACTGGTGGGACCCTCCGAAGTGAATTGACGTGACAGGGCATCCGGTTTGATGTTGCGGGATCCTGGACGGTAGGTCAGTGTGAAGCGGAATCGACCAAAAAACAAAGCCCACCGGGCCTGACGGGAATTGAGGCGCTTTGCAGACTGAATGTAGGTCAGGTTTTTATGGTCTGTCCAGATGGTGAAGGGGTGTTTTGCTCCCTCAAGCCAGTGCCTCCATTCTTCCAGAGCGAGTTTGACTGCCAGCAGTTCCCTATTACCTACATCATAATTGCGCTCAGCAGGTTGTAGCCGATATGAGAAGAACGCACATGGATGGAACTTCTGGTCCTTGGCAGAACGCTGGGATAGTACAGCCCCCACTCCAGACTCTGAGGCATCAACTTCCAGGATGAACTGGCGTGAGGGGTCAGGATGAATCAGGACAGGGGCTGTGGTAAAACGTCTCTTAAGCTCCTTGAAAGCCGCGTCAGCCTCTGCCGTCCAAGTGAATGGGATAGATGGAGATGTGAGTCTTGTGAGGGGTGCGACCACTTGACTGTAGTTCCGGATGAACCGGCGGTAAAAGTTTGCAAAGCCCAGAAAGCCCTGGAGACGTTTAACTGAGGTTGGTTGTGGCCAGTCCACCACAGCTCGCACCTTTTCGGGGTCTGCCTTCACCTGACCACTCTCAATGATGAAACCGAGAAACCTTGTGGACTGAACATGGAACTCACATTTTTCAGCTTTAATGTAGAGCTTGTTCTCAAGAAGGCGCTGGAGCACTTGTCTGACGTGAACCACATGTTCCTCCGGGTTGCAGGAGAAAATCAGGATATCATCCAGATACACAAAAACGGAGCGGTTAATCAAGTCTCGGAGGACATCGTTCACCAGAGCTTGAAAAACTGCTGGGGCATTAGTCAGGCCAAAGGGCATAACCAAGTATTCAAAATGGCCAAGGGGAGTCCTAGAGGCTGTTTTCCATTCATCACCGGCTCGGATTCGAATCAAATGGTAGGCATTGCGAAGGTCTAACTTGGAAAACACAGTTGCTCCTTGGAGGGGTTCAAAGGCAGATGCCAGTAAAGGCAGTGGGTATTTGTTATGAATGGTGATATTATTCAACCCTCGAAAATCTATACAGGGACGTAGAGTGCCATCTTTTTTACCCACAAAAAAAAACCTGCACCGAGTGGGGAAGATGAGGGTCGAATAATGCCTGCAGCCAATGAGTTCTGTCACGGGGGGGTAAAATGGGTGGACCCAAATGCAGTAAAGACAAGCTGAAATAGTGTTCAAGGGTTATTATTAATAAAACCTGAGGGAAAAGGAGGCAGCTTGTAGTCCTAGGCTTTGCAGTCCAGGAGAGCACACTGAGGCTAGCAGGCTGAAGCTAGCAGGCTGTGGCTAGCAGGCTGAGGCTAGCAGGCCGAGGCTAGCAGGCTGAGGCAGGCACACACGGCAAGTAGGGAACACATGTAGCAAGGTGAAACGACCTAGCAATCGCGCCGAGTGGAGTCCAAACATTTGTAGGCTGCAGGTGATGAGTTGATGGCAGGCAGGTGAGTGATTAGGGTGCTGGGATCAGCTGTGTCAGGCTGAGAGGTATTGACTTTGTGCTAGCCTTGTTGCAGGTGGAGGTGGCATCACTGGAAGCTGCAGCTTAGCAGGCCGAAATACTGATGGGGGCGGGCGTGTTGGAGGTTGTGGCTTGGCATTTTACTGGGCAGAACCAAACAAGCAACCCCCACCCCAGCCCCCCCCTCAAAGAGCGGCTCCCAGGCGCACTCACCGTGATCCGGAACAGTCTTTTGGGGTGGGCGGAGGGAGGGGAGGAGGGGGGCAGAATCCTCCCCTTTAAATTGTCCAAGTACTTCTTTATCCCCCACCTGGGGTTTTGTGGGCGGATAAAAGAAAACATTTTGCGACTGGGGTGGGGCTTGAGTCTTGGGGGGAAAGGACAGTCCTGGTGAGCGTTTCTGTGAAAAAATGTTCTGGAAGTGTCTGATTCTGGCAAAAAAGTCCTTTGATGCCGGCTGGTAGACAAAATTAACAGGAAAAAAAAATTCTTGGTCTATTACCTTAATGTCTGTCGCGGGGGAACTGAATGCTGGCGTCATTTTGTCAAGATGGGGGGGGTCGCAGCCTGCTGCGGGGTCGTTCTCCACGGAAGGCAGACAGACTACTTAAAACATGGCGTTCAGGTAAAAACATGATTTAATTTTAACTAAAAAAAGGTACAAACAAAAAGCACTCGCTGCGGAGCCACAACTTGGGAAAAGAGACGAAACTAACACTTTAACATACTATGAGCATAATGCAAATAACACTTACTATGGCTGGACAAGAGTAGCAAGGACTGGCATGGACAAAGCATGAAAAGAAACACAATGACGCCAGGACGACCAACATAAAATCACAAACTTAAATAGAGATGTGGTGATTGAAAGCAGGTGTGAGACATGACAGGTGAACTGATTGGTCGTCATGGTGACAAAACAGAGTGAGAAAAAAAAAGGAACTTAAAGAGTCCAAAGGTCAAACAGCACCTTGTATTCCTAAGCAGTCTCCCATCCAAGTACTAACCAGGCCAGACACTGCTTAGCTTCAAGAACCAACGAGATCGGGGATGCTCAGGGCAGCACGGTCACACAAAATCATGATCAGACATGACAGAGCCCCCCCATTAAGGACAGATACTAGATGTCCAAAAAAAAAAAAAAACTATGATCGAGAGTCATAGGAGAGCGGGAGGGGGACATGGCTGTTGATCGCCAAACCACGTGTCCCCGTATCCAACGGGGCAGAGTCAGGTGGCGGCGACGCGTGGAGGACCGAGGTGGGCGACCCGGCAACGGCCATATCCGTGGCCGACCCCCTTGGCGTGGCGGACGACCATGTAGAGACCACAACCGTGGCCGACGAGGATGTCGACATCCCTGGCGTGGTGGACGCCCACGTAACAGCCACATCCGTGACTGACAAGGAGGCGGACGCGTCGTCATCGTGGCAGGCGATGAAGCTCGGCGTGGCGACAGCATTGGCGCTTAGCGTGGACCTAGGCTTGGCGGTCGACTTGGGCTAGGCGGTCGACTTGGGCTTGGGCTTGGCGGGCGACGTGGAGCTGCCACTGGTGGCGCTGGGCGACGTGGAGCTGCCACTGGTGGCGCTGGGCGACGTGGAGCTGCCACTGGCGGCGCTTGGCGTTTTAGAGCTGCCACTGGCGGCGCTTGGCGACATGGAGCTGCCACTGGCGGCGCTTGGCGGCGCTTGGCGACGTGGAGCTGACACTGGCGGCGCTTGGCGACGTGGAGCTGACACTGGCGGCGCTTGGCGACGTGGTGCTGACACTGGCGGCGCTTGGCGACGTGGAGCTGACACTGGCGGCGCTTGGCGACGTGGAGCTGACACTGGCGGCGCTTGGCGACGTGGAGCTGACACTGGCGGCGCTTGGCGACGTGGAGCTGACACTGGCGGCGCTTGGCGACGTGGAGCTGACACTGGCGGCGCTTGGCGACGTGCAGCTGACACTGGCGGCGCTTGGCGACGTGCAGCTGACACTGGCGGCGCTTGGCGACGTGCATCTGACACTGGCAGCGCTTGGCGACATGGAGCTGACACTGGCGGCGCTTGGCGACGTGGAGCTGACACTGGCGGCGCTCGGCGACGTGGAGCTGACACTGGCGGCGCTCGGCGTCTTGGAGCAGGCACTGGCGGCGCTTGGTGTCTTGGAGTAGGCACTGGCGGCGCTTGGCGTCTTGGAGCAGGCACTGGCGGCGCTTGGCGTCTTGGAGCAGGCACTGGCGGCGCTTGGCATGTTGGAGCAGGCACTGGTACTGGACGTGGACGTGGACTTGGACCTAGGTATTGACTTTGTGCTAGCCTTGTTGCAGGTGGAGGTGGCATCACTGGAAGCTGCAGCTTAGCAGGCCGAAAGACTGATGGGGGCGGGCGTGTTGGAGGTTGTGGCTTGGCATTTTACTGGGCAGAACCAAACAAGCAACCCCCACCCCAGCCCCCCCCTCAAAGAGCGGCTCCCAGGCGCACTCACCGTGATCCGGAACAGTCTTTTGGGGTGGGCGGAGGGAGGGGAGGAGGGGGGCAGAATCCTCCCCTTTAAATTGTCCAAGTACTTCTTTATCCCCCACCTGGGGTTTTGTGGGCGGATAAAAGAAAACATTTTGCGACTGGGGTGGGGCTTGAGTCTTGGGGGGAAAGGACAGTCCTGGTGAGCGTTTCTGTGAAAAAATGTTCTGGAAGTGTCTGATTCTGGCAAAAAAGTCCTTTGATGCCGGCTGGTAGACAAAATTAACAGGAAAAAAAAATTCTTGGTGTATTACCTTAATGTCTGTCGCGGGGGAACTGAATGCTGGCGTCATTTTGTCAAGATGGGGGGGGTCGCAGCCTGCTGCGGGGTCGTTCTCCCACGAAGGCAGACAGACTACTTAAAACATGGCGTTCAGGTAAAAACATGATTTAATTTTAACTGAAAAAAGGTACAAACAAAAAGCACTCGCTGCGGAGGCACAACTTGGGAAAAGAGACAAAACTAACACTTTAACAAACTATGAACATAATGCAAATAACACTTACTATGGCTGGACAAGAGTAGCAAGGACTTTGGCAAGAAAAAACTGGCATGGACAAAGCATGAAAAGAAACACAATGACGCCAGGACGACCAACATAAAATGACAAGCTTAAATAGAGATGTGGTGATTGAAAGCAGGTGTGAGACATGACAGGTGAACTGATTGATCGTCATGGTGACAAAACAGTGAGAAAAAAAGAGGAACTTAAAGAGTCCAAAGGTCAAACAGCACCTGATATTCCTAAGCAGTCTCCCATCCAAGTATTAACCAGGCCAGACACTGCTTAGCTTCAAGAACCAACGAGATCGGGGATGCTCAGGGCAGCACGGTCACACAAAATCATGATCAGACATGACACCCTTTATGCGATTTCAAATTACCGGTATTGAAATCAGCCTCCTCCATTTTGAAAATGATGACAGGGAAGTGTCACTCGTGATGTCACGAGTTTGACCAGGCGGTAATACTAAGCATGCGCTAATTATTCTGGGAAGCGAGTTTGACCCGGCAGTAATTCAAGGCAAGCGCATATTATATGCCCTGCGGCAATTCAAGGAAAAACGGTATATATAATATAGTAATAGACACATTCATAACAATAAGTAATATTTTCAATAGTTACCGTATTTTGGTCATTTTAAGTATTGTCGTAACTGCACATTTAACACATTTCAAACAGCGCACTTCCGACTTCCATCAACAAATGTGTGTTCCTACTTCCGGAAAAAATTGCGAGAGGGTTTTTATCATGGCAGACTTGGTAACAGACAACAAATACGACTATTTTTGGACAAATAGGGATTCACAACCTTATCTTTTTTAAGTTAAATTTACGAAAGGATTACTACTGATTTTAGAAGCAAGTACAAAGGACGGGTGAAACGTTGGAGCAGGACAGAAGCCGAGAGAGTTAAGGTCGGTGTGACTTTGACACTCTAAATGTGGAACTTGGAGCCATGCGATTTCGACATAAATGTGTTACGCCTGTTCGGCATTGTGGTGCCGGGTTCGATTCCCTCGAGGATGCGTAAAAACGAAGAACACAACAAAGGTAAGATTTAACCAATTTATTCTAAATAACAGAAGGAGAGCTATAACAAAAACACTGGAGCAAACAAAAGGCAAACCAAAGATAGTAGTATGAGAACTAGGAGATACACAATAGGAAATTAAACTGGCACGTTGGCACACAAAAAGGAGTAAATAAAACATTTAGAATGTGAGCTAATAACGAGGTGCGTAGCGTGAGAGCTCGCGAAAATAGTAGGAATTGCGTGAAAGCAAACGATCAAAACAGACGTATAGTTGCGTGAGAGCAAACTAGAGTCCCAGAAAGAATAAACAGAAGAGGCTGGCTTATAAAGGGTGGTGATTACAAGAACAGGTGTGCGAGAACCGGGACTAGCAGGTGGAAATAATGAGTGACCATGGAAACGAACAAAACAGGAAGTAAACGGGTCAGAATGGAGAATGAAAACACAGATGGAAAAATAAACAACATGTGAAGATCCGAGTAACGGATCGTAACAAAATGGAGTGTTTACCCAAAACAACCTGGAAAAAACGTCCATCGAGGGAGTCACTGTAATATAGATCATGATACACACAGCACGTCATGCGTGTCATTAAAACTACATATGCTGTCGAGCTAGCTGTGCACAAAAAAACATGAAATATGGGATAATGCTTTACAGATACTGTAATATAATTGTTCATGTTTTTCAGTCCGTGCAGTTTGGTGTCCTATCACATTGTGTTGTGCATCCATCCATCCATTTTCTACCGCTTATTCCCTTTCGGGGTCACGGGGGGCGTTGGCGCCTATCTCAGCTACAATCGGGCGGAAGGCGGGGTACACCCTGGACAAGTCGCAGAGCCAACACAGATAGACAGACAACATTCACACTCACATTCACACACTAGGGCCAGTTTAGTGTTGCAAATCAACCTATCCCCAGGTGCATGTCTTTGGAGGTGGGAGGAAGCCGGAGTACCCGGAGGGAACCCACGCATTCACGGGGAGAACATGCAAACTCCACACAGAAAGATCCCGAGCCTGGATTTGAACCCAGGACTGCAGGACCTTCGTATTGTGAGGCAGACGCACTTACCCCTCTGCCACCGTGAAGCCCTGTGTCGTGCATTACATACTCAAACTTGATTTGGATGCTGACGAAGAAGCTAGCTTATCTCTTGCCGTAGTTTGCTTTTATGGCTAATACCGTAGCACACCCGATGTGTTACTCCGTTCGGAAAAAATGTTTCTTCCGTGCTCGCTTTTACATTAACAATGTTGCTACAGCTTGGTTATTACACTGGTTAAGGTGTGACTATTTGTCATTTCATTTCTGTTTGTTTCCTTGTTTTTCTATTTATTTCCCATCAGTGCTTTTATTTTGTTTCCTTTTCCTGTTTGTTTCGCGGAGCACTGTGTTTCGCACCTGCCGTTGATTGGCAGTCGGTCCACACCTGCTGCCAATCAGCGTGTTCTATTTATGCTTATCTCGATTTCTCCTCAGTGCTCGAAGATCACTTTATGTTGTGGAACGCTTACATGCAAGACTGCTTCATTTCGGTTTTGAGTAAATTAAAACTAATCTTGCCTGCTCTACGTCTACTGGTTCCTGCATCTTGGGGTCACTAAAACGGCAGCCATGCGAGTTCCTCACATAAGGAACTTAAATGAAGTATTGTTGGAGGTTTTTGCCACTAGGTTCTAACCACTAGGCCACCTACTCAGTGGCCAAGGGGTTAGAGTAGTTAGATTGGTAGGTCGTGAGTTCAAACCCCGGCCGAGTCATACCAAAGACGATTTAAATGGGATCCAATTCCTCCCTGCTTAGCACTCAGCAACAAGGTTTGGAATTTGGATTTAAATCACCCAAAATGATTCCCGGGCGCGGCCACCGCTGCTGCCCACTGGTCCCCTCACCTCCCAGGGGCGGAACAAGGGGATGGGTCAAATGCAGACAACAAATTTCCCCACACCTACTCAGTGTGTGACAATCATTGGTACTTAAAAGGCCTACTGAAACCCACTACTATCGACCACGCAGTCTGATAGTTTATATATCAATGATGAAATATTAGCATTGCAACACATGCCAATACGGCCGGTTTAGTTTACTAAATTGCTATTTTAGATTTCCTGCGAGGTATCCTGTTGAAAACGTCGCAGAATGATGACGCTTATGTTGACACGTGCTTGTGACGTTATTGGTTGGAGCGGACATTTTATCCCAGCACCACTCACGGCTAAAAGTCGTCTCTTGTCATCGCATAATTACACAGTATTTTGGACATCTGTGTTGCTGAATCTTTTGCAATTTGTTCAATTAATAATGGAGACTATAAAGAACAAGGCTGTTGGTGGAAAGCGGTGGATTGCAGCTGCCTTTAGCAAACAAAACACAGCTGGTGTTTCTTTGTTTGTTGTGAAGCTTTAATACGGAACAGAGCGGTCAAGTGAACATGTTTCTCTACCACATGTCAACCAGCAAGTTTTTGGATGAGAAAGTTGTGATCTTACGTCGGCTCTTACCAGGGATTTGCGCGGAGTTTGCGTCCTCCTGCAGCAGCTGTCAAAAAGGGAGCTGTGACTTTCTTGGCTCCTCCATATGGCTTCCCTCAGAGACACTGATGGTCACCGCAGCCCTAAGACTTTCAGGTATGACTTTATAATCTCACTAAAACACTAGTAACAAAATAAGCAGATAAGGGATTTTCCAGAATTATCCTAGTAAATGTGTCTAATAACATCTGAATCGCTACCACTGCCGTCGCCTTTTTTTTTTCTTTTTTCTAGTGCTTCACTCTAACTTTCCTCATCCACAAATTTTTCAACCTCGCTCAAATTCATGGGGAAATCGTCGCTTTCTCGGTCCGTATCGCTCTTGCTGCTGGTTGCTATGATTATAAACAATGTGAGGATGTGAGGAGCCCTCACACCGGTGACGTCACGCGCACATCGTCTGCTACTTCCGGCATAGGCAAGGCTTTTTTATTAGCGACCAAAAGTTGCGAACTTTATTGCCCATGTTCTCTATTAAATCCTTTCAGCAAAAATATGGCAATATCGCGAAATGATCAAGTATGACACATAGAATGGACCTGCTAACCCCGTTTAAATGAGAAAATCTAATTTCAGTAGGCCTTTAAAGGCTTACTGAAACCCACTACTACCCACCACGCAGTCTGATAGATTATATATCAATGATGAAATATTAACATTGCGACACATGCCAATTACGGCTTTTTTAGTTTACTAAATTACAATTTTAAATTTCTCGGGAGTTTCGTCTTGAAAACGTCGTGTAATGATGACGTGTACGCAAGACGTCACGCATTTTTAGAAAGTATGAGCGCTACGCACACACACAGCTAAAAGTCGTCTGCTTTAACGGCATAATTACACAGTATTTTGGAGATCTGTGTTGTTGAATCTTTTGCAATTTGTTCAATTAATTTTGGAGAAGTCACAGTAGAAAGATGGAGTTGGGAAGCTTTAGCCACACAAACACACGGTGATTCCTTGTTTAAAATTCCCGGAGGTGAAAATTTACTATGGATCAGAGCGCGGTCAAGAGAACATGGATCCAGACCAAATGTCAACCAGCAGGTTTCGGTGAGAAAATTGTGGTTAAAAAGTCGCTTCTTACCGGAGAAAAGCTGAGCTTGGGCCGTCCATGAAGCTCCCGTTGACTCCCCTGAGACACTGCACGTCAAGACACCCGTGGAGACACCCTTCCGACTATCAGGTAATATTAAACTCAATAAAACACTAGCAACACAATAGAAAGATAAGGGATTTCCCAGAATTATCCTAGTAAATGAGTTTAAAAACATCGGAATCCGTCCCAATGCAATCGCGTATTTTTTGGGTTTTTTTTTTTCTAGTCCGTCGCTATCAATATCCTCAAACACGAATCTTTCATCCTCGCTCAAATTAATGGGGAAATTGTCGTTTTCTCGGTCCAAATAGTACTTTTTGTTGGAGGCTCCCATTATAAACAATGTAAATATGTGAAGAGCCCCCACACTTGCGACGTCATCGTCTGCGATTCGGGTAGAGGCATGGCTTTTGTCTTAACACCGACAGTTGCGAACTTTATCGTGGATGCTCTCTACTAAATCCTTTCAGCAAAAATATGGCAATATCGCAAAATGATCAAGTATGACACATAGAATGTACCTGCTATACCCGTTTAAATAAGAAGATCTCATTTCAGTACGCCTTTAACTTTAACTTTTAACTAATATGCATTTTTAAAGTGATTTAAAGGTAGAGTTGTTTGCTCCAATTAACTACATTGCTTGTTAGACTGCCAAAAAAAACAAAATTGTGTTTCTAGTCTCTCTTAAGGATTGTACACGATAGGCAAAATAAAAAAAAAGTTCAGCTCCCGTTTAACATTAACACAGCATACATCCATACATGGTGGGTATATAAAAAAGCAGATAACGCCACCTGCTGAATCTGATGGGGCGTTGTACCCTAATGCCCCAAAAGCGGCTTCCAGCGTGTAGTCACTTCTTCCTAGGCCCTGTTATTAAAATGACCCCTCTGTGGTCACACACTCATTTCCCACCGTCTCCTGCTGGCACAAGTGTGAATGGAATACTTCAGCAGCAATCATCACCTCCGCTATCATCACGTGTTGAGTGTGCACTGATTGGAAAGCGCTGCGAGTGCGGGTGTCCGTCCCTCAGGTAAACGTGTAGTCAGCGGTGTTCTTTAGCAAAGCCATCCAGCTGGACATTTAATTTGAGGAATTTGATTAAATTTCTCATGTAATTATCCAGTTCTCCGCAGGGCTATTGAGGAGCGTCACAAGGGCCCTTTGCTTTTTTTTTTAATGCAGGCCATCTGCTTCCTTTACACAACGGGTTACCTTTTCCAACATGCCCCGCCGCCTCCTGGGCATCCTCTCAGGGTCCTCCAGCCTCACACAACGCCGTGCTTGACAATACTCCAGCCTTCCGTCCTACCGATGGAGTGCAATTAACCTGAACCACACTCTCTGAGCGCCTTTCACTTTGGATTTCAGGGAGCCCCGCAGCGTGGAGGAGATATTCCTAACTTCTAAGTGGTCCTTGGCTTCAAACTCAGCAACATGTTTAGTGATGGAAGAGCTGCCGTTTCTAAATATTCACTTTGATCACATTCATCTACATCCTAATATGAAACACTGTTAATAAGTATCATTGATTTGTTGAGCACAAGCGTGTTAATAATCATATCTTCAATCAAGTTTGAGTTTATTTCGAACATGCAAGCATACAACATGTGACATCACATTTTTCCAGTTTCTCTTTTCAACATGTTTGAAAAGGAGTAGGGAGAAGCAAAACATATTTAATTATACCCCTTTACATAACAGTTGCTAAAAGTTTGTTCACTTCCTGTCCTCAATTTATTCACAATATACTTAACAGTGGCGGAGGGGATAGTGCCTCTGCCTCACAATACGAAGGTCCTGAGTATTCCTGGGGATGAGGTGGTGACTTGTCCAGGGTGTACCCCGCCTTTCGCTCGATTGTAGCTGAGATAGGCACCAGCACCACACGCGACCCCAAAGGGAATAAGCGGTAGTAAATGGATGGATGGATGCTCCATAAGTAATCACAATAAAAATAAATAAATAAATAAATAATAATTGGTGAAGTAAGTTATATTTCATATGATGAGATAAGTAAGATTATTTTGAAAATAAATGAATGGATGGACGAAATACATGTTTATCATGGTTCTTCTTCTTTGTACTTTGTAAACGCTTTAAGTTTGAAGAGTTTCCTGAAGCTGATCATATTAGTACATTGTTTTATTTCTTTGCTTAATCCATTCCATAATTTAATTCCACATATTGATATACTGAAGGTCTTAAAAGCCTACTGAAATGAGATTTTCTTATTTAAACGGGGATAGCAGGTCCATTCTATGTGTCATTCTTGATCATTTTGCGATATTGTCATATTTTTGCTGAAAGAATTTAGTAGAGAACATCCACGATAAAGTTTGCAACTTTCGGTGCTAAGAGAAAAGTCCTACCTTTATTGGAAGTCGCAGACGATGACGTCACATGTTGAGGGCTCCTCACATATTCACATTGATTTTAATGGGAGCCTCCAACAAAAAGAGCTATTCGGACCGAGAAAACGACAATTTCCCCATTAATTTGAGCGAGGATGAAAGATTTGTGTTTGAGGATATTGATAGCGACGGACAAGGAAAAAACAAAAACAACAAAAAAACGCGATTGCATTGAGAAATATTCATATATTTTTAGAGAGATTTACTAGGATAATTCTGGGAAATCCCTTATCTTTCTATTGTGTTGCTAGTGTTTTAGTGAGTTGAATAGTACCTGATAGTCGGAGGAATGTGTCCACGGGTGTGTTTACGCGCAGTGTCTCAGCGAAGCCGACGGAAGCTTTATGGACGGGGCAAGCTCAGCTGATATCCGGTAAGAGGCGACTTTTTACCATAATTTTCTCACCGAAACCTGCTGGTTGACATTCGGTTGGGATCCATGTCCGCACAGATCCATAGTAAAGTTTCACCTCCGTGAATTTTAAACAAGGAATCACCGTGTGTTTGTGTGGCTAAAGGCTAAAGCTTCCCAACTCCATCTTTCTACATTGACTTCTCCAATATTAATTGAACAAATTGCAAAGGATTCAGCAACACAGCTCTCCAAAATATTGTGTAATTATGCCGTTAAAGCAGACGACTTTTAGCTGTGTGTGTGTGTGTGCAGCGCTCATATTCCTAACAGCTCGTGACGTCAAGCATAAACGTCATCGTTACGCGACGTTTTCAAGAATAAACTCCCTTATTGGCATGTGTTGCAATGCTAATATTTCATCATTGATATATAAACTATCAGACTGTGTGGTGGGTAGTAGTGGGTTTCAGTAGGCCTTTAAGTGTTGTTCGTGAAAGTACAACACTTCAGACAACAAGTAAAATAAATGCATTTCTTACAAGTCGAATCCTGAAAGTTAACTCCTTTAACATACAAACAAAGCTTTTATAAATGACTTAGCAGCATATTTTCTTCCCATTGCCCGACAATTTGCAATAAATTGATAAATCATGTCTACTTTAGCGTGAACCAAAATACATATGACAGCAGTTAATAAAACCAGTAAAGAAATCTGAAAATTTACTATAAATATTGTCTAAAACAGTGATTTGTCCTCTCATTGGTCATGCATTTGAATAAACACCACAGTATTTGTCTTAAAAAAGGATACACAATAGTACTTAGTCCATCCATCCATCCATTTTCTACAGCTTATTCCCTTTGGGGTTGCGGGGGGCGCTGGAGCCTATCTCAGCCACAATCGGGCGGAAGGCGAGGTACACTCTGGACAAGTCGCCATCTCATCACAGGGCCAACACAGATAGACAGACAACATTGACAGTATAACAGTATAAAAAAGCATTTGAAAATTATATAAAATGCATGATGAAAAAGTATATTTTTTACAATTCAAAATGTCCCGCATATTGATCTAATTGCAAACACAATTTAAAGTATGAACTCAAACTATTTTGAGTACCGGAAAATACAAGTGTGTCATTTGTTGCTGCTTCCTAAAATGACATTTTACAATGAAATATAGTCATTTAAATAGATGGAAGGCTTTCTAGTACTAAAAACCAGTGGCGGGCCATGCGTTTCTCACCCAGGCCCTCAGTGATGTCCTACTTAGTCCGACTTCACCTCTCAAAATACCGTAATTTATGTCATCACATGAACACGGCTGGAGATACTATACAGCAGCGTTTCTCAACCTTTTTTCAGTGATGTACCCCCTGTGAACATTATTTTAATTCAAGTACCCCCTAATCAGAGCAAGGCATTTTTGGTTGAAAAAAAGAGATAAAGAAGTAAAATACAGCACTATGTCATCAGTTTCTGATTTATTAAGTTGTAAAATAATTCAAAAATATTGCTCATTTGCTAACTTTAGTCAAATAAAGTTAACTTTAAAGGCCTACTGAAACCCACTACTACCCACCATGCAGTCTGATAGTTTATATATCAATGATGAAATATTAACATTGCAACACATGCCAATACGGCCTTTTTAGTTTATTAAATTACAATTTTAAATTTCCCGGGAGTTTCGTCTTGGAAACGTCGTGTAATGATGATGTGTACGCAGGACGTCACGCGTTTCTAGGAAGTATGAGCACTATGCACACACACACACACACAGCTAAAAGTCGTCTGCTTTAATGGCATAATTACACAGTATTTTGGAGATCTGTGTTGCTGAATCTTTTGCAATTTGTTCAATTAATATTGGAGAAGTCACAGTAGAAAGATGGAGTTGGGAAGCTTTAGCCTTTAGCCACACAAACACACGGTGATGACTTGTTTAAAATTCCCGGAGCTGAAACTTTACTATGGATCACAGCGCGGTCAAGCCAACATGGATCCCTACCAAATGTCAACCAGCAGGTTTCTGTGAGAAAATTGTGGTTAAAAAGTCGCCACTTATGGGATATAAGCTGAGCTTGTGTCGTCCGTACAGCTGCCGTCGACTCCCCTGAGACATGGCATCAAGACACCCGTGGACAAACCCCTCCGACTATCAGGTAATATTAAACTCACTAAAACACTAGCAACACAATAGAAATATAAGGGATTTCCCAGAATTATCCTAGTAAATGAGTTTAAAAACATCGGAATCCGTCCCAATGCTATTGCGTTTTTTTTTAAACTCTTTTTTTTTTTTCTAGTCCATCGCTATCAATATCCTCAAACACAAATCTTTCATCCTCGCTCAAATTAATGGGGCAGTTGTCGTTTTCTCGGTCCGAATAACTGTTTTTTGAATATGTGAGGAGCCCCCACACTTGCGGCGTCATCGTCTGCGACTTCCGGTAAAGGCAAGGGTTTTCCAGAAAGTACCAAAAATGGCAAACTTTATCGTGGCTTTTCTCTACTAAATCCTTTCAGCAAAAATATGGCGATATCGCGAAATGATCAAGTATGACACATAGAATGGACCTGCTATTCCCGTTTGAATAGGAAAATCTCATTTCAGTAGGCCTTTAACTTTATTTGGAAAAAAAGATATAAAAATTGCTAAAAACTTGTTGAAAAATAAAAAAGTGATTTAATTATAAATAAAGATTTCTACACATAGAAGTAATCATCAACTTAAAGTGCCCTTTTTGGGGATTTTAATAGAGATCCATCTGGATTCATGAACTTCATTCTAAACATTTCTCCACAAAAAAAGAAATCTTTAACATCAATATTTGTGGAACATGTCCACAAAAAAATCTATCTGTCAACACTGAATATTGCATTGTTGTATTTTTTTTCACAGTTTATGAACTTACATTCATACTTTGTTAAAGTATTATTCAATAAATATATTTATAAAGGATTTTTGAATTGTTGCTATTTTTAGAATATTTTCGAAAACCTCACGTACCCCTTGGCGTACCTTCAAGTACCCCCAGGGGTACGCGTACCCCCATTTGAGAACCACTGCTATACAGAAACACACTTGCACACTACTACGCATTGAAGCCCCTCAACAGAATAAAATACGGTCTATTTTTTGGCGCATTTAACATTCAATAAACCCGCTTCAGCAATTAAAATATGTCTTACGTGGTACTCTCAAACTCAAAAGAATTATATAAAACAAATGAAACATGAAAAAATTAAGAAATAAAATATTCGAACTCACAATTTGTAACACCCATTCGACGCCGTATAAGCCAGAGGTGGTAGTCAGTTGATTCGTGTGAAAGTGGCGGGCAAAGCATTTCACCGCCGAGATAGCGTCTGGTGTCGGCCAACCTTGTCTCACAAGAGTAGTTTCTCTTAAGTATCCTTCTTGAAAATGGCCTTGCAAATATATATCAACATGTTGCTCTCCTTCTTTGTGAGGACCGGTGAGTTTTCTGTGGCTTTCTATGGCTCGTAAGGCTGCGGTGCCACTTCCTGTTTTCGCAGCTTGTAATATCTAATCACTTGGGACTCTCGAGTGAGTATCCGATCAAAGCGTAAGGCCAGCCATGAATTGAATAACGTGATCCCCGACTTAAACAAGTTAAAAAACTTATTTGGGTGTTACCATTTAGTGGTCAATTGTACGGAATATGTACTGAACTGTGCAATCTACTAATAAAAGTATCAATCAATCAAAAAAGCCAGGAGGCCTTACTGACGACAACTCATGATCTGATTGACTATTGGCTATCAACTCTATATTCCCGTTCACTTACAGTGCACGGACGCCCGCATTGTTGATTCTGAAGGCTTTGGGTAGATTTGGTACGGCATGGCAACAAAAGCTAGCTGAATTCTGATTGGATACAAAATTTAAAAACAACAGCACTGGAAGGAGCATAATATGACATGAAAAGACTATGAATTCTTATAGATCAAGGGTAGGGAACCTATGGCTCTCGAGCCAGATGTGGCTCTTTTGATGACTGCATCCGGCTCTCAGATAAATCGTAGCTGACGTTGCTTAACACAATAAGTAATTAATAATCCTGCTGGTAATCAGTGTTAAAAATTACGTTCAAAATATAAAACATTCTCATGCATTTTAATCCATCCATCCATTTCTACCGCACCTGTTCAAGAAATAGCATTAAAGGGGAACATTATCACCAAACCTTTGCAAGCGTCAATATATACCTTGATGTTGCAGAAAAAAGACCATGTATTTTTTTTACCGATTTCCGAACTCTAAATGGGTGAATTTTGGCAAATTAAACGCCTTTCTGTTTATCGGTCTTTTAGCGATGACGTCAGAACGTCACGTCACCGAGGTAATACACCCGCCATTTTCATTTTCACATTACAAACATTGGGTCTCAGCTCTGCTTTTTTCCGTTTTTTCGACTATTTTTTGGAACCTTGGAGACATGCTTCTTCGGTGTGTTGCCGGAGGGTGTAACAACACTAACAGGGAGGGATTCAAGTTGCACAACTGGCAAGAAATTTGCCGCCAGAACCCCATTGAATTTGCCAGAGTGTCTGCACATTTTACCGGCGATGCTAAGACAGACATGGCACAGAGATGTATGGATAACCTGCAGATGCATTTGCAATGATTAAGTCAACAAAATCACAAAGGTGAGTTTTGTTGATGTTGTTAACTTATATGCTAATCAGACATATTTGGTCGCGGCGTGACTGCCAGCTAATCGATGTTAACATGCTACGCTAATCGATGTTAACAAGCTACGCTAATCGATGCTAACATGCTATTTACGCTAGCTGAATGTACATTTGAAACTAAATACCCACATTTAATGCGAAACAAACACTTACCAATCGACGGATATAAGTTGCTCCAGTGTCACAAGATGCAAAAGTCCTGATCGTTTGGTCTGCACATTTTACCGGCGATGCTGATAAGGCAGCCATGCTACGGGCCACTTCATTAGGTACACCAATGCTATGGCCGAATAGCGTCAATAGCTATTCGCTCAATAGCTTCAATTTCTTCTTCAATTTCGTTTTCGCTATCTGCCTCCATACTCCGACCATCTGTTTCAATAAATGCGTAATCTGTTGAATCGCTTAAACCGCTGAAATCCGAGTCTGAATCCGAGCTAATGTCGCTATATCTTGCTGTGGTAACCGCCATGTTGTTTGTATTGGCAGCCCTGTATGACGTCACAGGGAAATGGACAGTCGCACCGCAAAGAGCGAAAATCAAGAACTTTAAAACTTTTTTTAGGGATATTCCGGGAGGTGTGAAATTTTGAAAAAAACTTCGAAAAATAAAACAAGCCACTGGGAACTAAATTTTTTATTGTTTTTAACCCTTTTGAAATAGTGATAATGTTCCCCTTTAATGGTAAAAAATATTTTTATTTATTATTGGTTAGCTTCAGAATAACAAAGTTATTAAAAAGAATAAGAGACTTATTATACTCTAAAAATGTTGGTCTTACTTAAAAATGCATGCATTTAGTTGTTGTAATCAGAGAAAGTCCAAATAAAAGAGGAGGCATAGAATTCTCTTGTCAGAGCGTGGGACGACACTGTACAAGGGTACAGGTCTACGCATTTCTCCTCATTGAGCTAAATTGAATCCTGTCTCTGTTTAATTCCTTGGTTCTTGTCTGTTTTATAGATATCATCAGTGTTTAAACCTGACAATTGTATTCAGTGTTAAAAATATTATACGGCTCTCACGAAAAATACATTTAAAAATATTTGGCTTTCATGGCTTTCTCAGCCAAAAAGGTTCCCGACCCCTGTTATAGATATTCAGGGAAAGTAAATTAAAAACCTACTTTTATCTTTAGTTATGATCATGATTTCTGGTTATGTTAGCCCAGCAGAGAAAGCCTCGCTGGCCCTGACGGCAGACCACCGCTAAAAACAACAAAAAAGGTATAAATGAACAGTTTTCATTCAGTCTTGCTACCCTAACATTTTATTACTCCCTCTGAAGAATGTGGAGTATTCCGTAAACCACATGATCCACAGGAAGTTGCATCATTCACATCCTCTGCAGGTCATGAAGCACAAAAGTAAGTCCACTCATTCATTTGTATTTATATCAATCAATCAATCAATGTTTACTTATATAGCCCTAAATCACTAGTGTCTCAAAGGGCTGCACAAACCACCCCGACATCCTCGGAAGGCCCACATAAGGGCAAGGAAAACTCACACCCAGTGGGACGTCGGTGACAATGATGACTATGAGAACCTTGGAGAGGAGGAAAGCAATGGATGTCGAGCGGGTCTAACATGATACTGTGAAAGTTCAATCCACAATGGATCCAACACAGTCGCGAGAGTCCAGTCCAAAGCGGATCCAACACAGCAGCGAGAGTCCCGTTCACAGCGGAGCCAGCAGGAAACCATCCCAAGCGGAGGCGGATCAGCAGCGCAGAGATATCCCCAGCCGATACACAGGCAAGCAGTACATGGCCACCGGATCGGACCGGACCCCCTCCACAAGGTAGAGTGGGACATAGAAGAAAAAGAGAAGAAACGGCAGATCAACTGGTCTAAAAAGGGAGTCTATTTAAAGGCTAGAGTATACAAATGAGTTTTAAGGTGAGACTTAAATGCTTCTACTGAGGTGGCATCTCGAACTGTTACCGGGAGGGCATTCCAGAGTACTGGAGCCCGAACGGAAAACGCTCTAGAGCCCGAACGGAAAACGCTCTATAGCCCGCAGACTTTTTTTGGGCTTTGGGAATCAGTAATAAGCCGGAGTCCTTTGAACGCAGATTTCTTGCCGGGACATATGGTACAATACAATCGGCAAGATAGGATGGAGCTAGACCGTGTAGTATTTTATACGTAAGTAGTAAAACCTTAAAGTCACATCTTAAGTGCACAGGAAGCCAGTGCAGGTGAGCCAGTACAGGCGTAATGTGATCAAACTTTCTTGTTCTTGTCAAAAGTCTAGCAGCCGCATTTTGTACCAACTGTAATCTTTTAATGCTAGACATGGGGAGACCCGAAAATAATACGTTACAGTAGTCGAGGCAAGACGTAACAAACGCATGGATAATGATCTCAGCGTCTTTAGTGGAGAGAATGGAGCGAATTTTAGCGATCTTACGGAGATGAAAGAAGGCCGTTTTAGAAACGCTTTTAATGTGTGCCTCAAAGGAGAGAGTTGGGTCGAAGATAATACCCAGATTCTTTACCGTGTCACCTTGTTTAATTAATTGGTTGTCAAATGTTAGAGTTGTATCATTAAATAGAGTTCGGTGTCTAGCCGGACCGATAATCAGCATTTCCGTTTTTTTGGCATTGAGTTGCAAAAAGTTAGCGGACATCCATTGTTTAATTTCATTAAACAGCTGACTACAATCCGGCGTGTTGGTCAGCTTTAGGGGCATGTAGAGTTGGGTGTCATCAGCATAACAGTGAAAGCTAACACCGTATTTGCGTATGATGTCACCTAGCGGCAGCATGTAGATGCTGAAGAGTGCAGTGCCAAGGACCGAACCCTGGGGAACTCCACACGTTACCTTAACGTAGTCCGAGGTCACATTGTTATGGGAGACACACTGCATCCTATCAGTAAGATAAGAGTTAAACCAAGGCAGGGCTAAGTCTGACATACCAATTCGTGTTTTGATACATTCTAATAAAATATTATGATCGACGGTATCGAAAGCAGCGCTAAGATCGAGGAGCAGCAACATAGATGACGCATATGAATCCATTGTTAGCAATAGATCATTAGTCATTTTTGCGAGGGCTGTCTCCGTGGAGTGATTTGCCCTGAAACCGGATTGAAAGGTTTCACATAGATTGTTAGACGCTAAGTGTTCATTTAACTGCTCCGCAACCATTTTTTGGAGGATTTTTGAAATAAAGGGAAGCTGAGACAAAGGTCGGTAGTTTACCATGAGGTCAGGATCGAGGTTAGGTCTTTTAAGAAGAGGATGAATAACCGCTTTTTTGAATGCTAGGGGAACAGTGCCCGGGGAAAGTGATAAGTTTATAATATTTAGCACTGATGGATCTAATAATACAAATAGCTCCTTGATCAGTTTCCCAGGAAGAGGGTCAAGTAAACATGTTGTCTGTTTTATTCCATTTACACGTTGTAACAATTCCTCTAATGTTATTTCCTCAAAACGAGAGAAACTATTTTGGAGGGCAGTATCCGCCGTATATACAATCGTGTCAGTGTTAATAGAACCCCGTTGTAGCTGGGACACATTGTCTTTAATCTCCTTTCGAATGACTTCAATTTTTTTACTAAAGAATTGCATAAAGTCATCAGCTGAGTGGGTTGAGCTACTGGAAGGGGTCCCTTGTTGGGTTAGTGATGCTACCGTACCAAACAAAAATTTAGGATCGTTTTTATTACGGTGGATGAGATTTGAGTAATATTTAGCTTTAGCTAAGGTAAGCATGCGTTTATAAGTTATTAAACCATCACTCCATGCTTGATGGTGCACCTCAAGTTTAGTCGTGCGCCATTTGCGTTCCAGCTTTCTACATAATAATTTCTGAGCTCTAGTTTCTTCTGTAAACCACGGGGTGCGCTTTTTTGGAGCCTTTTTTAACTTTAGCGGTGCTATGTTATCAATGGTTTCGCATTTATATTCAATATTGCAATGACAACTGGGATTTGAAATCCCAGCACAGATTTGTTACCCTATTTTTTTTTTATTATTTTTGATTTTGATATTTTTAGTTGACTGCGGTGAGTTGGCGACTTGTCCAGGGTGTTCTCCACCTTGCGCCCGATTGTAGCTGAAATAGGCACCAGCGCCCCCCGCGACTTCAAAGGGAATAAGCGGTAGGAAATGGATGGATGGATGGATATTTTTAGTTGAATGACGTCAATGTGTTATGTGTCAACATGTATTAGCATAAATTAGCTATTAGCATAAATACAATGAAATATTTCATGTATTTGATAATTTTATGCTAAAATCTCACTCCTGTAATTTTTCATCCTGTTACTCAAACAAGTCGTCTTCTGCTACGAGGCCATTTGTGTATTCAATAAGTGTATTATTACATTTAAAGTTGAGACAAAGTAAGCTTTAGTAACATCTATCCCAGGGGTCAGCAACCCGTGGCTCCTTAGTGCCGCCCAAGTCGCTCCCTGGAGCATTATTAAAAAAGGATTGAAAATGGAAAAATTGAGGGAAAAATACTTTTTTTGTTTTGGAATTGTTTTTGTTTGAGGACAAACATGACACAAACCTTCCCAATTGTTAGAAAGGCCACTGTTTATTATTTTTGTGTGTATGCTTCACTGATGAGAGTATTTGGTGAACATCGTTTTGTCATACTAATTTTGGCGGTTCTTGAACTCACCATAGTGTGGACTGTGACGCAACAATTTGTTTACATGTAAAATCTTCCACTCCTTCTTTGTCTCATTTTGTCCACCAAATATTTCATGCTGTGCGTGAATGCACAAAGATGCACTTTGTTGATGTTATTAACTTGTTTAAGTGTTTGATTAATCAGGCATATTTGGTCAGTGCATGACTGCAAGCAAATCAATGCTAACATGCTATATAGGATAGCTTTTTGTACATATTGTATCATTATGCCTCATTTGTAGATATATTTGAGCTCATTTAATATCCTTTACGTTTATCTTTGTAACGACTGGTCGGCACAGTGCTGCCGGGTGTGTCCCTCCAGGAATTCATCGGCTCGAACACAGCAAGAGGTAAGATATAATGAAGTTTATTTAACAAAAGGAGCTATGAACAAAAACACTGGTGCTAAAAAAAAGGCAAACAAAAGACGCTAGCATGAAAGCTATGATAAACAACTAGGAAACAAAAATGGCACATAGGCACAAAAGGGAAAAACAATTCATCAGCATGAAAACTGGAAAAACACAAAGGCTTAATGTGAAAAGCTAGCGAGAAAATACATACGAGAAGTAGCAGTCGTCACTTGTTGCATGTGAGCAAATTACGAACCCAGAATGACTAACGAAAAGAGGAAGGCTTATATAGTGAAGGTGATTAGAAAAACAGGTGTGCGTGGACCGGGAGTAGCAGCTGAAACTAATAAGTAACCATGGTGACGGACTAAACAGGAAATAAGAAGGTCAGACGGAGAATGAAAACAAAAATGGAACAATAAACAATAATATGTGAAGATCCGAGTGACGGATCGCAACAATCTTCTTTGTATATAATGTAGTTGTGCATGTCTCATGACACATTTTCTGTATGTTATATTGGCTGCATTTCAGATAGTTGTTTGTGTGCCATGTTGTTCCAGACCACAGCAAACATTACCTGGCCTGCCAAAGGTTATAATAAATCCATTAGAAGAAGACAGCCTGCTAGTTCCTTTCACTTGGACACACACATCTATACCTTTGGCCATTAAAAGTCAGTCACTTCCAAGAGTTATCGCACCTTTTGACTAGCCTCTGATTTACTAATGGTTTCTAATGTTGTAAAATGTGTAGAATAAAGATTACGTTTCAACATTTCTGTCAACGAAGATTTGCTTCAGCTTGCGACACATAGTTATTTTGATAGTAGGCAATTATGAACGGGACTCTCGCTGCTGTGTTGGATCCGCTTTGGACTGGACTCTCGCGACTGTGTTGGATCCATTATGGATTGATCTTTCACAGTATCATGTTCTCATATGTTCTCATAGTCATCAGTATCATCAGTATCACAGTATCATGTTCTCATAGTCATCATTGTCACCGACGTCCCACTGGGTCATTATTGTCACCGATGTCCCACTGGGTGTGAGTTTTCCTTGCCCTTATGTGGGCCTACCGAGGATGTCGTAGTGGTTTATGCAGCCCTTTGAGACACTAGTGATTTAGGGCTATATAAGTAAACATTGATTGATTGATTGATTGATTATAGCTAATAAAGGCAACACATCATGTGTTGCCTTCATTATCAGACTTATATACGGCTTTTAATTTTTTGCGGCTCAAGACATATTTGTTTTTTTTAATTTTTGGTCCAATAGGCAGTGGTTCTCAACATTTTTTCAGTGACGTTTTCCCCCTGTGAACATTTTTTTCATTCAAGTACCCTCCTAATCAGAGCAAAAAGAGATAAAAAAAATAAAATACAGCACTATGTCATCAGTTTCTGATTTATTAAATTGTATAACAGTGCAAAAATATTGCTCATTTGTAGTGGTCTTTCTTAAACTATTTGGAAAAAAAGATATAAAAATGACAAAAAACTTGTTGAAATATAAACGAGTGATTCAAATATAAATAGAGATTTCTACACATCATCAACTTAAAGTGCCCTCTTTGGGGATTGTAATAGAGAGCCATCTGGATTCATGAACTTATCTCTGAAAATTTCTTCACAAAAAAAAAAAAAAAAATTTAACATCAATATTTATGGAACATGTCCACAAAAAATCTAGCTGTCAACACTAAATATTGCATTGTTGCATTTCTTTTCACAGTTTATGAACTTACATTCACATTTTGTTGAAGTATTATTCAATAAACATGTTTATAAAGGATTTTTGAATTGTTGCTATTTTTAGAATATTTAAAAAAAATCTCACGTACCCCTTGGCATACCTTCAAGTACCCCCAGGGGTACGCGTACCCCCATTTGAGAACCACTGCAGTATGGCTCTTTCAACGCTCTGGGTTGCCGACCCCTGGTATATCCCCTAATAAAAGTCTGGTAAAAGTCAGATTTTTTTTTTTTATGTAGAATTTTCAACTATAGTGGTCACAATGAAAAAAAGAATATGTTTTGTGTTTTGCACACAAAGAAGCTTTTTATCCATTTTTGCAGCAAAATATCTGCTCCCTGTTAACTTCTTGAGGTCATTGTTGTGACATTTGACATTCTAATAGTTTTCCCCTTTGGGGCTTAAAGCCTCGAAGGCATCCTAACACTTTCTATGTGTTGCTCATTAAAAGAAACACTAAGAAAAAAAATGTATGATTCATGTGCGTCCAGCCATGACACCGACATTGTCCCACAGGCGTCTCCCTCTTCTTTGCCCTTAAGTGGTCGGAGGATCACACTTGTATTATTTTTTTTCAAACACATTTCACGTGTTGACAGTCGGTGCATAATGTATGAACGCCTGCATCAATTATGTAAAGCAATTCAGGCTATGAATATATATAATTTATTTGATTCTCAAACTCCTACATTATTGAACCCGAAGCTATTTTTACCATTATTACTCTTCCCAAATAGTTTCATCTTTTGTTGCCTTTTCCTCTGCTGCTCCTCATTATTGAAAGATGATGCTGCGTGTGAACGCGTAAACACTTACAGTATGTACTCATATTTATAAGTACTGTATTTATGATTTATGACGCACCAAAATAACTATCTAACCAGCTAGAGTATCTCCCAAAGTGAGTACACCCTCATATTTCAGAAAATATATTTACCACCCTGTGATGAGGTGGTGACTTGTCCAGGGTGTACGCCGCCTTCAGCCCCAGTGCAGCTGGGATAGGCTACCGCCACCCCGGTGATCCCAAGAGGGACAAGCGGTACAAAATGGATGGATGGATGTTTACTACCAAAACACAATACTTCAGAGAGAAGACCTTGATGTTGTCAGTGTACAGCTTGTAGATACAGTATGTAGTACCAACGGAAAATGTTAAAATCTGGCAACACAAGTGGCGAGCAAGATAATTGTATCGTGCGTTATTGTGACATGCGGTTGCATGAAAGCTACAGGAATGACGGAGCTGTGTTACAGTACAATGGGAGAAGGAGACGGCACGGAGACGGTGATGTCATTAGCTTGCAGCGTGTTTATTATGATGGCCTTCCAATGCGCCCTCATCTGCGTACTCTGCCTGTCCCGCCTTCAAGAGTGCACCTCGGGACACGCCCACGACCGCCCACCTCCTGCACAAATTACTCCGGCTGCGGCTAGCAACTGCAAGCAATCACTTGCAACCAGAAGCTGATCATCAGGACCGCCTTCAAAAGGCAGCTCAACCTGCTATTCCGGGCCAGAACCTAGTCTTCTGTTGAGTACCGTAAACTATCATCCAGCTCTATGCAACCTTGCTTCGCTCTGTGTGTTCTCCACCGTTGTTTTTATTTGATCTCGTTGTCTTCCTTGTCGTCCTTCCTGCAGTCTGCCTTTGTTCCACGTGACGATTTGTGCGTCTCGTCTTTTCCCTGTAGAGATGCGCGGATAGGCAATTATATCATTCGCATCCACATCACCAAAGTCGTCATCCACCCGCCGTCCACCCGAACCAACATTTTATCAGGACCGTACCCGCCCGCCAACCGCCCACTGAAATACATCAGAGGTTGTCCGCCTTTACCACTCACAGAGCTATTTAAACCTGTTTCACAAAGTAATGATGACAATTGGAGCCGCTGACGTTCCCGCGACTATCCAATAGCGTTCATCCTGATTACAAGAATATGGGCGTGCCGTGAAACCATTGCCTTTGACACCTTCAACAACATGTACGAACCGATTGTTGGTCCGGCAACATGTTGTGTGCAGCTTCCGCAATTACACGTTCAAGATAGAAAGGCATACTGGGTGATATAGAGTACACTGATGGTTGTGATATAAACAACTTTAACACTTACTAATATGCGCCACGCTGTGAAGCCACACCCAACAAGATTGACAAACACATTTTGGGAGAACATCCTCACAGTAACACAACATTAACGCAACACAACAAATACCCATAATCCTTTGTATCCGTGACACTTCATGAATATATTTTACACCCCCGCGACCCCAATCCCGCCCACCTTACCGACGCACGGGGGTGTGGGGGGGGAGGTGGCTGGTGGTTCACTGCTAGCGGGGTGTATAAAATAGTCAGGAAGCGTCATGAATACAAAGGATTATGGGTATTCGTTGTGTTGCGTTTATGTTGTGTTACTGTGAGGATGTTCTCCCGAAATGTGTTTGTCGTTCTTAATTGATGTGGCTTTACAGCGTGGCGCATATTACTAAGAGTGTTAAAATTGTTAATATATCACAGCCATTAGTGTACTCTGCGTCACCCAGTATGCCTTGCAGTCGTGTGCATGTTGCCGCGGAAGCCACACACAGCATGATGCTGGACTGACAAGCAGATCGTATATGTTGTAATAGCACAATAATATGGCTTCATAGCACGCCCTAATACTTATTATTTGGGTGACTTCCGGCAGTCATTCAGGATAATAATAGCGTCTCTTATTGTCTTCTTCGCTTTATGACACGGGTCTTAAATGGCACTTTGAATGGCAAAGGATACCGATCACAGAAGCATGCATATCAAATATTTCCGGAGGGTTCAACCGCCACCCGCCCGAATCTAATTAAAATCTACTTTTTCGTCATGTCAACCGCCCGACCCGCGGTTTATCCGCGGACTCCGCGGATGAGACCGCAAACCGCGCATCTCTATCACCCTGTGATTCCTTGTTTGTTTCCCTCTGAAATCCAGACTCCCTCCCTCGATCCTCGAGCTCCCGCTTGGGTATGGACCTTTTTCTGCCTAGCTCCTTTGGACTTGTCCGCTTCCTCACTCAACTGTCACGATAACACTCAACACTTAATTCATACACATAGCCGCACGCACCATACATTCTCTTGCTTTTCATCACACTCCATTCCTTTATTGTTTAATTAATATAATTGTTTTGGTATTGTTTATATATATGGTGTATACATAAATAAAACATAGAGCTACTATACCCTCTTGTGGTCTGTGCCGTCAACTCCCTCCGCAAACATAACATGAATGCTGTCTTCCACTTGTCTCCCTCCTTAATCCGGAACGAGGTGGTAGGCTTTACGGAGGTCTACCTTGGTAAAAATGGTAGTTGGGACGAGGGGCTCAAAGGAAGTGCTCAGGAAGGTAGAGGGTACTTATTCTTCAATGTGATGAAGTTTAGTTGCCGGTAGTCAATGCAGCATCGTAAAGACCCATCCTTCTTGCGCTGATTGCAGATTCCCCGCAGCCGTGTAGGCACGTGGCTGCGGTCTGAGGGGGGCGCGCAGGGGCGTGTCCAGTTGCTCTCTCACCGGAGCTTCTTGCTGCTCCAGCGGCGTAGGAATGACAGTATGAACATGCACCGTAGCTTATATATATATATATATATATATATATATATATATATGGCTTCACGGTGGCAGAGGGGTTAGTGCGTCTGCCTCACAATACGAAGGTCCTGCAGTCCTGGGTTCAAATCCAGGCTCGGGATCTTTCTGTGTGGAGTTTGCATGTTCTCCCCGTGAATGCGTGGGTTCCCTCCGGGTACTCCGGCTTCCTCCCACTTCCAAAAACATGCACCTGGGGATAGGTTGATTGGCAACACTAAATTGGCCCTAGTGTGTGAATGTTGTCTGTCTATCTGTGTTGGCCCTGCGATGAGGTGGCGACTTGTCCAGGGTGTACCCCGCCTTCCGCCCGATTGTAGCTGAGATAGGCGCCAGCGCCCCCCGCCACCCCGAAAGGGAATAAGCGGTAGAAAATGGATGGATATATATATATATATACATACATACATATATATATATATACATACTGTATATGTCCCCCTCTGGGTCGCGCGTGTGGCTGCAGCCTATCTCAGCTGAATTCGGGCGGAAGGCGGTGTACACCCTGGACAAGTCGCTCCCTCACAACAGGGCCAACACAAATGGACAGACAACATTCACACTCACATTCACAAACTAGTGCCGATTTAGTGTTGCCAATCAACCTATCTCCAGGTGTATGTGTTTGGAGGTGAGAGGAGATGTTAAACAAGCTACTGAGTATTCTTTATAGAGTAAAGCAAACAAAATTAATTATTTTTTATTAGTTGTTTGGATTAGTGAATGGATTAGTTGTTAGAAAATGAGTATTTATTAGCAGCACTATGTCAGGAATCATATTTCTCTCAATGAACCGCAGCTCCCGCAATGTCAACAGCACTCATGCAGCATCATACTAAGCTGCTGGGTCGGACCGTGCTTGACGATGATCTTGACCTTGGGGGCCACATTTAGAGAAAAAAATGTGTCTGAGGGCCGGAATATTTATTTTTATGAACACTAATACAAAACGTCCCAATAATGTCCAATTGAATGCTAATAACGTTATGACCGACCGCCTTAAAAAACCTATTGGAATTAAAAAATTTTCTCTGAAGGATAAAACACTGAATATTGACAACATATGAACGTCACACTCCCTTTCGATCGACGAAACGCAACAACAAAGCTACAAACAGTGAAATATGAACACGAAGGGTCCAAAATAAACCCACCTACAATCTGATATATCTGATACATTACTAAGCTTAAGAACTTTGTTGTTAAAATCTCCTTCCGCGTCTGTGGAAACGCTCTCCACCCACACGACTTGGTGCCTCGTCTGAGCTGCTGTGACTTACATTACCATAGTAACTAATTAGATGACCAAAGTAACTAATTAGATTACCATAGTAACCAGGGCTGCAAATCTTTGGGTGTCCCAAGATTCGGTTCAATATCGATACTTGGGGACACGATTCGATTTAAAATCGATTTTATTTTTCAATTCAACACGATTCTCGATTCAAAAACAATTTTTTCCCGATTTAAAAGGATTCACTATTCATTCAATACATAGGATTTCAGCAGGATCTACCCCAGTCTGCTGACATGCAAGCAGAGTAGTCGATTTTTGAAAAAAGCTTATATAATTGTAAAGGACAATGTTTTATCAACTGATTGCAATAATTTAAATTTGTTTTAACCATTAAACAAACCAAAAATATGACCTATTTTATCTTTGTGAAAATATTGGACACAGTGTGTTGTCAAGCTTATGAGATGCGATGCAAGTGTAAGCCACTGTGACACTATTGTTCTTTTTTTTAATTTTTTTATAAACGTCTAATGATAATGTCAATGGGGGATTTTTAATCACTGCTATGTTAAAATTATAACTAATATTGATACTGTTGCTGACAATATTAATTTTTGTTTCACTACTTTTGGTTTGTTCTGTGTCGTGTTTGTGTCTCCTCTCAATTGCTCTGTTTATTGCAGTTCTGAGTGTTGCTGGGTCAGGTTTGGTTTTGGAATTGGATTGCATTGTTATGATATGGCTGTGTATTGTTTTGTTGGATTGATAAAAAAAAACAACGATTTTTTAAAAATGAGAATCGATTCTGAATCGCACAACATGAGAATCGCGATTCAAATTCAGAACCGATTTTTTCCCACACCCCTAATAGTAACTGGTATATCATCCATAAGTGCATAAGTGCAACCATTGAAATACTTTGTACAGTTGAAGACTTACGGTTGTTAGAAAACATCACTGCACATCGTAATGGCAGCTACATTTTCCATTTTAAAGATCTAAAACAAATATTTGGGAATGTCCGGCGGGCCAGATTGAAAAGCTCGGCGGGCCGCATGTGGCCCCCGGACCTTAATTTGCCCAGGTCTGTGCTACGCTCTTGTGTTGCCAAATATTTTTACATTCATATTTGTGTTGTTGACTTTTAGTGTATAGTATACTACTATACAAGCTGCACACTGACTACTCTAAAGTGTATCCATGTTTACTTTGTGTAATTTTGCCCTTTGAGAAGATCCAGTAAAATACTTTATGAAATGTGGGGCTCATTTAATTTCATGATGCACAAATCTAATACACACAGCATCTTGTTGATGTTGTGAAGAAAAGCACAGTCAGATACATTTAGATGGGATCAGTGCCATACAGTACCTAATGCATGCATAATTAATACGAAAGAAAAGCAGGAAATGGTCAATAAGCCTTTGGGCTCAGGTTGTAAATGTTCTGTCAGGCCGCTGCAGTTGTACACTTGTACTTCTAACTTGTGTACAACTGCAGTAGTACTTGTGCATACTGCCTTACCACAGTAGTACTGGTGTACTACTATTGTACTAAATATTCCTGTCGTCCTTCAGATGGATTTATGACATCCATGCACATTTCTCATTTGGTTTGTCAAAGTGTGCAGCTATGCTGACGTCCTTTAGTGCAAGAACAGAGGGGGTCCATAATAATAAAAGCAATCATGCAAATCATCACAAACAATAAAGTATCACAAACAATAGTATATGAAGAGCAGAAGCAATAACTCAATAATTATTTTATTGCCTTCTTTTCTCTCATCTGCATCCTTCACTGTGAACCAGCGCCTTCTTTACAGTACAGTCGTACTGTTGTGCAAATGATGTCGTTCATCAAAGTAATGATGTCCGCGTCACATGTTGGCGCACACGGCGAGCTAATGTTTAATGGGGGCAGATAATGTAGTGTGAGTCTAACATAGCACATTTGCATCATCTAGTACAGAAATGTGAGAACGGATCAAAAGAGAGAGTCAAGAGGACTGCTGACATTGCACTATGGTGTTCTCTACAAGCCTTCATCTTGTCTTCCATCCATCCATCCATCCATTTTCTACCGCGCTTATTCCCTTTGGGGTTGCGGGGGGCGCTGGTGCCTATCTCAGCCACAATCGGGCGGAAGGCGGGGTACACCCTGGAAAAGTCGCCACCTCATTGCAGGGCCAACACAGATAGACAGACAACATTCACACTCACATTCACACACTAGGGCCCATTTAGTGTTGCCAATCAACCTATCCCCAGGTGCATGTCTTTGGAAGTGGGAGGAAGCCGGAGTACCCAGAGGGAACCCACGCATTCACGGGGAAGACATGCAAACTCCACACAGAAAGATCCCGAACCCCAGACTACTTAGGACCTTCGTATTGTGAGGCAGACGCACTAACCCCTCTGCCACCGTGAAGCCCATCTTGTCTTTAATATCACAATTTATGTTGTCATTTATCTCACAATTCACGTTGTCATTCATTTTACATTTAATGTTGTAATTAATTTTACAAATTATATTTGTCCTTTCACAATACATTATTGTCACAATTAATGTCATCATAAATCTCACGATTCATGTTGTCATTAATCTCACAGTTTCTGTCCACGTTCATTTTTAAATTCATGTTGTCAATAATTCACAATTTGTGTTGTCATTATTCTCAAAATTCATGTTCTGTAATTATTTCAAAATTCAGGTTTTCAATAATTTTACAATTCATGCTGTATTTAATCTTACAATTTATGTTGAGAATAATCTCACAATCCATGTTGTTATTTATTGTACAATTGATGTTGTAATTCAGTGGTTCTCAACCTTTTCTCAGTGACGTACCCCCTGTGAACATTTTTTTTAATTCAAGTACCCCCTAATCAGAGCAAAGCATTTTTGGTAAAAAAAAAAAAAGAGATAAAGAAGTCAAATACAGCACTATGTGTAACCGGTGGTCTTTTCCTCTGCGTTGTGTGTGATTTATGGAGCACGACCGACACCATGGGTTTCTCCACTGCACTTTACTGATAATACAGAATACAATTGTCATCAAAAACTTTCTGCCATCGTCGAGCCCCTGTCCCGTTATTGTAGACAAAAAGGGAAGTTGGGGGGCGTGTCCAACGCATATAAAAAGACAGGTGTCATTGTAATTATTGCAGTAGGAGGGACAACGAGACAATGGTTCCACATTGACAAAACATCAAACAACATTCAGGTATTTACATGTAACTTACATCCATCCATCCATTTCTACCGCTTATTCCCTTACATATTTTGTGTAATTATAACAATAATAAAAAAATAGAAAATACATTATTTACAAGACGAAATTGACCCTGTTACATATGTCATGAGTTTCTGATTTATTATATTGCATAACAGTGCAAAATATTGCTCATTTGTTGTGGTCTTTCTTGAACTATTTGGAAAAAAAAATATATAAAATAACTAAAAACTAGTTGAAAAATAAACAAGTGATTCAATTATAAATGAAGATTTCTACACATAGAAATAATAATCAACTTAAAGTGCCCTCTTTGTTAATTGTAATAGAGATCCATCTGGATCCAACTTAATTCTAAACATTTCTTCACAAAAAAAGAAATCTTTAACATCAATATTTATGGAACATGTCTACAAAAAGTTTAGCTGTCAACACTGAATGTTTGATTGTTGTATTATTTTTCCACAGTTTATGAACTTACATTTATACTTCATTGAAGTATTATTCAATAAATATATTTATAAAAGGACGTTTGAATTGTTGCTATTTTTAGAATATTTAAAAAAAAATCTCATGTACCCCTTGGCATACCTTCAAGTACCCCCAGGGGTACGCGTACCCCCATTTGAGAACCACTGTTGTAATTAATCGTACAATTCGTGTTGGTGTTGTCATCAATTTCACAATCCATGTTGTCATTAGTGTCACAATTCATGTTGTCATTAAGTATACAATTCCTCTTGTCATTTCAAAATTATTTTGTCATTATTCTCACAATTCATGTTGTCATTAATCTCACAATTCGTGTTTATTTAACAATTTATGTCGACCTTATTCTCAAAATTCATGTTATTATTGTCAAAATTCATGTTGTTATTAATTTCACAATTTGTGTTGTCATTAATCTCACAATTCATGTTGTCATTATTCTCAAACTTCATGCTGCCACTAGTCTCACAATTCATGTTGTCATTTATTATACAATTGATGTTGTTATTATTCTGACAATACTGTCATGATCCGTGGCCCGTATCATGTTATCTCATTAGTTTTGGACTCCCTTAGTTCCTGTTTGTGCACCTCTGGGTTTGTTTTAGTTTCCATGGGGATTAATTGTATTCACCTGCCTCTGGTTGGTGGTCGGCACACTCACCTGTTGTCGATCACTAATCAGAGAGCTATTTCTTAACCTCTCTCGCCACACTCGTCCTGGCTTCATTATTTGCTACATGCAACATTGGGAAAGTCCTTGTCTCCTGTGCTTCTTGATTCCTGCGCTAAATCTCGCCTTAGCTTCCCGTGCGATCGGCACGCTTTCCTTTTGCTTGTAGACTGTTTTTGGTACGTGTTTGATTTTAAGGAATAAATCATGTTTCTACCTGCAGGCTTTCGTCTGGAGTCGTCCGTTTGCATCCCGAGGGAAGGAGCTGCGACCCCCCGCCGTGACACAATGCATGTTGTCATTACTCTCACCTGTCATGTCATCATTCATTTTACAATTTATGTTGTCATTATTTCACAATTCATGTTGTTCTCTTTCTCTTAATTCATGTTGTTAACTAATCTTATAATTCCATCCATCCATCCATCATCTTCCGCTTATCCGAGGTCGGGTTGAGGGGGCAGCAGCCTAAGCAGGGAATCCCAGACTTCCCTCTCTCCAGCCACTTCGTCTAGCTCATGGGTGTCAAACTCTGTCCCGTGGGCCAAATTTGACCCGCCGTGTAATTTCATTTGGCCCTTGAGGCAATATCAAATTAACATTAAAGCTGGCCCGCCGGTATTATACAGCGGCCGTTCCGCTGTAACATCGCATTCACCGCTTATTCTCATACTTGCCAACCCTCCTGATTTTCCCGGGAGACTCCCGAAGTTCAGTGCCCCTCCTGAAAATCTCCCTGGGCAACCATTCTCCCGAATTCCACCCGTACAACAATATTGTGGGCGTGCCTTAAAGACACTGCCTTTAGCGTTCTCCACAACCTGTCGTTACATCCGTTTTTCCTCTATACATACAGCGTGCCGGCCAAGTCACTTACTATATGCGGCTTGTACACACACACACAAAAGTGAATGCAAGGCATATTTGATCAACAGCCATACAGGTCACACTGAGGTTGGCCGTATGAACAACTTTAACACTGTTAAAAAAATGCACCACACTGTGAACCCTAACCAAACAAGAATGAAAAACACAATTCGGGATAACAACCGCACCGAAACACAACAGAACAAATACCCAGAATCCCTTGCAGCACTAACTCTTCCGGGACACTACAATATCCACCCCCGCTACCACCAAACCACGCCACCCCCCAACACCGAACACCTCATTGTTATTTTTTTTCCAAATTTATTAGCTGGTGGAAAAAGTTATTGTTGATATTTACTTCAGATGGCTGCAAATAGAAAAGAGGCATTACATTTTTATTTACATTTTATTTCTGTGATGTTTTTTCGTTTGTTTTTTGAAAGTTGATTTTGCACTATTAGGTTATATAAGCGTTGTTAAAGCAAATCAGTGAAGCAAACTGAGCAATAACGTTTTATTCATTCACTTTCTCTTGCTACTTCAAGGCTTGAATGTGTGATTCATTCCTTATTGTTGTTTTACTTTCAAATTTATTATTGGCCTGTGGAAAAAGTTTATTTTGATATTTACATCAGAAGGCTGCAAATAGAAAAGATGCATTCAATTTTTATTTAGATTTTATTTGATATGCCATTGATATTTTTTAATTATAGTTTTTATTATTTGAAACTCGAATTTGCATGTAACTATAAAGTTATATAAGCCTTGCTTGTTCAATATTCAATGCAAAACTGAGATAGTCGCCAGCGCCCCCCGCGACCCCAAAAGGGAATAAGCAATAGAAAATGGATGGATGGATGGATTATTCTTACAATACATTACTCTTAAATGTATGTTGTCATTAAGTGTACAATTCATGTTCTCAATAATTTCACAATTTATATTGTCATTAATCTCACTATATGTTGCTATTAATCTCACGGTCCATTTTGTCATTTATTCACAATTCATGATTTCATTATTCTCACAGTTCGTGTTGTCATTAAATGTCATAATTCTGTCAAACTTGGACTTGGATTTGTATTGTTTCTTCGACGCAGAGGGAATTTGGAACGAGCCAGGCGTGAATTAAGGTACATGTTTAATTTATTAATAAACAAACTACAAAAAGGCAAACAAAGGGCGCTCACAAGGAGGTACAAGCACTTGGGTATGAAAAAACAAAAGACTAGCATAAATGCTGCAAACTACAAACATAAAAAGAAAACACTTGCACTATGGCATGAAAAAACAAAACTTGCACTTTGGCATAAACAACAAAAACACTTTAAGGTTTTACTACTTACGTATAAAATACTACACGGTCTAGCTCCAGCCTATCTTGCCGATTGTATTGTACCATATGTCCCGGCAAGAAATCTGCATTCAAAGGACTCCGGCTTATTAGTGATTCCCAAAGCCCAAAAAAAGTCTGCGGGCTATAGACTGTTTTCATTTCGGGCTCCAGTACTCTGGAATGCCCTCCCAGTAACAGTTCGAGATGCCACCTCAGTAGAAGCATTTAAGACTCACCTTAAAACTCATTTGTATACTCTAGCCTTTAAATAGACTCCCTTTTTAGACCACTTGATCTGCCGTTCCTTTTCTTTTTCTCCTATGTCCCACTCTCCCTTGTGGAGGGGGTCCGGTCCGATCCGGTGGCCATGGATGACGTACTGGCTGTCCAGAGTCGGGACCCAGGATGGACCGCTTATCCAGAGTTGGGACCCAGGATGGACCGCTTGCCTGTGTATCGGCTTGGAACATCGCTGCGCTGCTGATCCGCCTCCGCTTGGGATGGTTTCCTGCTGGCTCCGCTGTGAACGGGACTCTCGCGGCTGTGTTGGATCCACTATGGATTAAACTTTCACAGTATCATGTTGGACCCGCTCGACATCCATTGCTTTCGTCCTCTCCAAGGTTCTCATAGTCATCATTGTCATCGACGTCCCACTGGGTGTGAGTTTTCCTTGCCCTTATGTGGGCCTACCGAGGATGTCGTAGTGGTTTATGTTGTGGTTTGTGCAGCCCTTTGAGACACTAGTGATTTAGGGCTATATAAGTAAACATTGATTGATTGATTGATTACCGGTACGTGGTATGGACAGCATAGTAAACAGAATAGCATGGCATGAAGGTAGATGAGGGATATGTGGGATCTGAAGTTGCCAGGACGAAGACAGAAAAAGAATGACTTAAATAATAACTATGATAATTAGAAACAAGTGTGAGGGCTGAGGACAAGAGCGTGACTTGAGGGCAAGGTGAAAATCAAAGAGTTGGCATGGGGACGAAAACAAAAGAGGAAGTGCAAAACAGAACTGAGTGTCCAAAAAATAAAACATAACATGACCATAACAAAACATGATCTATAGGCGTGACTAATTCATGTTGTCAATAATCTCACAATTCAATAGTCATTAATGTAGAGTGCAGTGCAGAATGCCTGAGAGATATTCATCGAATAGCAAACCACAAAAATCCTACAAATCAAAAGTGTCGATCGTTCTTGAGATGTCGCATTACTCACAGTTTTCTTGGTCATCATAACAACACAAACAAAGATGGCATCCATCACCACAAAGGTTTACCAGCATAGAACACTTTCAAACTCCACGTCATGATTGCATTTGTTTGTAGATTGCTTCAAGTCGTTCAGTTCATTTCTACTGTGCGGTTTTCATTCATAACTGGCAGGAGGAATTGATATTGATATCAGATATTGGTGTACTATTAGAAATATGGGCTGGAAGGTGGTGGACGCGGTGGACACAAAGTGAGGAACGCTGGCTAAGGTTAAACTTCTACTGAGTCTTTATCTCTCCAATGCTAAATCCTGGACGCATGCTTTTGTCATTTCTTTATTTGGTCCATTGCCAAACACAATAGGCACTGATCCAATTAAAAGTAGTTTTAAAGAACATCATTTTTTATTTTGCCTGTGGACGGTAATGCTGTTGTCTTACAGTAGAAGAAGGGCTGGGCGATATGGCCTTTTTTTAATATCTCAATATTTTTAGGCCATATCGCGATACACGATATATATATCTCGATATTTTGCCTTAGCCTTGAATTAACACTTGAAACATACTGTATAATCACAGCGGTATGATGATTCTATGTGTCTACATTAAAACATTATTGTTCATACTGCATTAATATATGCTCATTTTAAACTTTCATGCAGAGAGGGAAATCCCAACTAAGTCAATTGACCAAAAGTTTATTTTATCAAACAGTTATTAATTAGTGGCACAAACATGTCATTTCTAAAACACAAAGTGCAAGATTGTCAGAGACATTTTAAAACAAGCCATGAGTGCACTTTTGTGCATGATGTCACTAAGATGACATATCAAAACAACACTAAATTAAAGTGCACTTTTTGTACAGAACGCCACTACAATAGTTAAAAACAAATAAAGTGCAATTTTGTGCATGATGTCACACAATATATTTCAATAAGTGTCACATAAAAATGAGCTGCATATCAAATGGTATATGTCCTACGGTGTTGATGTGGAAATAGTTGCTTTGGCATTCTGTGGGTGTGGCACCGAACGGAGATGTTGACATGCACAGTTTGAAGCACTCTTCATTCTCTAGCAGGGTGACTTTTCAAATGATACTTTTGGTAGCAACGCTTCTGCCGTATGAATGTTCAACATATTCCCGCTTGAAGCCAAACCACCGCCAGACGATGGATCCCTGCTGTTTTTTCTGGGAATTAATTCTTCCTTCATTTGTTACCAGGTTTGCACCTTCTCTCTCTCGTATTACCACTTGAAACACATCGTTAGCATCACAGCTAACGTTACCATGTCGCTACCTCTCTGCTCGGGGAGGGCGTGTGACATTGCACAAGTGACGTATGTAAGAAGGTGCGCTTGTTTTAAGTCTTTGTGAAAAGGAGAGACAAGAAAGAGGGAGAAACCCATGCAGTGTAATGCCCGCAGCTAAAAGCAACTGTGTGAGAACGTATACGATATAGTCATTTCCTATATCGCACAGAGACAAACCCGCGATATATCGAGTACATCGATGTATCGCCCAACCCTTAGTAGAAGGCTAAACTAGCTTCACAACAAATCGAGCTAACAGTATTATTTCCATATTTTCAACCTACTGGTATTACTTACCGTTTCATTGTCTCTTTCATTGCCACAAATAGGAGTCAACGAGCCTGTCATTGAAAGTAGATATATTTTTTAAAATCTATCTTTTTGTGAAGGTCTGCAGTTAAGGTAGAGCTGATCTTTGCCCACATACTTGAAGTGACTTCCTCACAGTGGAAGGCACATTGCCACACATCATAAGGCACTTTTTTTTTTTTTTTTTTTTACTTCAGATGAGTTTAAAAGTTTGTGTAGTGACTTGTGCTTGTTAAAGCAAATAAACTGTCACAATCCGCTGCCCGGATCGTGTGTTATGTGGACTTTTGAGTTTGTTTGGTGCACCTCCTGATTTGTTTCTGTTACCATGGTTCCTCATTTGTTCCACCTGCCATGCTTTTTACGCACACCTGTGGTAATTGTTTGTTTCTGTATTTAAACCTGCCTCCTTCCTTTGTTCGGTCTTGGTTCATAGTTTGCGGTAAGCAACAGTCACTTTTGTTATTCTGCTTTGTATTTTCTCTGTTAAGTCATGTTTTAGCTTTGCGTGCGCTCCAAACTTCTTTTCTCTTGGACTTTGAACTTGATGCTAGCTAACTATTTGCATTAGCTTCCCGTGCGTAGGCACGCCGTTTCTTTGCCTTTTGGTCAGTGTTTTTTTTGTCATTTTTATATTAAAACAAGCTCCTACCTGCTATCCTGCCTGCCTGGTTCTGCTGCATCTGGGGGTGACACCTTCGCGCATCACAATGCGTTCCAAATGTGACACAAACATTTTCCCTCGTTGGGTTTCTTCGCTGACATGATGTTGCAGCACAGCCGGTTTTACATACATTTAAATTGGCTCAGTCATGCAAGGATATTTGGGTTCATGTCTACCATGTATGGATAATCTGTTAACGTCGCATATGGCAAAAATGTCACAAACGGAGAAAACTCCAAACGGCTCGTTTGGAGGAAGTGTGAAGGAAGGCAACAATGTTTAATAAATGTCTCCGCAATGTATCCACAAGTTTATTTTAACATTTTCGGGACTTATGCAGATCCCAAATACACATAAGCAGGTACCGGCATAGCTCAGTTGGTAGATTGGCCGTGCCAGCAACTTGAGGGTTGCAGGTTTGATTCCCTCCTCCGCCATCCTAGTCACTGCCGTTGTGTCCTTGTGCAAGACACTTTACCTACCTCTTCCCAGTGCCACACACACTGATTTAAATGTAACTTAGATATTGGGTTTCACTATGTAAAACGCTTTGAGTCACTCGACAAAAGCGCTATATAAATATCATTCACTTCACTCCACTTCATCAGGTATATAAAGTTGGTTGGGCACAGTCATTACTTAAATAGTGAGGCATTGGGGAGGGGGTGCAACACCAGGGGGGGTGTGACCTGGGGGAAAATGCTTTATTTTTCTGTACCAGAATATGATGAAGCATATGTAGCACTTGGCTTCACTGTAACCAGGGTAGGAGATGAGGAAAGACCGGTGTGTTGTTTCCTTTAATGTTAACAAGCTTCCAATGTTATGCAGAGGTATAGTTATAAACATTTTATAGACAAATTATACTATTTATTGTCACTGTGGAGAGTCAGGAGGGTGCAAAACATTTTCTTCTTCCAAGGGCGTGCATAACAGAAAATAATTAAGAAGCACTGGTTCAGCATAATAGGGCCCCTTTAATACAGAGCTTTTTTCTAGTGACTCAAAGCCCATTGAGAACCCATAATACATTCACACATACCATCCATCCATTATAATGCATTCACACATACCGTCCATCCGTTATAATGCATTCACACATTTATAATAGAAATATACCATCCATCCATTTATTTACATATAATGATGATAATAATAATAATAATAATAATAATAATATTAATAATAATAACTAGAAAATTGCAGAAATTCTGATGGGCCCACATATGCGGTCCTCTCCAAGGTTTCTCATAGTCATCATTGTCACTGTTCACGACGTCCCACTGGGTGTGAGTTTTTCCTTGCCCTTATGTGGGCTCTGTATCGAGTATGTTGTTGTGTTTTATGCAGCCCTTTGAGACAGTTGTGATTTAGGGCTATATAAATAAACATTGATTGATGATTGATTGATTTAGTTATCTTGCTAGCATGCTAGTCGTTTACATGCTAATAGGAAACAAATGTCACATACCAAGTTATACGACTCTGGTGTAAACGGTTTCAAAACAAGCTCAAAAAGTTAGAGTGCTAATGTTAGCAAGCTAAGGTTAGCATGCTAAAAGTTAGTTTGTGTCACATACCAAGTTATATGACTATAAGGTTATTGGCTGGGGAATTAAAATATACAATTTAGTACTATAATGTTAGCATGCTAACGTTAGCACGGTAACAGTTAACAAGTGTCACATACCAAGTTGTATGATTGTAGGGAAAAGTGATGCAAAATTAGCTTCAAAATTTGGCACTCTAATGTTAGCATGCTAACGTTAGCACGTTAACAGTTAACAAGTGTCACATACCATGTAATATGATTGTAGGGAAAAGGGAGGCAAAATGAGCTAAAAAGCTAGCAGATTAATGTTAGAATGCTAACATTAGCATGCTAACAGTTAACAAGTGTCACATACCAAGTTAAATGATTATCGGTCAAAAGGGATGCAAAATTAGCTAAAAAAGCTAGAACATTAATGTTAGCATGCTAATGTAAACATGCATAGAGTTAGCATGTTGTAAATACTAAGTTGTATGACTGTAAGGTGTATGGCTGCGTAATTAGATGAAAAAACGTAAAAATCGCAAAAAAAGTCAGCACTTAAATGTTAGAGTGTTGGGATGCTAAAGTAAGCACACTAACAACTAACAGCCGTCAAAATTAACATTAAGCTGGGGTAGACTGAGGGAAAAGTGGTTGCCCATTTGCGCCTACAACCTCTCCGACCATCACCAAACATTCATTCATGTTCATACATACATAGTACAACATAATAATAGATTATTATGCTGAGGAACAGATTTCAGATGTTCCCAGGAAACGATAACAGAGAAAAAGTCAAAAATTTAAGGGAGGGCGGAGGGAGGACTTGGCGGGGGGTCGCCAGGCAAAATGTCTCCGCAACCAGCGAAGGAGAGTCAGGTGGCGACGACGCGTTGAACCCCGCTACAACTGGCGAGGTGGGCGACCACGGAACGGCCACATCAGTGGCCGACGAGGAGTAGGTTGAGGAGGAGGTCGCGCAGCTGGCGTAATCGGCGGATCCGCTGCCGACGATGAAGATGGCGGCACCGTGCAGATTCCCCCCGGTGCCGTGGAAGACCTCCGCGCTGTGCGAAGGCGCGCCAGAGAAAATGAAGGTGGCGGCGCCGTGGGAAGAGAAGATGGCGGGGATGACAGTGGCGTGTGCTTGGCTGCACCGCTGCCGGTAGTAGCCCCCCGTCCACTAGGCGGATGCCCGACGACGTCCACTACTGGGCGAAGGAGCTGCTGTTTGTCGGTGTCCCCTGGTGCAAAAACCAGGGACGGGCGGGAGGGGGCCAGGAGGACGGACAAAGACACGTCCCGCGCCGAGTCCCAACAGGAGGCCAGGAGGGACATCATGGAGGGCTCCACTGGAGCCTTCGCCGGACTGGCAGGACGAGTGGGTGCTGGCAGGAAGAGCAGCCGTGGTGCAGCTGCTGGAAGCTGCCTAGGAGCAGGAACAAGTGCTGTGGGTGTCGGGCGTTGTGGCGCCGTGACCGGCGTGCGACGCGGTGTGGAAACCGGTGGGCGACGCGCCGGAACAGACGATTGCAGTGGAGCCGGGACAGGATGCACAGCAGGCGACGCGGAAGATGGCGGCGGTGGCCGCGCCGGTCAGAGAGCCGGAACTGGCGGTTGAGGCGGAGGGAGAAGTTCCGTGCCTGCTGTGGGCCTCGAACTGCACAAACCTGGCTTTCAAGTCCTCGATGAATTGTGTGGTCCAGAACATCGGCTGTGGATCGCCGACAGGGGTTCTGCTGAGGTAACAATATTCTGGCTCAATGATACTGTGAGGAACTCGCATGGCTGCCGTTTTGTTACCCCAAGATGCAAGAACCAGTAGAGCGAAGAGTAGGTAAGAGGAGTTTAATTTAAAATGAAGCGGTCTTGCATAAACGTTCCAGCATAAAATGTTATCATCGAGCACAGAGGAGTGCTCTAGACAAGGCATAAATAGCATACATGTTGATCGGCAGCAGGTGTGGACCAGCTGCCAATCAAAAGCAGGTGTGTGAACAAAAACAGTGCTCAACGGAACACGCAGGAAGTGGAAACCAAAATAAGAGCACTGATATGAAGTGAATACAAAAACTAGGAAACACACAGAAAAGAAGTGACCGATTGTCAAAGACGCTATCCTTCATTATGGGGGCGTTGTTGATTGCCATGTCATGAAAGAAAGTACTTTGTGGACTCCGTCTCTGCCCCGCACGCCTTAAGTTTTTGCTGTCGCTTTCTGCTTTCCGTTTGTTTACTTCGTAGCCAGTTCAGTTTGATTTTGGTTTTGCATAGCCATCTCTTTGCTTCAGTGCCTTTTCCTAGCGGGACTTGCCTTTTGTTCATTTTTGGTTTAACCGTTACATACCTTTTTACCTGAACGCTGCTTCCCGGTGTGCTCTGCATATTGGGATCACGGCAAACAATTCTCGACACGTTCCGACTTCTACAAAGCAATGAACTATCTGCTGCCAATGATTGGTTGATTGATACTTTTATTAGTAGATTGCACAGTACAGTACATATTCCGTACAATTGACCACTAAATGGTAACACCCGAATAAGTTTTTCAACTTGTTTAAGTCGGGGTCCACGTTAAGGCGGGGGCCACCTACTGATATGGTGTATTACACGGTTAACCTGCCAAGCTCTACACAGCACAGGCACTAGACAACGGAACATTATTATTGGTATTGATTTGCAAAAAAATATTTTTGGGACCAATTAGGTGAAGTTTCATAATTTCCCATAGCACACCAGACAATTGGCAAAACACTGATCTATATTATATAACATTATATATTGCGTGTGTGTGTGTGGTGTGTGTTCATTGTGTCCTTTCTGCTAGAATGTTTAATTTATTCCTTCCTGAGAGCTGCTCTGACAAGTCCTTGAGTATTTTCTTCTGACAGTCGTCCCCAAAACGTCTGCTCTGAAACCTCTCCATGTTCCACATGTGCTCACTAGCAGCCAATCAGGGGTCAGGCCAGGTGAGGTCTGATAAACGATGAGCACTGCAGAGCCAAGAAGATGTGTTGTTTTCTTTCCTTCGGAGGAAGTGAAGCCACTCAGCATCACTACAACGGTTTCATTTGGTTTATTTTCATACTTATTATTATAGTATCATTCTCCTCGTCGGTTTGCGAGGTTAGGGGTCGCTGACAACCTGCAGGCTCGCCCTCTCTGTTGTAGAAAGTGGCTCATCATTTTCAGGAGGGCCTCAAGAGAGTTTGTGCATCTTTCACACTTGACTTCCTGTCCAAATGGCAAACTGAGAGGGTTGAATTTAATAAGAGCCAATGGTGCAGAAGCGACTTGCTCGTCACTGACGCTCCTCCCGCCTCAAAGTCGAGACCACAGTCCACCTCACGGAGGATTCAGCTCGACTCCTCGCCACAAAAACGCCTGAAGCAAAAATAAAGCAGTGAAAGTTGAAGCTTGTAGTTCTCACACATCTAAATTATTAAAATGATCCCTTCTGTTTATTCCCATTTTATTTATTTACTTCATCATTTTTATCTTCAATGTTTTAGTAAAATTTAAAAATGTTTTATTTTTATTTTATTTTTCCTTTATCACTCTTAAAATATACTGTCTAAAGATTATTGGCCAATACGGCTGCACTCAATTTACAATCTGCACACTTGCCAGGGTGTCCTGCGTTTCAGTGCCAGAACGTAGCTACTTTTCTTCATAAGGGCGGCATGGCGTAGTGGGTAGAGCGGCCGTGCCAGAAACCTGAGGGTTGCAGGTTCGTTTCCCACCTATTGACATCCAAAAAATCGCTGCCGTTGTGTCCTTGGGCAGGACACTTCACCCTTTGCCCCCGGTGCCGCTCACACTGGTGAATGAATCCAGATAGGTGTTGGTCGGAGGGGCCGTAGGCGCAAACTGGCAGCCACGCTTCCGTCAGTCTACCCCAGGGCAGCTGTGGCTACAGATATAGCTTACCACCACCAGGTGTGAATGAATGATGGGTTCCCACTTCTCTGTGAGCGCTTTGAGTATCTAACAATAGAAAAGCGCGATATAAATCTAATCCATTATTATTATTATACGGTAAGCCCTACACGTCTCTAGCTCTCCTCGCCAATATGCTTCGTAGTTCTCAGTGTTTCCCCACCTCTGTGTTCATTGAGTCCTGTCCTGTCCCTTGTCTTCTTGCTGCCTCCCTGGATCTCGACCTCTCGCTTGGACACGGACTCTGACGCCTTGCTCCTACCCTTGACCTCTTGCTTGCCCACGGACATCCGAGCCCCTTCTGGACTTCCGCACCTCTCACAACATGTACCTTCGAAATTGTAAGGTGAAACTCACCAGCTAGACTCACCACTTAGTCACACCATACACGCTTGGATTAATTACACACGTCATTTTAATAAATTGATGAATAGGCCTCAGGCTAAAGGACGCCCCTGCCTCAGAGCCGTCTTCTTCTCCACCGTACGTAACCGTTATCATGCGGACTCTGCATGCTGGATAGAATCTAGAATTAACTATATAATGTTTAGTTGTTATATTTAGTTTTCTTACACTTATGAGTTCCATTTGCAAGTATACATTCACTTCAGTTTGTTTTTGGTGTTCTGCTGCTGTCAGGAAGTAGTCTTTGCCATTAGGTTGAATGGGCCACTCTTGTCTTTTGTTGAGTCCTACAAAGTGTTTATGCAATAATGTCCCACAGTGGAGGAAAGACAGATGCTCTGTTAGACACTTCCTTAACAAGCGGTAACAAACACTCAGTGAGCATAAACACACCAATACAAGATCTGCTGCTAGTCACAATTTACACTCAGACCCTCAACACACATTCTTCCAAACTCTCGCGTAACATCGTCCAACACTGCAGCTCTCGCACACGTCACACACAACATCACCGCCCCATCAAGGCGCAGACGCACAAATCACAGATATTACACTGCTTTTCCCTTTATGAAGCCCCTCACCCTGAGGGATCATTGAGTACATCTCTGAAACTTGACGGTCTGCTCCTTTGTCTCTGTGGACTGGACTGACTCAGGTCCGTCAGCAGGTGTCAATAGCGGCTGAACAAGGACAACAATGGTAGAATCTGGGGAATTTTCATCCAATGAACATCCTGTGCCATTTACTGAGGCAGGCCCCGCCTCATACTATAGAATTTATCTGCCCCTGGAGGGTGCCAAAATATATTTTTGCTTGCCAGAAGGCCTCCTCTGTAGCGGATCAATCCACTTCTTTCCGGACCTTGGCGGTGGAGAACAGCTGGGGTGAGAGAGCATTGTGGGGAATCTATCTGGCTAGTCTCAGCCACCGAGATGAGACTCTGACCCCCGAGGAGCTCATCTTGCTCTCAATACGATTGGACAAGCCTGCGAGAGCGCCACCTTCAACAGAAGGCGGACCCTCTGCCCGCACATGTCATTCATTCACCGATTCCTCAGTTGCAGTTCAAACCAAAGGACTTATTGCTTCCACCTTTTGTCCACGGTAGAGATGTGCGGTTTGCGGTCACAACCGCGGAGTCCGCGGATAAATCGCGGGTCGGGCGGGTGACATGACGAAAAAATAGGTTTTAAATAGATTCGGGCGAGTGGCGGTTGAACCAATTCGGAAATATGGGGCGGCATGGCGAAGTGGGTAGAGCGGCCGTGCCAAAAACCTGAGGGTTGCAGGTTCGCTTCCCACCTATGGACATCCAAATCGCTGCCGTTGTGTCCTTGGGCAGGACACTTCACCCTTTGCCCCCGGTGCCGCTCACACTGGTGAATGAATGATGAATGAATGATTGGTGGTGGTCGGAGGGGCCATAGGCGCAAACTGGCAGGCACGCTTCCGTCAGTCTACCCCAGGGCAGCTGTGGCTACTAATGTAGCTTACCACCACCAGGCGTGAATGAATGATGGGTTCCCACTTCACTGTGAGCGCTTTGAGTATCTAACAATAGAAAAGCGCGATATAAATCTAATCCATTATTATTATTATCATATATATTGTAATAATCCCAGGAATGTAGGCTCATACAACTTCTTCGTTTGTCTTGTCTTTATTGCACAAGATGTAATACAACCACACAACAGCTCTCATGTCTCTAACGCTTTTCCTGGGATAACGCGATCTCTCACTTCCTGTCGATAACGTCACTTCCCTATCTCTCCCGGAAGTCCCGCCCCCCCATCCAAAATCATTGGCTAACACCCCGTAACCAGCCGCTACATTATACATAGTTAAATGTTATGTTGAAGAGGTTCATTTAGCCTACTGACGTGTATTTATAAATGGTTGATTTATATAGGCTAGTAGGTAAAGTGTTGTACCTGACAACTCTTGATGGTACAATCCATATATCACGTCACAGACATCACGTGACACCTCTGATGAAGGCTGCAGAAGCAAGGTAGCCCAAACTTGTCAGGTACAACACTTTACCTTACTAGCCTATAGAAATCAACCATTTATAAATAGTTCAATGTTGTTACCCACATACGAAAAACGAGCAGCACTCTTTTAAACAGTGTGTGGGCATACTTTTATTTTGAAGTGTCTCGTTTGGTCTGTCGACAGATGTAAGGAAGCTACTTCCGGGTATGGCCAACGAGGTATTTGTCATTTGTTGGTATTTTACTTGGTAAAATGTTTGATCCACATGCTGTGCATGTTATTATTTTTACGTTTGTAACGTGCTTTATTTATTACAGTTTTCACGGTGAATTTGAAGGGAAAGTAAGCCTTCAAATAAATCAGTTCAAGAAAGCCATTGTGTCTGTGCTTTTTGGAGGGAGTTACACTTTCTAACCTCACTAATGCCTTGCATTGTCTATATTAGATATATAACAACGGGCGGGTGGGTGTGGCTTTGATAAAATGTTGGTTTAAGTGGGCGGTGGGTGGATGAAGACTTTAGTGATGCGGTTGCGGATGATATAATTGCCTATCCGCGCATCTCTAGTCTATGGTGCCCTGGCGCAGAACCTTTAAGGTTTTACTACTTACGTATAAAATACTTAACGGTGTAGCTCCATCCTATATTGCTTATTGTATTCTACCATATGTCCCGGCAAGAAATCTGCGTTCAAAGAAATCCAACTTATTAGTGATACCCAGAGCACAAAAAAAGTATGCGGGCTATAGAGCATTTTCTATTCGGGCTCCAGTACTCTGGAATGCCCTCCCGGTAACAGTTCGAGATGCTACTTCAGTAGAAGCATCTAAGTCCCATCTTAAAACTAATTTGTATACGCTAGCCTTTAGATAGACCCCCCTTTTAGTCCAGTTGCTCTGACGTTTCTGTTCTGCTCTGTCCCCCTCTCCTGCGTGGAGAAGTTATTAGGTGACCACAGATGGGGCACGAGCTGTTCAAAGTCAGGACTCGGAGTGGACCACTCATCTGTGCATCAGTTGGGGACGTCTCTGTGCTGTTGACTTGTCTCCAATCAAGATGAAGCCTTGTCGGCCCCACTATGGACTGGACTCTCACACTATGCACTTGACGTCCATTGCAGAAGTCACCCAGGGGGTGGGTCCCCACATCTGCGGTCTCCTACAAGGTTTCTCATTGTATCCCATTGGGTTGAGTTTTTTCTTGCCCTGATGTGGGATCTGAGCCGAGTGTGTTCGTGTGGCTTGTGCAGCCCTTTGAGACATTTGTGATTAAGGGCTATATAAATACACTTTGACTGATTGATTGACCTCGATAGTTCAGTACCGATGCAGTTTAATGGCAGTCACTTATCTTCGACAGCAAGGAGTGTGGCTGTGCTTGTACAGCCAAGGTGCAGATCACGTCTTCGCTCGCTGTCGTGCGCGCTCATTTCGACGCTGTTCAGCCTGCTCCCGACTCAAGTGAAAGGAGAAGGGGGATGTCCTGTCCGATCAAGACACTTATCTATTCTTAAATATACTGACAGTGGGCTCGCTGAGACTTTTAATATTCATACTGTGGGTGTTAAAAGTCTTAAAAGTGTTAGCTCTCCTGACGGGCGCCACCTAGCTAATATTACTCATCAGACACAGGCCACCTCTCTTCTCATTTCAGGTAATTGTTGGGAGGAGGTACATTTTTTAATAATGAGATCCCACTAAGCGCCCTCACTTTTTGGGCTTCCATGGTTGCGACGTCACACTCCTGTCAGATTAGATCATCCTCAAGGTTACACTAATTGGAGTGTTTATTGTCATAGTCACTGCCTTCGCGCTGCTCTGTCCCCTGTTCTGGCATTTCACCCACACTTCAGTCCCCTGATCTTCCTTTCGTATCAGAGGAGTATCATTCTCTAAGTGATTTTTTTTTTTTAAGGACCGGGCTCCGTCGCTACCTCCTCACCGCCTATGTTTTGAGTCATTGACCTTCTTCCAGGGTCCCTACCACCTTGTGTGTGGCTTTACAATATTACAACAGCATGTTATTGAGGAGTATATATCCTCCTCTCGCCGCCAGACACATCGTTTCTCTTCTACTTCTGTGGCGGCTGTTTTTTTCTGTGAAGAAGGATGGTGGGCTGCCACTTTGTATTGACTATCGCACAAAGAATACGGTTAAGAAGAAATATCCTCTTCCCTTCTTGAGCCCTCGTTGACACCTCTGTATGGCGCCGTAGTTTTTACCAAGTTGGATTTATGCAACGCCTGTCACCCACAGGGCAACCAATGGAAGACGGCCATTTCGATTATTGCGTCTGATAATGAGGTTTTCAGCGACATAGGTCCCTTTGTTTTAGTGTACTTACTTATTTTCTCTTGCTCCATTCAACTACACCAGGGGTCGGGAACCTTTTTGGCTGAGAGAGCCAAGAAGCCAAATATTTTAAAATGTATTTCTGTAAGAGCCATATAATATTTTTTTAAATACTGAACACAACTAAACACGTGCATTTTTAAGTAAGAGCAACATTTGTAGACTACAATAGGTCTCTTGTTCTTTGTAATAACATTGTTATTCTGAAGCTAACTTTGGAGGGGGCGTGGCCTGCGGGCCTGCAGCGAAGCGGGGTGTTGCCAGGATCAGCCTCGAAATCAGCGACAGGTGCATAGATGGCCCATCTGGGCCTTGTCAACTAATCATCTGCCGCTCGGTTATAAGAAGCAGCCGGGAGGAGAGACAGGGTTGGAGCTGGAGCCAAAGCATAAGCGAGGACGAAAGACAAAAAGACTATTGCCAGAAAGCAACTGAGAGTCTTATTGAAAAATAAAACAATATTGTAACCCTGAAACAGGCTCTCATGTCGGTGCTTGGTGGTCTGAAGAACCCCCAGAAGGGCAAGCCCCACACTAACCAATAGTAAATAAATAAATTCCTTCCATTAACGCAACTTCTTAAACTGGTGTGGTAAGAAACGGATGGATGGATTAAAAATGCATGAGAATGTTTTATATTTTGAACATTATTTTTAACACTGTGATTACAAGTGGAATTATTCATTACTTATCGTGTAAAGCAATGTCAGTTCAAATTTATCCGAGAGCCAGATGCAGTCATCAAAAGAGCCACACCTGGCTCTAGAGCCATAGGTTCCCTACCCCTGAACTACACTATCAACATGCGTGTGTTGTATATCAGACACTTTTGGAGAATGAGTAATTTGTTGAGCCCCAAAAGTATACTTTCTATTCTCCAACTAAGTCATTTTTGGGGTTCATTATTGAGAAAGGTCAGGTCAGACCGGACCTAGCCAAGGTCTAAGCACTGGTAGATTGGCCCACGCCTACTTCCAGGAAGCTGTTGCGGAGAGGGATGGAGGGACGAGACCAGAAAACTTAACTACGAGTTCTCTTTTTTTAAAAATGTAATATTGTGTGACACTTTCTTTATCAAAGTTTAGGTACTTGCAACTTTATTTGGACCCATAGTGTCTCGGCACATGCGCAATCCAGCATGTCATCTGCTGCAAGCTCTGCCGGCACCTCCGCTAGAGGTGCGCCGTGACACGCACCTGCCCGCTCTGCCCGCATTGCAGCCATGTGCTTGCAATGCTGCAGGCAAACACACATCAGTGCACCTGGGACTGATGAAGACAGACTGCATAAAGACCAGCGGACCCGAAGATCCAGTGCCGGAACATAGTTCATTCCTTGTAGTAAGCATCCCGTCTCTGGCTTCCCTTATGCGTACTTGCTCTCTCTCTTTGCCCTCCCTGTGCCTGTGTCTTATGTCCTTTGTGTTCCCCGCATAGTTTCCCCTGTTTCCCGTGATCGAGCTGTGTACCTCGACTTCCCTCTGGATTCCGGGCTGCCTCCTTCAATCCTCGCCCCAGTCTGGACACGGACCTTGTTGCTTCTCTCCACCCCCTAACCATTTGCTTGCCCACGGACTGCCTTTTCGCCTTGGCCCTTTGGTCTGACGAATGATTCATCCAACACACACAACAAACTCTGGTAACATTTTGTTAGAACAATCATATATATATATATGTATATATATATATATATATATATATATATATATATATATATATATATATATATATATATATATATATATATATATATATATATATATATATATATATATAGTGCATGTGGTGAGGTTCATGGCTGGTGAGGCACCCTATAGGGTATTTTAGTCACCATTTGATTGGCAGCAGTTAACGGGTTATGTTTGAAAGCTCATACCAGCATTCTTCCCTGCTTGGCACTCAGCATCAAGGGTTGGAATTGGGGGTTAAATCACCAAAAATTATTCCCGGCCGCTGCTGCTCACTGCTCCCCTCACCTTCCAGGGGGTGAACAAGGGGATGGGTCAAATGCAGAGGACAAATTTCACCACACCTAGTGTGTGTGTGACAATCATTGGTACTTTAACTTAATGTAGCAGGTACTTTAGCTAGTATTGTATAGTATAAATAAATTACACTTATTATTATCATTATTAGCGATAATACTGCTAACATTAACAATATTAAATAATCACATGTATGTAGAAAATAACAAACACGACAGTACACAGTGTTGTCACTATGACAGGTGTAACCGCGCTCCAGCGGCCGTGTTCATTCATTGTCTTTACTGTAGCATAAAAATGCAGATGGCCTTAAAATGCCACAATACTCAGTCACCATATTTAAGTACCCAAAATAAAGATTCAACATAAATATAAATTTAATCGGATCAGAAACATTGGAGGAAACGGGATTAAAACCTAATGCTAACCGCCCATAGAAAATTCATTGGTGCGGCTACTAGCTACTATTAGCAAACAAATTCACTTACCAACTCGACTTAATATCTCAACATCGACACACTTTTTCGTCGCAACTCGGCCCTGATGGTCGGCACCTATAAGTTTACAATTAGTTGTAAAATCTTGGACGGTTGTTTTTACGATTTGCAGGCAAACGACAACTTTAAAACATACCGGCTTCAGATGTCCCCAGGCCTAGCCGAGTAGTGCAAGAATGATCTCTGGGATCACTAGCGCCCTCTACCACCAGGAGGCCGGAGAACAGGTGCCTCACATTGTATGTGTTTCGCAGCAGTTTTATGATTGCCCAGCACAAGAAATACGTTACACACATACAGTTGTTGACAAAATACACTGTACATTATATACATCAGCTAACTAAACTATGGAAAGGTAAAATATAATTCATATAGCAATACGGTCTCACTGCACAGCAGACAGCAGTTAGCCGTAGTTTTTAGCTATTGTGCTCAAGCTGCATTTTTTTCTATCTGTGTAAGGACAAAACTTCCTGTCTGAGGGGTGGCCTCAGCCGCAGATGTAATCTTTGTTTTAGCCTGTTAACGCCCAAGGACTTCAATGAGTTCAATGAAGATAAGACGACGGCACACAGACGAATCAGAGACAACGCGAAATCACAATGCCGCTAACAGCCAAGGACTTCAAGGACCTCAACGCAGATAAGACGACAGCACGCAGACGAAGCAGAGACAAGACAAAATCACAAGGCCGCTAACAGCTAAGGACTTCAAGGACCTCAACGCAGATAAGACGACAGCACGCAGACGAAGCAGAGACAAGGCGAAATCACAAGGCCCCAGCACATTCCGTCACGTATTGTACGTCCTGGACCTGCTTTGCATAATATATGTGACCACTCATTTTAGACGCGGCTTCAGTAATGTTGACTGTGGAACTCCTGAATAAATGGAGGGACGCGGGAGCTGAACCTTAGAGCATAGGGCGAGACTGTGACTAAGTGTGCAGCGCCATGCGTTCTCCTCACGAGCTAAATTGTCTGTCTCTGCATGGTTTATGTCATCAGTGTTTGACCCTGACAAATTTGCATTGTTAATTCTAAACATCGTCCTGCACCAGTCACATTTAGTAGCGTACACACTCCACCACTTCATCAACATCGAGTTCAATACACTTATTGAACTGATCCCTGCCGTCGTGTCGTCTCCTTCCCCCACCGGACGTAACACATGGTGCATTGTCTGCAGTTGTACTTGCGTAGCTCTGTGTTCTTAATTGCACGGCCTTTGGTCACATGACACAATAATAAAGTGTGAACATCAAAGTGTTGCTAAAAGTGTCTTTCTTTTAAGACAAGTGTCAGATTTTCACTTTCCGTGTCCACATTAAAAATTAAAAATGCTAAAAAGCATAAACAATGACGTTGATGTGCTTTAAAATGTTTGATGATTCAAAGGCAGCTTTGTGCCTCACAGCGAGAAGGTCCTGGATTCGATTCCCGGTCTCGGGGTATTTCCTTTTGCAGTTTGCATGTTAAGTTAAAGTTAAAGTACCAATTATTGTCACACACACACTAAGTGTGGTGAAATTTGTCCTCTGCATTTGACCCATCCCCTTGATCACCTTCTGGGAAGTGAGGGGAGCAGTGGGTAACAGCGATGCCGCGCCCGGGAATCATTTATGGTGATTTAACCCCCAATTCCAACCCTTGATGCTGAGTGCCAAGCAGGGAGGTAATGGGTCCCATTTTTTTTATAGTCGTTGGTATGACTTGTCCGGGGTTTGAACTCCTAACCTACCGATCTCAGGGCGGACACTCTAACCCAGGGGTCACCAACCTTTTTGAAACCAAGAGCTACTTTTTGGGTACTGATTAATGCGAAGGGCTACCAGTTTGATACAAACTTAAATAAATTGCCAGAAATAGCTAATTTGCTCATTTTACCTTTAATAAATAAATCTATATATATAAAAAATGGGTATTTCTGTCTTTCATTCCGTCGTACATTTTTTTTCCTTTTATGGAAGGTTTTTTGTAGAGAATAAATGATGAAAAAAACACTAAATTGAACAGTTTGAAAGAGGAGAATACACGGAAAAAATGAAAATAAAATTTTGAAACATAATTTATCTTCAATTTTCAACCAAAAAATAAAGAGAAAAACTAGATAATTCAAATCTTTTTGAAAAAAATAATTTATGGAACATCATTAGTATTTTTTCCTGATTAAGATTGTTTTTAGAATTTTGATGACATGTTTTAAATAGGTTAAAATCCAATCTGCACTTTGTTAGAATATATAACAAATTGGACCAAGCTATATTTCTAACAAAGACAAACCATTATTTCTTCTAGATTTTCCAAAGCAAAAATTTTAAAAGAAATTAAAAAGACTTTGAAATAAGATTTAAATTTGATTCTACAGATTTTCTAGATTTGCCAGAATATTTTTTTTGAATTTTAATCATAATAAATTTGAAGAAACATTTTACAAATATTTTTCGTCGAAAAAACAGAAACTAAAATGAAGAATTAAATTAAAATATATTTATTATTCTTTACACTAAAAACAATAAATGTACTCGAACATTGATTTAAATTGTCAGGAAAGAATAGGAAGGAATTTAAAAGGTAAAAAAGTATATGTGTTTAAAAATCCTAAAATAATTTTTAAGGTTGTATTTTTTTCTCTAAAATTGTCTTTCTGAAAATTATAAGAAGCAAAGTAAAAAAATAAATACATTTATTTAAACAAGTGAAGACCAAGTCTTTAAAATATTTTCTTGGATTTTCAAATTCTATTTGAGTTTTGTCTCTCTTAGAATTAAAAACGTTGAGCAAAGCGAGACCAGCTTGCTAGTAAATAAATACAATTTAAAAAAAATAGAGGCAGTTCACTGGTAAGTGCTGCTACTTGAGCTACTTTTAGAACAAGCCAGCGGGCGACTCATCTGGTCCTTACGGGCGACCTGGTGCCCGCGGGCATCCGCGTTGGTGACCCCTGCTCTAACCACTAGGCCACTCAGAAGGATGTTCTCCGTGTGACAGCGTGGATTATCTCCAGGTAATCCGACTTCCTCCCACCTCCTAAAACATGCACCTCGGGATAGTTGACTCTGTCAATGTGAGCGTGAATGTTGTCTGTCTATTTTTTTTGGCCCTGCGATGAGGTCACCAGTTGTCAATGATGTACCCTGCCTTATGCTCTAGTGCAGCCGGGCTCCAGTCCCCGTGCGACCCAAAAATGGACAAGCGGTAGCAAATTAATGGATGGATGGAAGTACCGTTTCCTTCACTGTGGATGTCAGTTAAACGCCACACATACCCGCTGTGATGACACCTGTGCTTACACAACAGTAATAATACCTTATTCAATGCACAGCCTGTGAATGTTGATCTCCCAGCGTGCTCAATGTCGTTATTGTGAGCAGCGTATGAATGCATCAGCAGGCAGGTGGATATACAACCATTTATTAGAAAAATTGATATTTGCTAACAAAGAAAAAATAGAGATCGCTAACAGGAAAGGCGTCCTTGTCCTCGCCTACGCTGTTAAAATGTAATAGAATGTACAATGTTAAGTGGAATATATAATGTATTTATTCATCTATTTGAAAGCTTCCACGAGTGATATCGAACATCTCACTGATACAGCAAAAGCGAAACTTTTATTTAGGTTTATTCCCCCTAACAAATATTACCGTATTTCCTTGAATTGCCGCAGGGCATATAGTATGCGCCTGCCTTGAATTACTGCCTGTTCAAACTCGCTTCACAAAATAATTAGTGCATGCTTAGTATTACCGCCTGGTCAAACTCGTGACGTCACGAGTGACACTTCCCCTGTCATCATTTTCAAAATGGAGGAGGCTGATTTCAATACCGGTAATTTGAAATCGCATAAAGGGAAGAAGATTAAGAGCTATTCAGTAGGATTTAAGGTCCAAGCTTACATCACACTCTAATTTTTACTGCATGCCTTTGGTAAGTGCCGGAGTGAGAAGAGGTTTTAAAGTAATTAGCGCATGCTTACTTTTACCGCATGCCTTTGGTAAGCTCAGGAGTGAGAAGAGGTTTTAAATCAATTAGCGCCCCGGCGGCAATTCAAGGAAATACGGTAACTCAAACCGTCCAGAAACCATAAACATCTCAAACCAGGACACCTACTATTTACTCCATTTGAATTTTAAATAAAAGAAAAACAGAAAAGGTGAATTCATTTATTTTTGTCTTTTTCTTTATTTAACCAGGTAAGAATACTTTGAGATAAAAATATCCTTTACAAGACAGACCTGGGAAAGAGGGCAGCAAAACAGGTTTCATAATACAAAAAACAGCAACAAAAATAACAGCTATGACTTAATTAAAAATACAAATTACTTAAAACTTTAACATAAAAACACACACAATAGGTAAAAAATGTAAATGTTTCGATAAAAACATTTAAAAAACAACAACAACAACAAAAATCCAGTGCCCATGAGTACTTGTTTCCCAATCTTTTAAAATGGACTGAAATTCCCTCAAAGTGATGAGTTCAAGTAGTATCAGATCCTTTTGAAATCCATTCCATGACCATGGAGCAGCATATCTGAAAGTTGTTTTTTAACCATGTTTTGTGTTGGTTCTAGTAACCAACGCGCCAAAGATGTCCTGTGACCGCAAACTGTAGCGGCTGGAGTCTCTACACATAAAATAACATTAAGACGGGGGAACCAGACCAAGAAGTGATTTATATATAAAGACCATCCATCGAGAAAAACTGCAGACTGACAAAAATGGACTGTTTGCTGTTGCATACAAAGTGCAATGGTGGACGAGTTTGCTACAACTAGTAATAAAATATAAGGCACGGGGATATATAGTATGCAGTTAATTCAAATAAGTGTCAGGTGCGTTTAAAAAGCTCCATAACTTAGCAAAGGCACTCCAGGTCATTCCTTGTTTTTGTTATTTGGGAGTTTCTTCAGCTTTTGGTTTCACTTCATGGTTCACTAAATGGTTACACTTTCACTTATTTCTCTTATTTTGTTAGCTTTTCCTGTTTTGCTAGTGTTTTCCTGTAACTGTATCCTTTGTAATTTTCCCCGCACCTGTTTTCTTTTGGCATTTAGGACTATTTAAGTTGAGCCTGAACCACCATTCTTCTTTAGGACATTATTTTGATGTCAAGTATGAATGTACTTTTTGCTGTTGTCCAGCATTCAGTTTTTTGTTTTGTAGGTTGTAGTGTTGTAACCATGCCAATATATTTGTACCTGTACTGGTACTACAATTATTTCAACACTTTTCAGTACTTTTCTAAATAAAGGGGACCACAAAAAAATGGGGCGTGTGAGAAAAAAAAATCGGTCTAAGCCGGGGCCCTTGGAGAGGGTGTCCAGACTGACGCCAAGAGAAAAAACAACTCATAGCCATAGCACACATCAGTCTTACACAAATGTAAGAGGGTAACATCAAACATCAAAGACATTAAAAAAGACCAAAGCTGATTTAAGTTGATAATGTGTTGTTAAATGTTGATTCGTTTAATAATAAAATACATATTTTATATATAACAGTCACTGCGATGAGGTGGCGACTTGTCCAGGGTGTATCCGGCCTACAGCTGAAATAGGCTCCAGCGACCCCCCGCGACCCAAAAAGGGACAAGCGGTAGAAAATGGATGGATATATGACAGTCAAGTTTTAATGTTTTCAAACAGTGGCAGCTGTTGATCTTTCAAGTAGAGGAAGCTAATTTTCAAATAAAAAGATATAAAGAAGTCAGATTTTACAAAGAAAACGTCACTTAAAAAATTCTAAAATCGTCTATATCAGGGGTAGGGAACCTATGGCTCTCAAGCCAAATGTGGCTCTTTTGATGACTGCATCTGGCTCTCGGATAAATCTTAGCTGACATTAGTTAACACAGTAAGCAATTAATAATTCCGTTGGTAATCACAGTGTTAAAAATAACGTTCAAAATATGAAACATTCTCATACATTTCAATGCATCCATCCGTTTCTACCACACTTGTTCAACAAGTCGCATTAATGGTAAGTAGTATTCTATTTATTATTGATTAGCTTCAGAATAACAATGTTAGCAAAAATAATAAGATACTTATTGTACCCTAAAAATGCTAGTCTTACTAAAAAATGCACGAATTAAGTTGTATTCAGTGTTAAAAAAATATATGGCTCTCACGGAAATTAATTTTAAAATATTTGGCTTTCATGGCTCTCTCAGCCAAGAAGGTTCCAGACCCCTAGTCTATATCAACTTGGAACAATAAAATGAAATTAAAAAAAAAAAAAGCTCTGGCAGAGGTTTATATTTCAAGATCACTTATTTGCTCATTTTGCTGTCAAAATGAGCAAACCCTCCGCATCGCACCCCCCGGATTGTAAATAATGTAAATAATTCAATGTATATACTCTGATGATTAACTTGTGTGATGACTGTATTATGCTGATAGTTTGTATTTGTACCAAGAATTAATTTACGTGGACCCCGTACTTAAACAAGTTGAAAAACGTATTCGGGTGTTATCATTTAGTGGTCGATTGTACAGAATATGTACTCTACTGTGCAATCTACTAATAAAAGTTTGAATCAATCAATCAATCAATCAATCAATCAGAAAAAGATTCAGTCTCAGACGGATCATCCAGTCATCATGTGGAAGCCACGCCCACTTTCCATCCACTTCCAGAGTCGCCGACATTCCGATTGGTGGGACAAAGTGCAACATTTATCCATTGACTTTCTAGTTTGGCTACAGTTGGAACATCCCACTCTGTGCTCCCCCATTGAAGTCAACGGATGCTCAACTTTCACATTGTTGAATTCAGTGTGACGCTAACACAAACAATGACAAGAAATGACATAACTAAAGTTTAATGCATTCTTTAGTCATTGAAATCAAAACACAAAAGTATATATTTCGCCACCAGTTTTTGTGACATCATAGGGCCAGCTAAGCTTTATTTGGAGTCTTGGAGCAATTGCCGGAGACACTGAGGGGTTTTGAAAAGTGGAACCTCACTTTTGAGCGCTTTCGCATGCTTGCTTTGTTGGTATGTAAATTTACAACAATAATTACGTGTGCCCACTAAGAATACGCTTGTTTGTCCGCAAAGTGTTTGTGTTTGCTGTTACAATTATATATATATATAGTTCAAGGGTGGACCCTGAGATGCAGAGAATGGAGGCAAGGCTAGCGATAGCAACAAATAAAATATTTAATAAGTCAAAAATGGTAACTAATGGAGATGGGGCAAACGTGCACACCATGGGAAATATAACAAAGGTAGTCCCGCTCAGAGGCTGACAGGGAGAGGGCCAGGACGCACACAGCGTGGCAAAACTAGTCCTCTAAAACAAGGAGGCTAGAAAAAACAAAAACACAACGATGTCAAAATACAGGAATATGCGAGAGCAACATACCAGAGGAGCAGAATACGAGAAGCACTTGTCAGAGCGGAGTTCAGGAACAATAGACGGCAGCGATCAGTTGGCGGTGACGCGCTTAAATACTACCGGGAAGTGATTGGCAGCAGGTGTGCCTAGTTGAGGGCAAATAGACTGGGGAAAAAACTGACCAACCAAATGAGAAGGCAGGGAGAATACAACAAACACAACAGTTTGCAATGTCACATGCAACAAAGATATCTAATTATGGTACCTTTTCATTTTAGGTGAATTAATACTTAGCAGTACCGACTTGGTTCCTAAAAAGTATCACATTCACTACCCATCTCTAGCCAAAAAGCTATTAGCATAAACGCTATGTGTTCATATTTTATGTACAGTAGTAGTTTAACTTACAATTATTTTGAGATTTAAGCTGTGTCTTGGCTTTTTGTTTTGCTCTAAGTTGCCGGCATAATTTAAGTTACGAGCCTTCCTGTAAAAATCGTCCACAGTCGGACGACTGAATCAGACAAAAACATCATAAATATGTTCGTTCTACTTTTTAATCAGTTTGCATGACATAAGCTGCAGCCAGTCTCTATGCCAGGGCTCACCAACGCGGTGCTCGCGGGCCCCAGGTAGCCCGTAAGGACCAGATGAGTCGCCCGCTGGCCTGTTCTAAAAATAGCTCAAATAGCAGCACTTACCAGTGAGCTGCCTCTATTTTTTACATTTTATTTATTTACTAGCAAGCTGGTCTCGCTTCGCTCGACATTTTTAATTCTAAGAGAGACAAAACTCAAATAGAATTTGAAAATCCAAGAAAACATTTTAAAGACTTGGTTTTCACTTGTTTGAATAAATTATTATTATTTTTTTTACTTTGCTTCTTATAACTTTCAGAAAGACAATTTTAGAGAAAAAATACAACCTTAAAAATTATTTTAGGATTCTTAAACACATATACCTTTTTACCTTTGAGATTCCTTCCTCTTCTTTCTTGACAATTTAAATCAATGTTCAAGTATTTTTTTTATTGTAAAGAATAATAAGTACATTTTAATTTAATTTTTCATTTTAGCTTCTGTTCTTTCAACGAAGAATATTTCAGAAATATTTCTTCAAACTTATTAGGATTAAAATTCAAAAGAAATATTCTGGCAAATCTAGAAAATGTGTAGAATCCAATTTAAATCTTATTTCCAAGTCTTATGAATTTATTTTAAAATTTTTGTTCTGGAAAATCTAGAAGAAATAATGATTTCTCTTTTTTTAGAAATATAGCTTGGTCCAATTTGTTATATATTATAACAAAGTGCAGATTGGATTTTAACCTGTTTAAAACATGTCATCAAAATTCTAAAATTAATTTTAATCAGGAAAAATGACTAATGATGTTCCATGAATAGTTTTTTTGATTTTTTTCAAAAAAATTTCAATTAGCTAGTTTTTCACTTCATTTTTTTTGGTTAAATATTGAATTTTAAAGATTTGAAATTGAAGCTAAACTATGTTTCAAAATTAAATTTTCATTTTTTCCCGTTTTTTCCTCTTTTAAACCGTTCAATTCAGTGTTTTTTCATCATCTATTCTCTACAAAAAAACCTTCCGTAAAAGGATAAAAAATGTACGACAGAATGACAGACAGAAACACCCATTTATATATATATATATATATATGTATATATATATATACATACATAAATCTACATACATATATATATATATATATATATATATATATATATATGTATGTAGGTTTATTTATTAAAGGTAAATTGAGCAAATTGGCTATTTCTCGCCAATTATTTAAGTGTGTATCCAACTGGTGTCCCTTCGCATTAATCAGTACACAAGAAGTAGCTCTTGGTTTCAAAAAGGTTGGTGACCCCTGCTCTATGCAACCACAATAGTCATACCCCTGAACATTTATCCATAAAAATATTGAAAAGCTGCAGATGCTCTTTGATGTGTTTTCATTTTCTTCTGTTTAGTCCTGACTCAACAAACCAGACAGTTGAACATTAGCTTTGACACACAAACATAAACTTGTTGTCAACTATGACCTCTACGATCTGTTGGACAAATAGGTCCATTGGCAACATAAACAACAACAATAGTTCTTATTGTTTCATGACAGGCACGCAAGCAACCAAATAAATACTGAACAATATTATTACATTTTTACATAAAACTACTGTAGTTGTTTGTAGTTCATTCTATTGCAGGGCTTTCAAACTCATTGGGGGCCACATGGAGAAAAATTTACTCCCAGGTGGGCCGGACTGGTAAAATCATGAAACGATAACTTCAAAATAAAGACAACTTCAGATTGTTTTATTTGTTTGAAAATACAACAAGAAAATTCTGAAAATGTACAAAGTATAATGTTTTTTGTTGTTGTTGTTGTTGTTTTTTACATTTACCTGATGCGGTTAATAGTATATATACTTTATTTGTTGTTATTTATATTTTCTGAATAAATTATGGGATAATGTTCATTACTCGACTCATTGGTGTTCATTTTAAACCTATCAAGATAAAAAAATACATAAAAATCAAATTACAGTATGTTGTTTATGTAGTTTGGTCATTTTCCTCTGATGCACTAACATCATGTGGTTTATGTAAAAATATAGCATCATCTACAAAGACACAAATAATTTCTAATGCGATATCCAGTGGACACATTTAGAACAGCTGTTTCTTTCATAAAAAAAATTTTAAGGTTGATTTTTAAACTTGGCAAACTCATCCCGCGGGCCGGATAAAACCTGTTCGCGGGCCTGATCTGACCCTCGGGCCGTATTTTTGACACCCCTGTACTATTGTATGGTTTTTCAAGAAAATGTCTAAAATTCACTTTTTCCTTTAAAAAGGCATGTTACACATTAAAATTATGATGTTTTGGGGGAGCCAAACCAAGATTTTGCATTGATTTGAGATACAAGGGTTCCCGTCGTGAAAGGCAAAGTACAAGTAAGTTGAGGTACCTACAGTATGAGCTCATTCATGCTAAAATCTCACTCCTGTGACATTCAGTTCAGTTGATAAGAAAAATAAAATCAGGTGTTCTGAGAAGGTTCAATACAAATTTGGAGAAATTGTTCCATGACATTTTCAGCAGAAAAAAAGTTTATAAAAGCCCGTGAAGCGTTTAAAAGTAACATTGCAGACTGAATCTTTCTCAGTGATTTGATTTGGAACACAACGATATCTAAGGCAATCACAATCATGATCATTTTAGATAGATAGATGGATAGATAGTACTTTATTGATTCCTTCAGGAGAGTTCCTTCAGGAAAATTAAAATTCCAGCAGCAGTGTGCAGAGTTGAAATCAATTTATAAAAAAAAAAAAGTAAAAAGTAAATAATGGGGGTTTAAAAGGAAACAAAATAGAGAAATATTACAAAAAGAATAAAAACAATGGGAATAACAATATAACAGTAAAATAAGAATATAACAAGACAAAGTAGGCAGTAGTGACCATGTTATGAAAACATATCGCACTGTTAATGTTTTGTATCCCCTGTCATCCTAGTACCCCCCGCCCCCCGTCCCAGAGAGGAGTTGTACAGTCTAATGGCGTGTGGGACAAAGGAGTTCTTGAGTCTATTAGTCCTGCACTTGGGATGAAGCAGTCTAGCACTGAACAGGCTCCTCTGGCTACTGATAACGCTATGCAGAGGGTGACTGGCATCATCCAGGATGCTCACTAGTTTGTCAACAGTCCTCTTCTCTGCCACCGTCACCAGTGAGTCCAGTTTCATTCCGATTGTAGAACCGGCCCGCCTGATCAGTTTCTCAAGTCTGGAGCTGTCCTTCTTAGATGTACTGCCCCCCCAGCACACTACCATGTAGAACAGAACACTGGCAACCACAGACTGGTAGTACATCCACAGGAGTTTTTTGCAGATGTTGAAGGAGTGCAGTCTCCTGAGGAAGTACAGCCTGCTCTGTCCTTTCTTGTACTGGTGATCCGTGTTAACAGTCCAGTCCAGCTTATTGTCCACCCAAACCCCGAGGTACTTGAATGAGTCCACGGTCTGTACCTCAACTCCCTCGATCACAATAGGTTGTGACCGTGGACTCGACCTCCCAAAGTCAATGACCAGCTCCTTGGTCTTTGATGGATTGAGCTGCAAGAGGTTCGTGTGGCACCAGACAACAAAGTCCCTCACCAGGTTCCGAAACTCCTCCTCTCTGCCGTCCCTGATGCACCCGACGATGGTTGTGTCATCCGTGTACTTCTGGATGTGACACAGCTCTGAGTTGTAGCAGAAGTCAGCGGTGTACAGGGTGAAGAGAAGAGGGGCCAACACCGTTCCCTGTGGTGCTCCGGTGCTGCTGATCACAGTGTCAGACGTGATGTCCTTCAGTCTGACCTACTGTGGCCTGTCGGTGAGGTAGTTCAAAATCCAGGCAATCAGGCAGGGGTCCACATGCATTTTGGAGAGCTTGTCCTGAAGGAGGCGGGGCTGGATGGTATTAAAGGCAAAGAAAATAGCGCTATACAAACAAAAAAAAAATTAAGAAAAAAAGATAAAACAAGGAATGTGTCCAAAAAGAAGCAAATAGTGTGTTGTTCTGCCTTGTCACTTTAATGCCAGATATATTTACTCGATTTGTAAACATAATAACCCAATTTAAATTCATGTGTGTAGTTTTTATAAGTAGTCTTTTACAATGTTGACCATGACAAAGTCAACTAAACTGTGCCTTGTTTTGTTTAATTACCGCAACAAAAATCCATGAAAAACTTGATGTTGTCACTTTAATATGAATATCGAGAATGTTATTTTAATATTTATATCAGTAATGTTGTCATTTTAATATGTATGTCAAGAAGATGAGAATTTATGGACACGCCTGCTGCCAACACTAAGACTGCTGCATAATGTGATTTTTCTGGATATGAGAGACAAAAATCAATTTTACATCAGCATATAAATAACTTCTTTGTGCTCTCAGTAAAGTACAGTAAGATGGGAACAAGCTCTGAAGTACATAGTACAGTACATAGTCTTCTACTATATACGTATGAATAGAATACTACAATACATACATTCTTCCACTATATATACATATAAAGACCACTGCAGTGCATACTCTATTATACGTACAGTAAATATACACTGTAGAATACTGCAGTACATACAATATTATAATGTACATAAACATATAGAATATTACAGCACATTCTGTACAGTCTTCCAGTATGTATAACTATATAGAACACAACAGTACATACTACAAACACCGTTTCCATATGAGTTGGGAAATTGTGTTAGATATAAATATAAACGGAATACAACGATTTGCAAATCATTTTCAACTTATATTCAGTTGAATATGCTATAAAGACAACATATTTGATGTTCAAACTCATAGAACTTAATTTTTTTATTGCAAATAATCATTAACTTAGAATTTAATGGCTGCAACACGTGACAAAGAAGTTGGGAAAGGTGGCAATATATACTGATAAGGTTGAGGAATGCTCATCAAACACTTATATGGAACATCCCATGGGTGTGCAGGCTAATTGGGAACAGTTGGGTGCCATGATTGGGTATAAAAGCAGCTTCCATGAAATGCTAAGTATTTCACAAACAAGGATGGGGTGAGGGTCACCACTTTGTAAGCAAATTCTCAACGAGCTATTGCAAGGAATTTAGGGATTTTACCATCTACGGTCCGTAAAATCATCAAAAGGTTCAGAGAATCTGGAGAAATCACTGCACGTAAGCGATGATATTACGGACCTTTGATCCCTGAGGCGGAACTGCATCAAAAACCGACATCAGTGTGTAAAGGATATCACCACATGGGCTTGGAAACACTTCATAAAACCACTGTCAGTAACTGCAGTTGGTCGCTACACCTGTAAGTTCAAGTTAAAACTCTGCAATGCAAAGCCAAATCCATTTATCAACAACACCCTGAAACGCCGCTGGCTTCGCTGGGCCCAAGTTCACCTAAGATGGACTGATGCAAAGTGGAAAAGTGTTCTGTGGTCTGATGAGTCCACATTTCAAATTATATTTTGGAAACAGAGGACATGGTGTCCTCCAGAACAAAGAGGAAAATAACCATTTGTATTGTTATAGGCGCAAAGTTCAAAAGCCAGAATCTGTGATTGTATGGGTTGGTATTAGTGCCCAAGGCATGGGTAACTTACACATCTGTGAAGGCACCATTATGCAGAAAGGTCCATACAGGTTTTGGAGCAACATATGTTGTCATCCAAGCAACGTTATCATGGACGCTCCTGCTTATTTCAGCAACACAGTAACAAGCCACGTGTGACAACAATGTGGCTTTGTAGTAAAAGAGTGCAGGTACTTTCCTGGCCCGCCTGCAGTCCAGATCTGTCTCCCATCAAAAATGTGTGGCGCATTATGATGCGTAAAATACGACAGCTTCAGTTTGACTGAAGCTCTACATAAAACAAAAATGAGACGAATTCCACTTTCAAAGCTTCAACAATTAGTTTCCTCAGTTCCCAAACGTTTGTTGAGTGTTGTCAAAAGAAAAGGTGATGTGATGTAACGCAGTGGTGAACATGCCCTTTCCCAACTACTTTGGCACGTGTTGCGGCCATGAAATTCTCAGTTGATTATTATTTGCAAAAAAAAAAATAAAGTTTATGAGTTTGAACATCAAATATCTTGTCTTTGTAGTGCATTCAATTGAATATGGGTTGAAAAGGATTTGCAAATCATTGTATTCCGTTTATATTTACATCTAACACAATTTCCCAACTCATATGGAAACAGGGTTTGTATCATACTATATTTAGATATATAAAACACAACAGTACATACTGTTATACTATATCTAAATATATAGAATAGTACAGTACATACAGTTGTCTGCTGTACATACACACATAGATATTTTACTATAAATACATATATAGAATATTACAGTACATAGTCTTCTACTATACATACATATATAGAATACCGCAGTACATATTCTTCTCCTATATACATATATACAATATCACAGTGCATAGTCTTGTACTATGAATACATTTATGTAATACTACAGTACTACTGTACATAAACATATAGAATACTACAGCACACATACAGTCTTCTATTATACAGAAATACTGTATGTAGAATATTACAATACATACTGATGCAAATTTGAATATCCAGTCAAAGGTACCCGAATTTGGTACCGTATTGCTTCAAATGTAAACTTGAGAGTAGTCCGTGTACAGCTTGTACATCAATATAGATGTATTAGCAACACACATACACGATTATGTAGATATGTGCAATACAAATGAGAGCAGTTGACAGATGTTGTTGTTGAGAGTAAGAATATCTATTCTGACTATTATTATTAACACTGATTTCATCCTAGTAAACATGAAATTAATCTAAATATTATTTCTCACTGAAATGTTCTACTCTTTCAAGATGACATCGCTGATAAAACTATTGTATGCTGCACACCTTCTTTTCCCGCACCTTCCTTCCTTATTTCCTTCCTTCCTACCTTCCCTCCGTTCTTCTTTCCAGCCTTACTTCCATTCTCCTATATTTTCTTCCTTCCTTCCTTTCTTGTTATTTCCTTCCTTCCTTCCTTTCTCCCTTCCTTCCTTGTCCCTTCCTCTCTTCTTACAATCTTCTTTTCTTTCTTCTATCCTTCCTTCCTTCTTTCTCTCCTTCACCTTCTCCTTCATTTCCTTTGTCCTTCTTTATATCCTTTTTTCCTTCCTTCTTACCTTGCATCCTTCCTCCAGGTCTCCCAAAGACATATTTGTACGATCATATTCATCCAATCAGTAAGATATGTATTAGGTTTTATGTCTGGATTCATTATCTTTTGAATAACTGACACCTGCTTTAAAAAGTCACATGACTTGATGAAATTGAACCGCAGCTCCCCAGTGCCAGCAGGACTCATGCAGCGCCATTGTATCATGCATGTAAAACACAATTATTTTGCTGCTCACTTGTGTTGCATATCTTTAAAAAACAATGTTTGTGTGTTGGTAGTACATGTATATTGCTTCACAAGCTGCACAGTGACTATTCAAAAGTATATGTGAGTGTACTTCGTATGACATTAACCCCTGCAATTGAATCCATTTGCTGAAATGTGAGAGATGTTCTCACGTTTGTAAGAATGCGTAAGAACTCAGTAGTAGGAATGAAAGATGTCCTCGTACGCAGTAATATTCACATGCAATACATTTTACTGTATATACAGTGGGGCAAAAAAGTATTTAGTCAGCCACCGATTGTGCAAGTTCTCCCACTTAAAATATGATGACAAAGGTCTGTAATTTTCATCATAGGTACACTTCAGCTGTGAGAGACAGAATGTGAAAAAAAAAATCAAGGAATTCTCATTGTAGGAATTTTAAAGAATTTATTTGTAAAATATGATGGAAAATAAGTATTTGGTACACCATTCAAAGCTCTCACTGATGTAAGGAGGTTTTGGCTCAAAATCTCACGATACATGGCCCCATTCATTCTTTCGTTAACACAGATCAATCGTCTTGTTCCCTTAGCAGAAAAACAGCCACAAAGCATGATGTTTCCACCCCCATGCTTCACAGTAGGTATGGTGTTCTTGGGATGCAACTCAGTATTCTTCTTCCTCCAAACACAACGAGTTGAGTTTATACCAAAATGGATACATGGATGATACAACAGAGGATTGGGAGAATGTCATGTGGTCAGATGAAACCAAAATAGAACTTTTTGGTATAAACTCAACTCGTCGTGTTTGGAGGAAGAAGAATACTGAGTTGCATCCCAAGAACACCACACCTACTGTGAAGCATGGGGGTGGAAACACCATGCTTTGGGCTGTTTTTCTGCTAAGGGGACAGGACGATTGATCCGTGTTAAGGAAAGAATGAATGGGGCCATGTATCGTGAGATTTTGAGCCAAAACCTCCTTCCATCAGTGAGAGCTTTGAATGGTTGACCAAATACTTTTTTTCCACCAAAATTTACAAATACATTTTTCAAAATTCCTACAATGTGAATTCCTGGATTTTTTGTTCACATTCTGTCTCTCACAGTTGAAGTGTACCTATGATGAAAATTACAGACCTCTGTCATCATTTTAAGTGGGAGAACTTGCACAATCGGTGGCTGACTAAATACTTTTTTGCCCCACTGTATAAGTAAGTAGACAAAGGTACAGTAAATCTGATTTGCTATTTGGAGCACAGCCTTGCAGACACTTCCTGCAAGATGTTTTAGCGAGCAAGATGGCCGACGTCCAACGTTCAGCTTTGTTTCGCGTCCAGGAGGGAAAAAAGATGGAAGAACATGAAAAATACATTTTTACTTTCATGCCAACATTTTGTCTTCAATCACATCAAACATTTTTTAAGGCAGTCAAAGCACACAAATGTTTGAAAGGACATGGATATATTTCAAAACGAAATAAAAACAGGAACATCTGATATTTTTATTTCAGCAAACATAACATTGACAGAACATAATCAATAAGAAGCACACATGCATGATCATGTTCATTGGAACATTCAGAGATACAATAATTACTGTATTTATTGTATTAGCAAGTAACTACAGTATTATTTCTATCAAACAATAACAACAGTACTTTTTTTTAATGCTCCTTTCCAGCCACTCAGGCAAATTATATTGTTGATGTAGATGCCCATATTTGCTCTACAGATTTAATTTACAAAAGAGAAATGTGGGATACTTCTCTTGTTGCCTTATTTGTATATGACTTTATTAAATGGATGTTTGGCTCAGCTGGACCGGAGAAGGAGGGGATAGAAATTGAAAAAAAAGAAGTCAGCGGGGGCAATTTCAGGGAAAAGAGGGGGATAAGACAGAGAGACAAATACGATATGTACAAATATGATACAAAAAGTGATATCAAAGAATCAGTTAGTGAAGTAAATATAATAACACAAACATGACAATGAACAATATTGCACTACAAATGGAACAATACAAATACCAACAGAAATAGCACTATTGATAATGATAATGATGATTACTAACAATAATTACATTTATTATCAACAATACAATTGTTAAAAATGCAAAAATACATATATGTAATAATAATTTGAATTACAAAATAAATCAGATAAAGGGAGGGGAAGAAAGAGAAGCAAACTGTATTAACCTTGTAGATTGTTACAGTAAAAATAGGCTAAGCTTTGTCACTGTGTTTTTCCCAGTTTCCCCGAGGGGAACAACGTTAATTTCCATCCATCCATCCATTTTCTACCGCTTATTCCCTTTCGGAGTCGCGGGGGGCGCTGGCGCCTATCTCAGCTACAATCGGGCGGAAGGCGGGTTACACCCTGGACAAGTCGCTACCTGATCGCAGACAACGTTAATTTATGTTTGATGAAACGTGATTATATGTATGACCGCAAGTGTATATGTACAGTATGTGTATATTTACCACATCACACCAACTCTCAAATCCCTTCACTGGCTTCCTGTTCCATTCAGGATTGAATTCAAAATCTCCCTACTAACTCACCAGTGCCTCCATGGAAATGCCCCCCTCTACCTCAAGGAACTGCTCACCCCCAAATCCTCCACACGACACCTCCGCTCCATACAGGCTAACCTCCTCCAACATCCACGGACAAAGCTTCGAACAATGGGAGGCCGGGCTTTCTGCTCCGCTGCTCTCCCTGTGGAACGCTCTCCCTGACCACCTGAGGGCACCTCAGACTGTGGATGCTTTTAAAAAAGGCTTAAAAACCCATCTTTTTAAAAAAGCCTTTCTATAGACATGCATGCTGGTTATAGCTATTGGGCTATTTCTAGTTTTATATTTTATTTATTTTTATTATTACTATTTTTTACACTGTGGCACTTTGAGGTTGTTTGCTCAACGTAAAGTCCTTTTTTACAAAAAAAAAATCTATTATCGTTGTTATATTTATACAGTGGATGTGCATGTAGAGGAATGTTTGTGGTAGCATATAGGTACCTATTTATGTGGGTACGTAACAATGTGTGTACAGATGTATGTAATATACTTAAGTGTGTATATGTCAAGGTGAGGGTCGACCTAAAGCGGTTTGTTCTCCTGGAATCCAACGGTGATGGCTCCGGACGAAGGCGTGAAGGTAGGATTTGATTTATTAAGCATAAATCACCCAACTACCAAAATACACGCAAAGAACAAAAAAAGGCAAGAGTGCCTAAAACACGTGAAGCTAGGACATAGCATTGGCTATGGCATGGAACGAACAACACTTGACGTGACGCAAACAATGAAGCAAATGAAGACAGGCATAAATAAAAGTCCCTTGATTAGAGCAGGTGCGTACTGAACACATGAGGCAGGTGAAACTAATAGATCGCCATGGTAACTAAAACAAACAAGGGTGCATAAACAGGAACTAAAATGTCCAAAATAAGCAGAAAATAACAAAAACATAATCCAGACCACCGATCATGACAGTATATATATATATATATATATACATATATATATATATATATATATATATATAATATATATATATATATATATATTTTATATATATATATATATATATATATATATATATATATATATATATATATATATATATATATATATATATATATATATATACATGTAAATATGAATCATTGTGTGATTGTGTATGTGCATTTGTATGTGTATTGTGGCGGCATGGCGCAGTGGGTAGAGCGGTCGTGCCAGAAGCCTGAGGGTTGCAGGTTCGCTCGCCATCCAAACCGCTGCCGTTGTGTCCTTGGGCAGGACACTTTACTCTTTCCCCCAGTGCCGCTCACACTGGTGAATTAATGATGAATGATAGGTGGTGGTCGGAAACTGGCAGCCATGCTTTCGTCAGTCTACCCCAGCTGTGGCTACGGAAGTAGCTTACCACCACAAGGTGTGAACGAATGATGGGTTCTCACTTCTCTGTGAAACGCTTTGAGTGTCTAGAAAAGCGCTATATAAAACTAATCCATTAATATGTACAATATATTTGTCTCCCAGTGTGTGCGGGAGCCAAAGTACGGCCCAAGCCTCCCAGAGAGCTTAACCCAAAACAGAAGGTGCGGTACCCTGGGAACTAAGGACTACCGGCCCTAGACAGCCAGGCAAGCACAGGCCATACCTATAGCACAGTACACCTACCCCTAATTTTTGGATGCGACATATACTCCGGAGGGACTTATGTGTGAAATTATTAACACATTACCGTAAAATATCAAATAATATTATTTATCTCATTCGCGGAAGAGACAAAGAAAATGTCAGCAATTGTCACACACATGTCAGCAATAATCACATACATGTCAACCAATAAGAATTCGGCGGGGGAGGGTCATGGAGAAGTGCATTGTGGGTCTTGTAATGCTAACTGCTATATGCTATATCCTACTGCCGTAGCTATTAAAATGGATCATTTTATCGTTGGCGGTAACTTATAAAAACTGAGAAGGGGTGAACAAAAATGGCACCGAAAAGGAAATGATGTACTGCAGATTACAAGCTGGACGTAGTGAAATATGCAGCAGAAAAAGACAAGAGGAAGCGGCGCATACCTTTGGAGTTGACAGAGCTGTTTAGAAGCGACATCGAGGAAGAAGATTTCATCGGATTTATCGATTAGGAGTGACAGATTGTTTGGTATACGTATAGAATGTTCTATATGTTATATTTATTTGAATTACTCTTACCATAATATGTTAGGTTAACATACCAGGCACCTTCTCAGTTGGTTATTTATGCGTCATATAACGTACACTTATTCAGCCTGTTGTTCACTATTCTTTATTTATTTAAAATTGCCTTTCAAATGTCTATTCTTGGTGTTGGATTTTATCAAATCAATTTGGGGGTATGTGTGAAGTATATTTTTGTAGATGTTTGTGTCTAAGCCCGTAGTGTGTCTCTGTTCCGCGGCCTTGATGTATTGTGCAGTCGCTAGTCCAAAGTCAACAACAACAAGTGTGTGTCCATGAGAGACAAGTAGGGAGTTTGTTGTGTCTTCGCCGCACTGTCCTTCGGGAGAGTCTCGACGTCAATCCAAGTTAGAATGTTTTGTATGCGGGTGAAAATAATATTTGCTTTTCACTGTAAATTGTCCATGACTGGTCCTCAAAAGTGGGTCAGACAGTCCGATGTGATCCACAGTTCTTCCCGCATCCTCCAGTCATTTGAGGCAGCTTTGAAGACTGCCAGCAACTTCCAATTTGTCGACAAACCAGAGCAAAGCTTACTCCAATCAGCAGATGTCCTGTTGTCATACTTCCGAATAGGTAGATATCCTCGACAGAAAAGGGTCGCCAGGCACGTGGCACTCCTTCTTCTCCCAAGAGTTCGTCGTGTGTCCAGCAACAACCGCTTTGTCACAACAGCAGGTTCCCCCAAACCCAAGATCTTGTCAATTTTGTTGAGGCCAGTTAAAAAGTTCCAAGATTTATATTATTTTCGGGTCTCCCCATGTCCAGCATTAAACAATTACATTTGGTACAAAATGCGGCTGCTAGACTTTTGACAAGAACAAGAAAGTTTGATCACATTACGCCTATACTGGCTCACCTGCACTGGCTTCCTGTGCACTCAGATGTGACTTTAAGGTTTTACTACTTACGTATAAAATACTACACGGTCTAGCTCCATCCTATCTTGCCGATTGTATTGTACCATATGTCCCGGCAAGAAATCTGCGTTCAAAGCACTCCGGCTTATTAGTGATTCCTAAAGCCCCAAAAATTTCTGCGGGCTATAGAGCGTTTTCCGTTCGGGCTCCAGTACTCTGGAATGCCCTCCCGGTAACAGTTCGAGATGCTACCTCAGTAGAAGCATTTAAGTCTCACCTTAAAACTCATTTGTATACTCTAGCCCAAGGGTAGGGAACCTATGGCTCTAGACCCCGATGTGGTTCTTTTGATGACCGCATCTGGCTCTCAGATAAATCTTAGTTGGCATTGCTTAACACAATAAGTCAGTGTTTTTCAACCTTTTTTGAGCCAAAACACATTTTTTCCATTGAAAAAATTCTGAGGCGCACACCAGCAGAAAACATTAAAAAAATGTAACTCAGTAGCCAGTATTGACAAAAAAAATTGTTCTCGCAATAGCTCTTGTCTCTATGTCGGTGTACTGTCAAGCCGTAACTTATTTTGAGTTTTTTCGGTGTTTTCCTGTGTGACTTGCGCTCCTATTTTGTTGGTATTTTCCTGTAGCAGTTTCATGTCCTCCTTGAATGCTATTCATCACACCTGCTTTGTTTTTACAATCAAGACTATTTAGGTTGTGCGGACGCACTCCTTCTTTGTGTGGACATTGTTGATTGTCATGCCATGTACGGATGTACTTTGTGGACGCCGTCTGCTCCGCACACTGTAAGTCTTTGCTGTCGTCCAGCATTCTGTTTTTATTTACTTTGCAGCCAGTTCAGTTTTAGTTTTGTTTTGCTTCAATGCCTTTTCTTAGCGGTACTCGCCTTTTGTTTATTTTTAGTTTAAGGGTTGGATACCTTTTTACCCACATGCTGCCTCCCGCATATTGTGATCACGACATAACATGTTCCCGACATGTACAAAAGCAATTAGCTACCTGCTGCCACCCACTGATATGGAAGAGTATTACACGCTTACTCTGCCGAGCTCTAGACAGCACAGATACTCAATAACAGCACATTTTTGAATTGTAGTTTCAGGTTTGCAAAAAATATTATCAACCCAATTAGGTGAAATTACATAATCTCTCCCACGACACACCAGACTGTATCTCACGGCACACTATAGTGTGCCACGGCACAGTGGTTGAAAAACACAGCGATAAGTAATGAATAATTCCGCTGGTAATCACAGTGTTAAAAATAACGTTCAAAATATAAAACATTCTCATGCCTTTTAATCCATCCATCCGTTTTCTACTGTTCCTGTTCAAGAAGTCGCATTAATGGTAAGAACTATTTTATTCATTAGCTTCAGAATAACAATGTTATTAAAAAGAATAAGATACTTATTATATTCTTAAAATGTTGGTCTTACTTAAAAATGCACACATTTATTTGTATCCAGTGTTAAAAATGATTATATGGCTCTCTCAGAAATACATTTTATAATATTTTGCTTTCATGGCTCTCTCAGCCGAAAAAACGTCCCGACCCCTGCTCTAGCCTTTAAATAGACCTCTTTTTAGACCAGTTGATCTGCCGCTTCTTTTGTTTTTCTCCTCTGTCCCCCCCTCACTTGTGGAGGGGATCCAGTCCGATGACCATGGATGAAGTACTGGCTGTCCAGAGTCGGGACCCAGGATGGACCGCTCGTCGGGACCCAGGATGGACTGCTCGTCGGGACCCAGGATGGACCGCTCGCCTGTGTATCGGTTGGGGACATCTCTACGATGCTGATCCGACTTTGTTTGGGATAGTTTCCTGTGGACGAGACTCTCGCTGCTGTCTTGGATCCGCTTTGAACTGAACTCTCGCGGATGTGTTGGAGCCACTATGGATTGAACTTTCATGGTATCATGTTAAACCCGCTCGACATCCATTGCTTTCGGTCCTCTCCAAGGTTCTCATAGTCATCATTGTCACTGGCGTCCCACTGGGTGTGAGTTCTCCTTGCCCTTATGTGGGTTCTTCCGAGGATGTCGTAGTCGTAGTGGTTTGTACAGTCCTTTGAGACATTTGTGATTTAGGGCTATATAAATAAACATTGATTGATTGATATTTGGAGAGTAGTGCAAAAAGAGGCAACAAGACAGTTCAGACAAGACAAAGAAGCAAGCAGGAGAGATAAAGGAGAGGAAAGGGGAGCGTCCAGTGCCGTCCACCCTCGGTGATATGCACACTACACACACACACACATAGCCACACCATTACCACTTGTGATCATAGAAATGATCACAAGTGCACAGCAGCACCACTACCTCAATGGGCAACCCCACACACTTCTGTAACACAAACAACCCAATATCAAAGCCCTTCTTCCTCTCTGTACCTCTGGAATACCATGTACCTATACTTCTTTTAAACTTGCTTATGTTTGGACATGGCTTTAACTCCACATTCAAACAAGTCCATCGTTTCACTCCACAAATTGAAATACAAAAATGTTTTGATGGTTGTTCTATAACTAAGCATTTTGAAATTATAATTCCCCCTTAAATTGTAACCCCACTATCGTGTGCTGAACGCTTCCTGGGAGTTTATTGATTTTGGCTTTATACATTATTTGTGCAGTTTGATACAAAATAATATCATTACATTTCAATATTTTTAACTGTAAGAATAGTGACCGAGTGTGGTCCAGATTTCCAACCTTGTTGATAATGCATACAGCTCTTTGCTGAAGTTTAGTTATTGAGTTGAATGAGCTTTTGTAGTTATTCCCCCAGACTTCCACACAGTTGGTTAAGTATGGTAAGACTAACGAACAATAGAGAATGTGGTGTGATATATGATCCACAACCTGCCTTGCTTTATTTTTTACTGAGATGCTTCTTGACAGCTTAGTTTGTACATGTTTTATCTGTGATTTCCAGTTAATTTGATAGTCAATTGTAACTCCGAGGAATTTTATTTCAAAAACCCTTTCAATATCCACCCCATCTATTTGTATCTGCACCCGTGTTTCATTTGTCCTATTTCCAAACAGCATTAACGTAGTCTTAGTCAGGCTTAAAGGGGAACATTATCACAATTTCAGAAGGGTTAAAACCAATAAAAATCAGTTCCCAGTAGGTTATTTTATTTTTCGAAGTTTTTTTCAAAATTTTACCCATTATGGAATATCCCGAAAAAAGGCTTTAAAGTGCCTGATTTTCGTTATCTGTGAAGCCACCGTCCATTTTCCTGTGACGTCATCCAGTGATGCCACTACAAACAACATGGCGGATAGCACAGCAAGATATAGCGACATTAGCTCGGATTCAGAATAGGATTTCAGCGGCTTAAGCGATTCAACAGATTACGCATGTATGGAAACGGATGGTTGGAGTATGGAGGCAGATAGCGAAAACGAAATTGAAGAAGAAATTGAAGCTATTGAGCTAAATAGCTATTGACGCTATTCGGCGATCGCCTTCTAACCAAGGATTGAGTGTCGCAGGATATCCATACATCTCTGTGCCATGTCTGCCTTAGCATCGCTGGTAAAATGTGCAGACCAAACGATCGGGACTTTCGCATCTTGTGACACTGGAGCAACTTAAATCCGTCGATTGGTAAGTGTCTGTTTGGCATTAAATGTGGGTGCAGGGAAAGGCTGGATGCAAATATAGCTACAAAGGTACATACAGCTAGCCTAAATAGTATGTTAGCATCGATTAGCTGGCAGTCATGCCGCGACCAAATATGTCTGATTAGCACATAAGTCAATAACATCAACAAAACTCACCTTTGTGATTTCATTGACTTTATCGTTGGAAATGCACCTGCAGGATATCCATACATCTCTGTGCCATGTCTGCCTTAGCATCGCCGGTAAAATGTGCAGACCAAACGATTGGGAGTTTCGCATCTTGTGACACTGGAGCAACTTAAATCTGTCGATTGGTAAGTGCTTGTTTGGGATTAAATGTAGGTGTACATTAAATTTGTGGCATTAAATTTGTATGTACAAATGTACATACAGCTAGCCTAAATAGCATGTTAAAATCGATTAGCATGCCGTGGTAATCGATGCACACTCCACGTAAGTCAACTTGAATCCGTCCCTGATCGTGTTGTTACACCCTCCGACAACACACCAACGAGGCATGATGTCTCAAGGTACGGAAAACAGTCAAAAAAACGGAAAATAACAGAGCTGATTTGACTTGGTGTTTGTAATGTGTTTGAGAAAATGGCGGATTGACTACCTATGTGACGTCACGTTGTGACGTCATCGCTCCAAGTGCGAATAATAGAAAGGCGTTTAATTCGCCAAAATTCACCCATTTAGAGTTCGGAAATTGGTTAAAAAATATAGTCTTTTTTGCAACATCAAGGTATATATTGACGCTTACATAGGTCTGGTGATAATGCTCCCCTTTAATGACAATTTATTATAGTCAAACCAAGTTTATAGTTTTGTAATTTCTTCCATAATGACCTCCTGCGATTGATTTAGGTCATCCCCTGAACAAAAAAATATCAGTATCATCAGCAAATAACACAAATTTCAAAAAGCTAGACACTTTACATACAGTGGGGCAAAAAAGTATTTAGTCAGCCACCGATTGTGCAAGTTCTCCCACTTAAAATGATGACAGAGGTCTGTAATTTTCATCATAGGTACACTTCAACTGTGAGAGACAGAATGTGAAAAAAAAATCCAGGAATTCACATTGTAGGAATTTTAAATCATTTATTTGTAAATTATGGTGGAAAATAAGTATTTGGTCAACCATTCAAAGCTCTCACTGATGGAAGGAGGTTTTGGCTCAAAATCTCACGATACATGGCCCCATTCATTCTTTCCTCAACACGGATCAATCGTCCTGTCCCCTTAGCAGAAAAACAGCCCCAAAGCATGATGTTTCCACCCCCATGCTTCACAGTAGGTGTGGTGTTCTTGGGATGCAACTCAGTATTCTTCTTCCTCCAAACACGACGAGTTGAGTTTATACCAAAATGGATACATGGATGATACAGCAGAGGATTGGGAGAATGTCATGTGGTCAGATGAAACCAAAATAGTTGGTAGAGTGGCCGTGCCGGCAACTTGAGGGTTCCAGGTCCGATTCCTGCTGCCGCCATCCTAGTCACTGCAGTTGTGTCCTTAAGCAAGACACTTTACCCACCTGCTCCCAGTGCCACCCACACTGGTTTAAATGTAACTTAGATATTGGGTTTCACTATGTAAAGCGCTTTGAGTCACTAGAGAAAAGCGCTATGTATAAATATATAATTCACTTGTGATTTAGGGGTATATAATTAAACTTTGATTGATTGATTTTGATTGATTTTGATCATTTTTCAACAAGTAAAAAAGGCTAAACAACCTCCAATATGCTTAAAAGTTCTACATATTGAGTTAAAAGAGAGCCCAAGGTTTTGATATCAACATTTCATCTAGTTCTTCTGACATTGCCATTATTGACCTACTCAGTGGCCTGAGATCAGTAGGTTGTGAGTTCAAACCCCGGCCGAGTCATACCAAAGACTATAAATATGGGACCCATTACCTCCCTGCTTGGCACTCCACATTAAGGGTTGGAATTGTGGGTTAAATCACCATAAATGATTCCCAGGCGCGGCACCGCTGCTGCCTACTGCTCCCCTCACCTCCCAGGGGGTGATCAAGGGTGATGGGTCAAATGCAGAGAATAATTTCGCCACATCTAGTGTGTGTGTGACTATCATTGGTACTTTAACTTTAATTTTAATTGCTCTTTTCGTCCGTTTTTTGTGATTTTATTTATTTGGAATTGTATTCCTAGAAAGACCAATGAAGAATGAGCTTTTCCTCGGCAGCACAAAATGTTTTGCTTTTGACTATGAAGAAAAAGTGTGCAGCTAACTAGAGAAACACATGACTAAGATTGAGACATATAATCAATATTTGCGTTATTATTACATCAATATATTGTTTTCACACATCGCTATATTGTTAGTATTTTCCTTTCCTTTTTTTCTCTCTTCTTTTTTCTTCTTAAACATGTCCGAAAAAAAGAATTTAAATAGAATACATTTTTAAACATGAACAAAACTAGCACAGATCTCATCCAGTGGGAGCGGTCCTTCTTAAATGAGCATACATGCACAGTGGTTAACTTCTTTTTACACTTGTTTGCCAGTTGAAAATGTTACCGTGTTGCTTGTTTCCTTTCCTCTACCACAAACATCGCCTTTGTCGTCAACAATGTTTGGTCAGTTGCCATGGAAACCAGTGGGGGTTCTGGCATGTGGAGCACTGATGTTCGCAGGAAGTCAACAAGGGACGTCTTTAAAAGAGGCGCCACTTTGCAGCGATGGAAAAATGTGTCAGCTGGAGCTTTGAGAAGAAAATTGCACTGACGTGACCTTTAACCTCTTGTCAAAAGACTACAATAAGGCAGGCAAGAACATGTTTTTTTTTCAATCCCGCAGCAGAAAAGTGGTCAACCTGCGCCTTGTCAGTTCAGCACAATGTGAGGATGAAGCTGAGAAACTAAAAGTCTCTCAGCTTTTGTTTCAGCCACCAATGAAGTCTTTGTGGATCCATCATAAAAATAAATGGATCGTAAATTACATGATCTCACTGTCCTGGCAGAACATTCTTTGAAATTATGTTTAACTTTTTTGTTTCTTTAAATGTATTATATAATTTTTAAAAATTTATTTATTTTGGTTATTTTATTTTAATTTGCTGTTAATTTGTTTAAAGGCCTACTGAAACCCACTACTACCCACCACGCAGTCTGATAGTTTATATATCAATGATGAAATATTAACACTGCAACACATGCCAATACAGCCTTTTTAGTTTACTAAATTGAAATTTTAAATTTCCCGGGACTTTTTTCTTGAAAACGTCGCGTAATGATGACGTGTATGCGTGATGTCACGGGCTGTTATAAATATGAGCGCTGCACACACACAGCTAAACGTTGTCTGCTTTAACCACATAATTACACAGTATTTTGGACATCTGTGTTGCTGAATCTTTTGCAATTTGTTCAATTAATATTGGAGAAGTCAAAGTAGAAAGACAGAGTTGGGAAGCTTTAGCCTTTAGCCACACAAACACACGGTGATTCCTTGTTTAAAATTCACGGAGGTGAAACTTTACTATGGATCACAGCGAACATGGAACCCGACCACTTGTCAACCAGCAGGTTTCGGTGAGAAAATTGTGGTTAAAAAGTCGCCTCTTACGGGATATCAGCTGAGCTTGTGCCTCCCGTACAGCTGCCGTCGACTCCCCCGAGACACTGCGCGTCAACTTCCGACTATCAGGTACTGTTAAACTCACTAAAACACTAGCAACACAATAGAAAGATAAGGGATTTCCCTGAATTGTCCTAGTAAATGTCTCTAAAAACATATGAATCCATCTCAATGCAACGTGATTGCAATCGCGTTTAGTTTTTTTGTAACTTTTTTTTTTTTCTAGTCCGTCGCTATCAATATCCTCAAACACGAATCTTTCATCCTCGCTCAAATTAATGGGGAAATTGTCGTTTTCTTGGTCTGAATAGCTGTTTTTGTTGGAGGCTCCCATCAAAATCAATGTGAATATGTGAGGAACCATCAACATGTGACGTCATCTTCTGCGACTTCCGGTAGAGGCAGGGCTTTTCTCCTGTTGCGAACTTTATAGTGGTAGTTCTCTACTAAATCCTTTTAGCAAAAATATGGCAATATCGCGAAATGATCAAGTATGACACATAGAATGAACCTGCTATCCCCGTTTAAGGGTGGGGAATCAAGTGTCAAGCGTTTGCGTGTAGACACGCGTACTTTTGGCCTTAAAAATGTACACTTTGGCAAATCCTGGCCAAATTGAGGATTTCTAACTCTCCGCACAGCACATGCGTGTACACAGCTCAAACGGAGACTTGCATTGGTCTGATGATGTCACAGTTGTGCGCTTTCATTTTCAATATAGTAAACCAGACTGTTTTTCAACACAGTATAAGGGGACTTACTGTACAATACCCAAAACCAGTGAAGTTGACACGTTGTGTAATTCGTAAATCAAAACAGAATACAATGATTTGCAAATCCTTTTCAACTTATATCCAATCGAGTAGACTGCAAAGACAAGATATTTAATCTTCGAATTGAGAAACATATTTTTTTTTTGCAAATAACCAATAATTTAGAATTTAATGGCAGCAACACATTGCAAAAAATGGCACAGGGGCATTTTTACCACTGTGTTACATGGCCTTTCCTTTTTGAAAACACTCAGTTAACGTTTGGAAAATGAGGAGACCATATTTTGAAGCTTTTCAGGTGGAATTCTTTCCCATTTGTGCTTGATGTACAGCTAAAGTTGTTCAACAGTCCGGGGTCTCCTTTGTCGTGTTTTAGGCTTCATAATGCGCCACACATTTTCAATGGGACACAGGTCTGGACTACAGAGAGGCCAGTCTAGTACCCGCACTTTTTTACTATGAAGCCACGTTGTTGTAACAAGTGGCTTGGCATTGTCTTGCTGAAATAAGCAGGGGCGTCCATGATAACTTTGCTTGGATGGCAACATACTGTATGTACCTGTATGTACCGTTTAGCATTTATGGTGCCTTCACAGATGTGTACCCATGCCTTGGGCACTAATACACCTCCGTACCATCACAGATGCTGGGTTTTGAACTTTGTGCCTAAAACAATCCGGAGAACACGACGTCCACAGTTTCCACAAAAAATTTGAAATGTGGACTCGTCAGACCACAGAACACTTTTCCACTTTGCATCAGTCCATCTTAGATGAGCTCGGGCCCAGCGAAGCCGGCGGCGTTTCTGGGTGTTGTTAATAAATAGATTTGGCTTTACATAGTAGAGTTTTAATTTGCACTTACAGATGTAGCGACCAACTGTAGTTACTGACAGTGGTTTTCTGTACTGTGACTGAGTCCATGTGGTGATATCCTTTACACACCGATGTTGCTTTTTGATGCAGTACCGCCTGAGGGATCCAAGGTCACATGTATTCAATGTTGGTTTTCAGCCTTGCTGGCTACGTGCAGTGATTCCTCCAGGTTCTCTGAAACTTTTAGTGATATTATGGACCGTAGATGGTGAAAGCCCTAAATTCCTTGAAATAGCTGGTTGAGAAATGTTGTTCTTAAACAATTTGGCTCCCTCATTTGTTCACAAAGAGGCGACCCTCGCCCCATCTTTGTTTGTGAATGACTGAGCTTTTAATGGAAGCTGTTGTTACACCCAATAATGGCACCCACCTGTTCCCTATTGGCCTGTTCACCTGTGGGATTTTCCAAATACGTGTTTGTTGAGCATTCCTCAACTTTCTCAGTCTTTTTTCCACTTGTGCCAGCTTTTTTGAAAAGTGTTAAAGGCATCAAATTCCAAATGAGCTAATATTTGCAAAAAATAACGTTTTCCAGTTCGAACGTTAAGTATCTTGTCTTTGCAGTCTATTCAATTGAATATAGGTTGAAAAGGATTTGCAAATCATTATATTCTCTTTTTATTTACCAATTACACAAAGTGCCAACTTCCCTAGATTTGGGTTTTGTATGTTGGAATCTAAACACGCTGCTATTTTCACACCACATTAATAAAAAGATGCATCAAAATTATGGAGTTTAATTTGTGCCTCTTTTTTTTTTACATTGGATTTATGTAACTGAATTGCGCTTCCAAAAGCGCATTGGTGAAGTCACACACTGATGTTGGTTGAGAAGGCCTGGCCCTCAGTCTCCGTTCTAATTCATCCCTTAGGTGTTTTATCGGGTTCAGGTCAGGAATCTGTGCAGGCCAGTGAAGTACATCCACACCAAACTCTGTCATCCATGTCTTTATGGACCTGGTTTTGTGCACTGGTGCACAGTCATGTTGGAAGAGGAAGGAGCATTCTCCAAACTGTTCCCACAAGGTTGGGAGCATTGAATTGTCCAAAATGTTCTGGCATCCTCCATCCATCCATTTTCTACCGCTTATTCCCTTTTGAGGTCGCGGGGGGTGCTGGCGCCTATCTCAGCTACAATCGGGCGGAAGGCGGGGTACACCCTGAACAAGTCTCCACCTCATCGCAGGGCCAACACAGATAGACAGACAACATTCACGCTCACATTCAAACACTAGGGCCAATTTGGTGTTGCCAATCAACCTATCCCCAGGTGCATGTCTTTGGAGGTGGGTGGAAGCCGGAGTACCCGGAGGGAACCCACGCATTCACGGGGAGAACATGCAAACTCCACACACAAAGATCCCGAGCCTGGATTTGAACCCAGGACTGCAGGACCTTCGTATTGTGAGGCAGACGCACTAACCCGTTCTGGCATCCTGAACCATTAAAAATTCCTTTCACTGGAACTAAGGGGCCAATCCCAACTCCTGAAAAACAACCCCACACCATAATTCCTCCTCCAGCAAATTTCACACTCAACACAATGCAGTCCCAATTGTACCGTTATCCTGGCAACCTCCAAACCCAGACTCGTCCATCAGATTGCCAGATGGAAAAGTGGGATTCATCACTCCAGAGAATGCGTCACCACCATACTTGCCAACCATGCCGGATTTTCCGGGAGACTCCCTAAATTCAGCGCCTCTCCCGAAATCCTCCCATAAAAAATGTTCTCCCGAAAATCTCCTGAAATTCAGCTGGAGCTGGAGGCCACGCCCCCTCCAGCTCCATGCGGACCTCAGTGGGGACAGCCTATTTTCACGTCCGCTTTCCCACTATATAAAAAGCTTGCCTGCCCAATCACGTTACAACATATACGGATTTTAATAAAAAACTGCACACACAAGGAGACGAAGCAGAAGAACCAGGAAGTTACAGCCATGGCAACGCCGTCGACGAGCAAAATGAAGAAATACGATTGCAAGTTCCAAAACGAATGGAAACAAGAATTTCAGTTTATCCAGGAGAGTTCGAAGAGTAAGGGGTATGTTGCCTGTAAATTTTGTAGAACAGACTTCTCCATTGAACACGGTGGCCAAATGGATTTACTCACTCATGAACGGTCAGCGAAGCACAAAGCGTCCGCAGTGCAGCATCGTTCACAACCCAGTATTAAGGGCCACCTCGCAAAATGGAAACCTGATGGTGTAACTTATGCTGAGACATAGATGGCTATGCCGATAGCTGGAAGCAACATTCCGTTCACATTTGCGGATGTCTACAACAAATCCGTGAAGGATATGTTCCCGGATTCGGAGATCGCTCGCCAGCACACAAATGGCAGAACAAAGGTTACTCAAATAGTGAAAGGTAAGTGTTGTTTTTTTTTTTTTGTAACCAGCAAGCACAGTACAGTTAGTAGAACAACTGTGTTTTTATTATTGTTTATTGAATAGGGGCCGTCTAAAATTCAACTATTTCTTTTATTTATATATTAAAATAAATATATATACCTAAAATTCACTGAAAGTCAAGTATTTCATATATATATATATATATATATAAATATATATATATATATATATATATATATATATATATATATATATGAAATGTATATAAAATACTCGAGTTGGTGAATTGTAGCTGTAAATATACTCCTCCCCCTTAACCACGCCCCCAACCACGCCTCTGCCTCACCCCCGACCACGCTACCCCACCCCCACCCTCCACCTCCCAAAATCGGAGGTCTCAAGGTTGGCAAGTATGGTCACCACTGCTATAGAAACCAGTGGCGACGTCCTTTCCACCAGTGGTCCCCAACCACTTGATTGGTACCGGACCGCAGAATATTTTTTTATTAATTTTATTTTTTTAAAATAAAAAAAAACACACAATTATTTTACTTTCCTATTTATTTATTAAATTAACATAAAAAAACACAAGATACACTTACAATTAGTGCACCAACCCCCAAAAAACTCCGTTTCTCATGACAAAAACCTCCTTTTTTCATGACAAAGAAAAAAAAAAAATAATAACTCCCCCCTGTAAATGTGTTGGTCATGTACAATGTCTTTTTGTTATTTTTGTTTGTGACGTGTAATGTCTATTGTTTAATTGTACACCAGTGAAAATGAATTTCCCCATTGGGGTCCAATATATCTAAATCTAAATGCACTTTAGCATCCACGGACCCCTCTCTGTCAGTTTACGTGTCCTACCACTCTATGGCTGAGTTGCTGGTTTTCCTAAACTCTTCCATTTTCTTATACTACAGCTGACAACAGTTGACTTTGGAATACTTAGGAGCAAAGAAATTTCACGACTGGATTTGTTGCACAGGTGGGAGGACTCCTATGACAGTTCCACGCTGGAAATCACTGAGCTCCTGAGAGCGACTCATTCTTTCACAAATGTTTGTAGAAACAGTCTCCATTCCTGACTGCTTGATTTTATACACCTGTGGCCGGGCCAAGTGATTAGGACACCTGATTATGATCATTTGGAAGGGTGGCCAAATACTTTTGGCAATATAGTGTATATCAACATGTTGCTGATTAAGCATGTTAGAACCCAGAATCCACGAGTGTTGGGTTTCAGCAGGTGTGTATGCGTCCTATAAAGACAAAAAAAAGATTTACAGGACATTGCATGTCTTATATATGAAAATAAACAAAGGTGTAATCCCACCAAGTCAGCTGTGGCTACTTTTCCGGGCTTCTGATTGGACCAATTGTGCATGATAGCAGGTGTATGTGTTTGTGTGTAGACAGAGACCGTTTTAAAGCTACACCCATGTGGATAGAGATTGTTTTAACCCCAGATATGTGTTTTGAACCTATCCGTGTTGATGTGGACATGGCCTTATTTTCCCTTCAAGTACAAAATAAGTAATATTGACAAATTAAAAAAAGTACCGATGATGTTTTAGTGCATATTAGCTTTAACCTTTACAACTCTTTAATTTATCCACCAACTTTCCAAATTGTTCAGGCTGCCAGAAGTCGTCTTAGAACATCAAGTGATGAATGAGATGTGAAGCGGTTGCTATGACAACCTGAACAGTCCAGTTGTCATTGATTCAATGCGCTGACAACACAATGACTTGGATGAAGGAGACGCACATTTTTTCTCCTGCATGCACTGCAAAACCTTTAGCTCATTGTAAACAAACACGGCGTTGGCGGCGACTTCTTCACTGTTTCAGAGAAAGGCTTTTTGGTGCCATTCTCAACAAATAATGCACAAGTAACATACACCTTGTCAAATATGTGCACAAACTACACTTATAATAATAATAATAATAATAATAATAAAAATAATAATAAACTTTATTTGTATAGTACCTTTCATACAAGAAGTGCTTCACAGCAGTAAAAGGCATGATTAAAGGCCTACTGAAACCCACTACGACCCACCACGTAGTCTGATAGTTTATATATCAATGATGAAATATTAACATTGCAACACATGCCAATACGGCCTTTTTAGTTTACTAAATTGCAATTTTAAATTTCCCGGGAGTTTCTTGTTGAAAACGTCGCGGAATGATGACGTGTATGCGTGACGTCACGGACTGTAAGGAAATATTAGCGCTGCGCACACACAGAGCTAAAAGTCGTCTGCTTTAACCGCATAATTACACAGTATTTTGGACATCTGTGTTGCTGAATCTTTTGCAATTTGTTCAATTAATAATGGAGAAGTCACAGTAGAAAGATGGAGTTGGGAAGCTTGTGCCTTTAGCCACACAAACACACGGTGATTCCTTGTTTAAAATTCCCAGAGGTGAAACTTTCCTATGGATCAGAGCGGTCAAGCGAACATGGATCCCGACCAAATGTCAACCAGCAATTGTAAGTGAGAAAATTGTGGTAAAAAGTCGCCACTTACCGGCGCTCAGATGAGCTTGTGCTGTCCATACAGCTGCCGACGACTTCCATCAGACACTGGCCTCAAGACACCTGTGGACAAACCCCTCCGGCTATCAGGTACTATTAAACTCACTAAAACACTAGCAACACAATAGAAAAAATAAGGATTTCCCTGAATTATCCTAGTAAATGTGTCTAAAAACATCTAAATCAGTCCCAATGCAATCGCCTTTTTTTTCTTTTTTAAATTGATTATTTTTTTTTTTTAGCCCTTAGCTATCAATATCCTCAAACACGAATCTTTCATCCTCGCTCAAATTAATGGGGAAATTGTCATTTTCTCGGTCCGAAAAGCTCTTTTTGTTGGAGGCTCCCATTTTAAACAATGTGAGGAGCCCTCAACGGGTGACGTCATCGTCTGCGACTTCTGGTAAAGGTAAGGCTTTTCTATTAGCGACCAAAAGTTGCAAACTTTATCGTGGATGTTCTCTACTAAATCCTTTCAGCAAAAATATGGCAATATCACGAAATGATCAAGTATGACACATAGAAGGGACTTGCTATCCCCGTTTAAATAAGAACATCTCATTTCAGTAAGCCTTTAAGTAAGGACCTGGTAAAAACAAGGGTTGAAAATGGAAAATAAATTATAACAAATGAAAATAAAGATAAAAGCAAAGTAATGGAAGTTATCAGTTATTGGTATCGGTCTTGAGAAGCAGGAAGTTATCTGTATTGACTCGAAAAAAACAAAACAAATATTGTACATCCCTTTTATTGACCTGAATATTGAAACATTAAAGCAACTTTAATATCATGGCAGCACACATGAGATAACATGAAATTCAAAACCAGGTCCCAGATTTTATCCCAAAGGTTACCGCATGAATAGTATGTACATCATTCAAATAGAATACAGTTAGTTCTAAATAGCATAAATTAAATAGGAAGAGAATATAAATAAAATAGAAAAATATTACATATTTTGAAATGCAAATAGAGGAATGTATGTAAAAAAAAATAAAATGGCAAACCATCCATCCATCCATCCATCCATCCATCCATCCATCCATCTATTTTCTACCGGTAATTGTCTTCAGGAACCTATCTCAGCTACAATCGGGCAGAAGGCGGAGTACACCCTGGACAAGTCGCCACCTCATCGCAGGGCCAACACAGATATACAGACAACATTCACACTCACATTCACACACTAGGGCCAATTTAGTGTTGCCAATCAACCTATCCCCAGGTGCATGTCTTTGGACGTGGGAGGAAGCCAGAGTACCCGGAGTGTTTAGCATTAATTATCATATTAATTATCTGCTGGACTGATAGTTTTATTGCTCTTTATTGTATTCTCTTAAAAATACCGTAAATGTGAATATAGTCAGGAGAAGGCTTGACAGTGTAATTGGACCACATGGGAGAGAAGTGTCCATACAAAAATATATATTAACAAAGGAAGAAAACTCCAAGCCTACAAGTCTAACAAAAAGCGACGGCAATAAAAGGTTGCTGCAAAAAGAAAAGTTGAAAAAAAACGTGTGAAAAATGGGCCGACGCCACTGAACTCAAACTGGCAAAATGTCAAAGGTAAAGCGTTACTCGATAATACAGGCAAAGGGTAAATAAGTCAATAAGTCAATAGTAACTCCGGAACCAGGGCAGGCCTAGCACTCAGACACTGGACCAGGCGCAGCAGAGGAACCATCCAGCGAGTCCAGAGTCGAAACAACAGGGCTTATGAAGACCTGATTGCAGAGTGCAATTTGGTGTGGAATGGTGGCTACTCCACAGGAACACAAAATATGAGCTCTGCAGAGGAGGAAATGTTCGGAGCAGCTTTGGCATGGCATGCTGATTACAGAAGCATGACAAGTATATAATAAAACTTATAAATAGAGCAATACACCTATCTTAAATGTCTTTACATTTCTATTGAATATGGTTGCGTCCTAAATAATCTGATTGAATTTTTATCTTGAATTCAAAACCCAAGTAACATTTGTTTGACATTTGATCTCATGTCATGAAAAACCACAGTTTCAAATAAAACAGCATACCGTATTCCCTTGAATAGCCGCCGGGGCGCTAATTGATGTAAAACCTCTTCTCACTCCTGCGCCTATTCAAGGCATGCGGTAATAGTAGGCGGGCGCTAATAACTTTAAAACCTCTTCTCACCCTTGCCACCAATGGCATGCTGTAAAAAATTGAGTGTGATGTGAGGATACCATCACGAAGAGAACATTTAATAAAAACAAACTTTGTTGTGGTTATTATTTTCAGCACTGAAAGCTTGGAATAACCTACAATTAATGCATGCATTTCGCCGCTTTTATCGTCACACGGACGAGATTGGAAGGTATACTGGGTGATACAAGTTACACGGAGGGTTGTTATAGAAACAAGTTTAACACTCTTACTAATATGTGCCACACTGTGAACCCTCTACCAAACGAGAATGACAAACACATTTCTGGAGAACATCGGCTCTGTAACACATTATAAACGCAACATAACTATTACCCAGAATGCAATGCATCCATGACTCTTACTGCTTATATTATACCCCCCGCACCCCCAACCCCGCCCACCTCAACCGACGCACGGGGGGTTATAATATAAGCAGTAAGAGTCATGGATGCATTGCATTCTGGGTAATTGTTATGTTGTGTTTATAATGTGTTACAGAGCTGATGTTCTCCAGAAATGTGTTTGTCATTCTTGTTTGGTGTGGGTTCACAGTGTGGCACATATTAGTAAGAGTGTCAAACTTGTTTGTATCACAACCTTCAGTGTAACCGGTGTGGCTGATGAACAAGACCCCTGGTTTACACAATAGTAGAAGCAAAACAACTCTTTATGCTATGTAATTTCATTATACATTTCCAAAGAGTTTTACGGCTCCCGTTGTCGTTGTGAATTGGGTCAAAATGGCTCGTTAAGTGGCAAAGGTTGCCAACCTTGCTGCCTCCACCATTTTGAAAATGACGTCAGGGGAAGCGTCACTAGTGACGTCACAAATTTGACCGGCGGTAGTAGTAAGCATGCGCTAATAATTTTGGGAAGTAAATTCGACCCGGCAGTAGTTCAAGGCAGGCGCATATTACATGCCAGGCGGCAATTCAAGAAATTACGGTATTTTAAGAAAATGAATACAAGTTGAGGGAAATAAGTCAATGTCTTCTCCTTTGGAAGAGAGGACAGAAGGGAGGAAGAAAGGAAGGTATGACAGAGAAAGTTTTTACACTTACCGGACTATAAGGCACACTAAAAGTCCTTTCATTTTCTCAGAAATCGAGAGTGTGCCTTAAAAACCGGAGCGCCTAATATACGGAATAATTCTGGTTGTGCTTACCGACCTCTAAGCTATTTTATATGGTTTGTAGTGTAATGATAAGTTTGACCAGTAGATGGCAGTCACACATAAGAGATTTGTGTAGACTGCAAGAATAGACCAGTAAACAACACCAAAACTTTAGATGTTCCATTGAGAATATAAAACATTACACACAGAGTTTAAAAATCTGTCAAAATGTTTTTGTACCTCTCTAAGGTTCTCATAGTCATCATTGTCACCGACGTCCCACTGGGTCATCATTGTCACCGATGTCCCACTGGGTGTGAGTTTTCCTTGCCCTTATGTGGGCCTACCGAGGATGTCGTGGTGGTTTGTGCAGCCCTTTGAGACACTAGTGATTTAGGGCTATATAAGTAAACATTGATTGATTGATTGATTGATTGACTTTGGTAAGCTATGAAGCCGCACCGCTTGATGGATTGTTGGAGCATTACGGCTACCGTAGTCAGACGTACTGTGCTTCAACATCCATTCATCCATCCATCCATTTTCTACCGCCTTTCCCTTTTGGGGTCGCGGGGGGTGCTGGAGCCTACCTCAGCTGCACACAGGCGGTAGGCGGGGTACAACCTGGACAAGTCGCCACCTCATCACAGGGCATACATGTATTATAATGGTGTGTATAATGACCGCAAAATGGCACCCATTAGCAGACATATTATCTGGTGTTTTGTCTTGCGATATTTTGCAAAAACAACTTTTCTTAACTTCTGGTGCCTGCTGATCTGTATTTGGGATCTGTATAAGTCCTGAAAATGTGCGCGCTTCTGCCTTTGTAGTACGTGTCAAAACCATAGTCAATAAGCTTGTTATTTTTCTCTATCATCTTGTTATGGGACATTCATCCTCCACTGTTGCCATTTCTAATATAAAGTAGCGTAAAGTTCTAACTTATATCTGTCAGCAGAACTTTAGTTAGTAGAGATTTCCGGTCGGACGGTTTTTCTTGGGACACATTTTCGTCGTTGTTGCACTAGTGAGCCACGGATGAGGAGATGCTGCTCCGTTGTTGATTTAGGTAAAGTCTGAATGTCATTAAAAGAGGTGAATCCATCTTTTGACACTTCTTTCACTCCCGTCCCTGCACGCTACACCGCTACAACAAAGATGGCGGGGAGAAGACATTGTCGAAGGTGAGCCATGTAAATAAGACCGTCCACAAAACGCCACATCCTGAATCAACGGTCAGAAAGTGGCTTGAAGAAGATCTATGTGTTAGGGCAAACGCTCCGGCTGCTTCTCCCTCTGCTGCGGGAGCACCTAGACGCTCCGCTGTGAGCCAAGCAGGACACGCCCCCGCACTCGTTGCGCAGACCGCGCCCACCGACACACCTGGGACTAATGAGTGCCTGGCCCTGATTTTGTCTTTGTCATCTTCTGTTCCCACAGCCCTCCATGTCTCAGTTGTTGCCTTCCAATTCCACTGTAGATCTTCCCCCGGACTCTGATTGCCTTCCCCGATTCTCGACCCCCACACCCGGATTTGGACCTCTGACGCCTCTCTCCTGCCCCACGGACCTTGCTCGAATCACAAAGCCCTTTTAGATCTTCCCCCTCTGAACTTTGATGCTGCCACAACAGACACGCACCTTCAACAAACCCTCGGTAATTCACATTGTGTTAATCTCCACACATAGCATTACATTCACACACATAGTAGCATACACACTCCACGTATTCATCAAAAGCTCAATAAAACCCGTTGAGCTATACCTCCTGTTGTTGTGCCGTCTCCCTTCCCCCTTATGCAACATTTTGACCAAAGAACCACCATTACACATTATGTAGACTAAAAGGAAGTCATAATATGACCACTTTAATGCGCCTTATAATTTGGTGCGCATTTTGTATGAAAATAGACCTGAATAGACAGTGCGCCTTATAATCCCATGCACCCTATGGTCCCAAAAATATAATACATTAACTGCAGTAGGAGACTAAATAACAGTGTGTTTATTTCCACACTCATCATTGTTCTCCATATGCAGCTTTGAACAAATGTTGTTGGTGAAGCTAACATTGCTGCTGCAACAGTGGTTGCGAGTTCAAAGCTCCACACACACACGCACGCACACACACACACACACACACACAAAGTCCAAGTAATTGATATCCACTCTGATGAAAACCAAAACAATCATGCACTTTCCCCCTGCAGATAGAAGAGTGGCAATGACTTCTGACAGTATGTTCATGTTTTTCTCGCAGGACTATTCTCTTATTGTCACACTGCTGCATTGAGACATTTATCAGAAACATTGTGAACAACTCACTGAATACTCTACCACCAGAAATGAATAAAAGTCCCATCCCCGAAGGAAAACAATGAAATAAAAATGCTATAAAAAATAAAAAAATGTAGGCATGCAATGATCCAAGGTGCACATTTGGAAAAAAAAAGATGTCAGTCCAAGGTATGACATCATGTCACATTTTATGTGTGGAGTTTGAGTGCGGTCATGTGACTGTCAGGCTCCGTTTGATTGGTGAAATGGAGTCTAAGGTCATTAGTGCTTACGTTGGATTGGTGAAACAAAGTCCTGTGACAGAAGTCTCTCTTACGAGCCAAATGAATACATCTTTGCAAGCAGTAATCAATAGATTATAAATAATTATGATGGTATATAGAAATGTACTAATCAGAACAAACCACAATGTAACAAAGTAGAAGTAGTTTCTTCTTCACACTGTCATGACGGGGGGGTCGGAGCCTACTACGAGGATTGTTCTCCCGGGATGCAATCGGACTTTTCCGGACAAAGGTAGCAGGTAGGAACATATTTATCATTAATCTAACTACACAGGACAAAAGACAGGAACTAAAACAAAAGAGGCTAAGGAACATAAAACTTAACGCAGGAAACATACGCTAACACTATGGACATAGAAAACAACTTAACAAACTATGGCATAGAACGAACAAGACTTACTGCAGCATGAATGAAGCAATGGCAAGAAATGAGCATGAAAAGAGCAATGTCGCCAGGTCGACTAACTGGCAAAGACAGGCTTAAATTATAGTCTCTTAATTAGAGCAGGTGATTGTCCTGAAAACATGAGGCAGGTGAAACTAATAAGTCGCCATGGTAACTAAACAAACAAGGGAGCGCAAACTGGAAATAAAAGAGTCCAAAACAAACGGAAAATAACAAAAACATAACCCAGACCACAGATCATGGCACACACAAACACACAAGTAAAAAGTATGCTGCATTAAAACAATTCATCGAAAAATCTACTTAAGTAAATGTAACAGAAAAAATGTTACTCCCCACAATTGTAAATTATTTTCATGATACATTAGTAATTTAAATTTCAAGTACTTTAATTCACAAGTAATTTGAGATGTGAGCTGTCTCTCACGTTTTTGTTATGCTTTAAGTTGGGAAAATAATTTGAGTTGCCAGCATTTCAACTTATGGAAGAAATAATATTTGTCACAAGGTAGTGTCGTTTGGTCAGTAAAGTTAATATATTGGTAATTGTTTTTGTTCCCGCATTGTTTCCACAAGAAACAAACACAAGTTTTGATGAGATAGTGGATGTGCACGTTTGAGCGCCACTCACAGATCTACACAATCCTGCCTTCATAAGCCAGCGCGTCTTGAGATTCAGTGCCAGAACATAGTTTCTCATACACGTACAGTAAGCCAATATGTCTCCAGCCTCCTCGTGTGTGCATATCCTCTCTCTGTATCCCTCCCTGTTATGGTCATTGTGTCCCGTGTTGTTCCATTCTCCAGCTTCCCGTCGCTGAACGGTGTGTCTCGTTTTCCTGGATCCCTTCTGGACTTCCTCTTGCCTCCCTGGACTTCAACGTAACACCTGCCCACTGACCACGACGCTTCGCTCCAGCCCTTGACCCTCAGTCTGTTTTTTGACTTCCGAGCCTGCCTTGTCCTCTTTAGACTTCCGCCTCGATCCCAACAAACACCTTCAATACCCACTGGTAATCACTCGCATACAATTACCACACATAGTCACACTTCATATATTTGGATTACGCACGCACGTCACATACATCCCAAGCTGTTAATAAATACGCTGACAGCTAACAACGCCACTGTCTCACTGCCGTCTCCTTCTGCCGCTGTACCGTCACACAGCCAAGCCTATGGAGCAAAAACAGTGATAGAAATTATAGATATTTGTCACCTTTGGTGCTCCTAAACCTCCTCAGTAGAAGCATTTAAGTCCCATCTTAAAACTCATTTCTATACTCAAACCTTAAAACAGACTCCCCTTTTAGACCAGTTGATCTGCCGTCTCTTTTCTGCACTGCCCCCCTCTTCTGCCTGGAGAGGTTATTAGGTGACCACAGATGAGCTAGCTGTTCAAAGTCAGGACCCGGGGTGGACCACTCATCTGTGCATCAGTTGGGGACATCTCTGTGCTGCTGACGATCCCCTGCTGGCCCCACTATGGACTGGATTCTCAAACTAATAACAAGATCCAACCGACGACCATTGTACCGGTCGCCCGGGGGTCTCCACATCTGCGGTCCCCTCTAAAGTTTCTCATTGTATCTCATTGGGTTGAGTTTTTTCTTGCCCTGATGTGGGATCTGAGCTGAGGATGTTGTTGTGGTTTGTGCAGCCCTTTGAGACACTTGTGATTAAGAGCTATATAAATAACAGTGTACAATGCCTTCCGCCCGATTGTAGCTGAGATAGGCACCAGCACCCCCAGTGACCCCAAAGGGAATAAGCGGTAGAAAATTGATGAATGGAAAGATAAACTTTGATCGATTGATTGATTGATTGATAAACAGGCTGTAAATACAAATATCGGCATTACAACTTCATCAAAAAGTACAGTTGACACATTTAAATACCTGGGCGTAACTTTGGACGCTAAACTCGCCTTTGATCAGCACACCATGGACATTCAAAAAAGAAGTCAACAAAGATTGTCAGCCATCCGTAAACTTCAAGGACTATACATTGCAGCTCACCTCCTGTTATAACTGTACCAAAGCATCGTTCAACCCATCCATCTGTACTGTTTCACATGTTTTTTCACATGCTTTCTGTAACCAACCGCAACAAACTCACATGCATTACAAACATAGCAGCTAAAATCATCTGCCTACTCACACCCAACATCTCAGATCTAAACCACAGGTCCATTATTCGACTGACAAACACAACAGTCCAGGATATGACTCACCCACTACACCAATCCATCATCCCACTACCATCAGGGCCCAGGTGCAGAATTATCAAATTCCGCAGGGCCCGCCTCGAGAATAGCCTTATCCCTGCAGCTTTAGCCATACTTGCCAACCCTCACGATTTTTCCGGGTTTAGTGGCCCTCCCGAATTTTTCCTGATTTTCACCCGAGTAACAGTATTGAGGGCACTGCCTTCTGCATCCTCCACAACCTGTCGTCGCGTCCACTTTTTCTCCATACAAACAGCGTACGGGCACAGACACATGATGTATACAGCACCTCCTAACATACTTAAGTGACTGCAAGGCATACTTTATCAACAGCCATACAGGTCACACTGAGGGCGGCATGGCGTAGTGGGTAGAGCGGCCGTGCCAAAAACCTGAGGGTTGCAGGTTTGCTTCCCACCCATTGACATCCAAAAAAGCGCTGCCGTCGTGTCCTTGGGCAGGACACTTCACCCTTGCCCCCGGTGCCGCTCACACTGGTGAATGAATGATAGGTGGTGGTCGGAGGGGCCGTAGGCGCAAACTGGCAGCCACGCTTCCGTCAGTCTACCCCAGGGTAGCTGTGGCTATGTAGCTTACCACCACCAGGTGTGAATGAATGATGGGTTCCCACTTCTCTGTGAGCACTTTGAGTATCTAACAATAGAAAAGCGCGATATAAATCTAATCCATTATTATTATTATTATTATCATTATAAACAACTTTAACACTGTTACAAATATGCGACACACTGTGAACCCACACCAAACAAGAATGACAAACACATTTCGGAAGAACCTCCGCACCGTAACACAACATAAACACAACATAACAAATACCCAGAACCCCTTACAGCCCATACTCTTTCGGTATGCAATTATACCACCAAACCCCGCCACCCCAACCCTGCCCACCTCAAAAAAATCCCCCTCCCCCATCCTTACCACTTCTAACAACCCTCACCATCTCCCGAATTTGACGGTCTCAAGGTTGGCAAGTATTGCTATAGCTGTCTGACAAGCCTGTAAATGTGTTGGTCATGTATGATGTATTTTTGTTATTTTCTCCGGGAATTGTAATGTCTATTGTTTAAATGTATGGCAGTGGAGATGAATTTCCCCAACCGGGACCAATAAATCAAAATCCAAATCAAATTTGCACAACTTTAAGTATCATGCTTCAAATAAGAGTTTTGTAAATTAGGACTATGCTCTCGAAGATAAAATAAATATTCCTCCAGAGGTCGTCTGTCTTCCAATCCCACTGAGAGCAAAAGAATGACGACGATTGTCATCTGAGCAGCATCGCGTCATCGTCATGGCGACTGGGACCCCTGAGTGCAACGATTAGCTTGGCTTCTGATGTACTGCAATAACGTATTCCATGCTGTTGCTGTCAAATTGAATATTGAATAAAAGTCATATTGCACAATCGTACAGAGAGGTGTGAAACATCCCCCGATGAAATGAAGCCAATTTGCAACCAGCATTCCGCTTTGTTTCATTGTTTCCTGTTGTTTGTGGGGTCATCTCAGTGTAATTTATCTTAGTGCCACTTTTTGCAAGTCAAATTCCTGCCCTTGAATTAGATTAAAGAAGCATCTACATGCAGCGTACATTTGCATCCTCGTATCATCTTTCAATGTCAACACTTTGGTCCTCTTATTCATGTACAAATGAAACATCAGTGATACACGCTTCTACTTCAACACTGAAGCAGTTGTACTGCAGATAATCAGCATGTTGTGTTGTGCAGGTGTTGAATGTACAAACTGTCGGCTGTCAAAAGTGTGTCAAGTTAAAATTAAAGTCAAGTTCAAGTTAAAACGTTTTATAAGTAAAGCATAAAATAGTCTCAAACAAATTAATTGAATAAAAAAAGTATGTTCTTCCATCCATTGCCTACCGCTTATTCACTTTGGGGAGGCGGGGGGGGGGGGGGCTGGTGCCTATCTCAGCTACAATCGGGCGGAAGGCGGGGTACACCCTGGACAAGTAACCAGCTCATCACAGGGCCAACACAGATAGACAGACAATATTCACACTCACATTCACACACTAGAGCCAATTAAGTGTTGCCAATCAACCTATCCCCAGGTGCATGTCTTTGGAGGTGGGAGGAAGCCGGAGTACCCGGAGGGAACCCACGCAGTATCGGGGAGGACATGCAAACTCCACACAGAAATATCCCGAGCCCGGGATTGAACCCTGACTACTCTGGACCTTCGTATTGTGAGGCAGACGCACTAACCCCTGTTACACCGTGCTGCCCTATATAAAGTATATACATCAGCAAATAACAAAAATATACAAACCCCGTTTCCATATGAGTTGGGAAATTGTGTTAGATGTAAATGTAAACAGAATACAATGATTTACAAATCATTTCCCACCCATATTCAATTGAATATGCTACAAAAACAACATACTTGATGTTCGAACTGATAAACATTTTTTTTGGCAAATAATCATTAACTTTAGAATTTGATGTTTGCAACACGTGACAAAGAAGTTGGGAAAGGTGGCAATAAGTACTTATAAAGTTGAGGAATGCTCATCAAACACTTATTTGGAACATCCCACAACTGTGTGCAGGTTAATTGGGAACAGTTGGGTGCCATGATTGAGTATAAAAACCGCTTCCATGAAATGCTAAGTAATTCATAAACAAGGATGGGGTGAGGTTCACCACTTTTTAAGCAAATCGAACAGTTTTAGAACAACATTTCTCAACGAGCTATTGCAAAGAATTTAGGGATTTTACCATCTACGGTCCGTAAAATCATCAAAAAGTTCAGAGAATCTGGAAAAATCACTGCATGTAAGCGATGATATTATGGACCTTTGATCCCTGTGGCTGTACTGCATCAAAAACCGACCTCAGCGTGTAAAAGATATCACCACATGGGCTCAGGAACCCTTCATAAAAACACTGTCAGTAACTACAGTTGTTTGCTACATCTGTAAGTGGAAGTTAAAACTCTACTATGCAAAGCCATACCCATTTATCAACAACACCCTGAAACGCAGCCGGCTTCGCTGGGCCCGAGCTCACCTAAGATGGACTGATGCAAAGTGGAAAGGTGTTCTGTGGTCTGACGAGTCCACATTTCAAATTATATTTGGAAACAGAGGACGTGGTGTCCTTCAGAACAAAGTGGAAAATAACCATTCGGATTGTTATAGGCGCAAAGTTCAAAAGCCTGCATCTGTGATGGTATGGGGGTGTATTAGTGCCCAAGGCATGGGTAACTTACACATCTGTAAAGGCACCATTATGCTGAATGGTCCATACAGGTTTTGGAGCAACATATGTTGTCATCCAAGCAACGTTATCATGGACGCCCCTGCTTATTTCAGCAAGACAAGTGTTACAACAACGTGGTTTCGTAAAAAAAAGAGTGCGGGTCCTGCAGTCCAGACATGTCTCCCATCGAAAATGTGTGCCGCATTATGAAGCGTACAACACGACAGCGGAGACCCCGGTCTGTTGAACGACTGAAGCTCTACATAAAACAAGAATGGGAAATAATTCCACTTTCAAAGCTTCAACAATTAGTTTCCTCAGTTCCCAAATGTTTATTGAGTGTTGTTAAAAGAAAAGGTTATGAAACACAGTGGTGAAAATGTCCTTTCCCAACTACTTTGCACATGTTGCAGCCATGAAATTCTAAGTGAATTATTATTTGCAAAAAAAAATAAAAATAAAGTTTATGAGTTTGAACATCAAATATCTTGTCTTTGTAGTGCATTCAATTGAATATGGGTTGAAAAGGATTTGCAAATCATTGTATTCCGTTTATATTTACATCTAACACAATTTCCCAACTCATATGGAAACAGGGTTTGTATATTAAGAAAAAGGGTCCTTAATATGTTTGGCCCTGCGATGAGGCGGCGACTTGTCCAGGGTGTATGACGCCTTCCGCCCGATTGTAGCTGAGATAGGCACCAGCGCCCCCCGCGACCCCAAAGGGCATAAGCGGTAGAAAATGGATGGATGTATGGTCCTTAATATGTGCAGCCATTTACCTCATTTTTTTCTACAATAAACCATGCCAATAAATCATTAACAGACACAAACAACAGGGCGTCACACACAGTCCACAGTACACAGAATCTCTCTCCACTACAGAATGAACAAATAAAAAAAATACACACTCATGTTAATACTACAGCGGCACACAAGATGTCCACACAGACACGAAGCGGAGTTTTTGACCCGTGCTCAAACTCACGAGACCAGGAAACCCTGTAATAACTGCCGCTAGCATTAAGCTAATCCACACATCATTTAGCATGTAAAAGTCAGTTTTTTACAACAATTTGCTATCCCCGTTTAAATAAGAAAATCTCATTTCAGTAGGCCTGTGAAGACACACATGGCTTATTAGCATTAAAGCTACAGACACTCAGTAATGATTAGTACAAGTACTTTGAAACAAGATTCCACATCGATGATGAAGTAGGAGGACAACATCGCTCTCACTCATCCACTCTTTTAATAGACACCCGGAACAGAAAAGTGAAATTGGAGTTATTGGTGTACGCAAGGGGTGTCAAACTCATTTTAGATCAGGGGCCACATGGAGAAAAATCTACTCCCAAGTGGGCCGGACTGGTAAAATCCCTGCACGATAACTTAAAAATAAAGACACCTCCAGATTTTGTTTTCTGTGTTTAAAAACAGAAGAAGCACATTCTGAAAATGTACAAATCATAATGTTGTTGTTTTTTTTACACTTATATGTTGCGGTTAATAGTATTCTATATATTTATATTTTCTGAATGAATGATGTAATAATGTTCATCGGTCAACTCAATGGTGTTCATTTTCAATCTATCAAGATACAAAAACATCAAAATCAAATTACAGTATGCCATATATGTAGATTGATCATTTTCCTCGATTGATGTACTAATATCATGTGGTTTATTTTATACATATGTACCATCATCCAGACATACAAATAATTGCTATTGCAACATCCAGTAGACACATGTAGAAGAGCTGTTTCTTTCATTCAAAAATTTTAGGTTAATTTGTATACTTATGGGACGGACCACGTTAAAATGAAGTAGCAGTCCACATAAAAATAAAGTGGCGGTCCACAATAAAACAAGATGGTGGACCACAGACAGTAGAGATGCGCGGATAGGCAATTATATCATCCGCATCCGCATCACCAAAGTCGTCATCCACCCGCCGTCCACCCGAACCAACATTTCATCAGGACCGTACCCGCCCGCCAACCGCCCGCCAACCGCCCACTGAAATACATCAGAGGTTGTCCGCCTTTACCACTCACAGAACTATTAAAGCCTGTTTCACAGAGTAATGAAGTCAATTGAAGCCACTAATGTTCCCGCAACAATCTAATAGCGTACATCCTGATTACAAGAATATGGGCGTGCTGTGAAACCATTGCCTTAGACACCTTCAACAACATGTACGAACCGATTGTTGGTCCGGCAACATGTTGTGTGCAGCTTCCGCAATTACACGTTCAAGATTGAAAGGCATACTGGGTGATACAGAGTACACTGATGGTTGTGATATAAACAACTTTAACACTTACTAATATGTAATACTGTGAAGCCACACCCAACAAGATTGACAAACACATTTCGGGAGAACATCCTCACAGTAACACAACATAAACGCAACACAAAAAATACCCATAATCCTTTGTATCCGTGATGTGTCCTGAATATATTTTACACCCCCACACCTCCAACCCCGCCCACCTTACCGACGCACAGGGGGTATTTGTTGTGTTGTGTTTATTTTGTGTTACTGGGAGGATGTTCTCCCGAAATGTGTTTCCATCCATCCATCCATCCATTTCCTACCGCTTTTTCCCTTTCGGGGTCGTGGGGGGCGCTGGCGCCTATCTCAGCTACAATCGGGCGGAAGGCAGGGTACACCCTGGACAAGTCGCCACCTCATCGCAGGGCCAACACAGATAGACAGACAACATTCACACTCACATTCACATACTAGGGCCAATTTAGTGTTGCCAATCAACCTATCCCCAGGTGCATGTCTTTGGAAGTGGGAGGAAGCCGGAGTACCCGAAATGTGTTTGTCGTTCTTAATTGGTGTGGCTTCACAGCGTGGCGCGTATTAATAAGAGTGTTAAAATTGTTTATATCACAACCATTAGTGTACTCTGTGTCACCCAGTATACCTTGCAGTTGTGTGCATGTTGCCGCGGAAGCAACAGACAACATGATGCTGGACTGATAAGCAGATCGTATATGTTGTAGTTGGCGACAAAGTCAATGGCTTCATAGCACGCCCTAATACTTATTACCTGGTTGACTACCGGCAGTCATTCAGGATAATAATAGCGTCTCTTATTGTCTTCTTTCGCTTTATGACACGGGTCTTTAATGGCACTTTGAATGGCAAAGGATACCGATCACAGAACCATGCATATCAAATATTTCCGGATGGTTCAACCACCACCCGCTCGAATCTAATTAAAATCTTTTTTTTCGTCATATCCGTGGACTCCGCGGCTGAGACCGCAAACCGCGCATCTCTAATACTTAGCAAACTCATCCCGCGGGCTGGATAAAACCTGTTCGCGGGCCGTATGTTTGACACCCCTGGTGTACGCTCCGTTTAAAGATGCAGCAACATTTTAATTTGAGATTCTGCGCTGGGTAAACCTAACAATATCTGAGGCGGCTCATTTAGAAACGCAAGTTCGACACCCGCAGCTTAATTAGCTGCGCCGGTGTCATCAGCAATTCTGAGTGTTTTAGCTGCATGTTTTTTCTGCTTGATTAAAAGACGCACTTTATGTGTAATTTTGTTGCCTACTAATCTAATCATTGCGAGCTCTCCCACTCTGCTGGGAAGTGACTTGTGATGTGTCGCATATATTAATGTCCTCGCTGTTACCGCGTGACACCAGTGACACGCGGGGGCTGCTAATTGTGTGTGTCATTAACCAGCTAAAGTCGAACTGCATCTTTCGTTCAAAGTGGTCTCGCACGATTGTTTGCTAACTTTTCTTCTTTTCAGTCTTGACGGATGAACATTTAATGTGACAAATGATTTGATAATGTTTGATATTGGTATCATTTTTGCACTCGACACACAAATTGTCTTGCTATCAAACATTGTTTTACGTCAAAACAAGATGATGAATACCAAATTTTTTGGCATGCTGTGTTAATGTGATCCAGTATTCATTAGCAAGATGGACACATTTTCTGATATGTAGGCGGGGTCAAAGGTGTGCCCCGCCTCTTTACTAAAGGCTTAGCTGTTGTGAATACAAAATATATTTAAAATATTCTCACTCATTTGTCCCTAAAATTCAGCTTCCCAAAGCTGGATTAAAAATATTATTACTATAGCTAAAGGTGTTTAAAAAAATAAATAAATAGGGGACAAGCGTATAAAATGGATGGATGGATGGATAATAATAATAATAATAATAATAATAATAATACATATACTGTATGTATATATAAATATATATATTTGTGTATATGTATATATATATTTGTGTATATATATATATCTATATATACATATAAATCAATTTTCTGCCGCTTTTTCCTTTTGCGGTGGCAGGGGCGCTGCTGCTTATATCAGCTACAATCGGGCGGAAGGCGGGGTACACCCTGGACAAGTCACCACATACAACAGACAACATTCACACTCACATTCACACACTAGGGCCAATTTAGTGTTGCCAATCAACCTATCCCCAGGTGCATGTCTTTGGAGGAGGGAGGAAGCTGGAGTACCCGGAGGGAATGCACGGAGTCCTGGGGAAGCCGTGCAAACTCTACACAGAAAGATCCTGAGCCCGGGATTGAAACCAGGACTACTCAGGACCTTCGTATTGTGAGGCAGACGCACTAACCTCTGTTTCATCGTGCTGCCCATATATATATATATATATATATATATATACAAACTCAGTTTCCATATGAGTTGGGAAATTGTGTTGGATGTAAATATAAACGGAATACAATGATTTGTAAATCATTTTCAATCCATTTTCAGTTGAATGAGCTACAAAGACAAGATATTTAAACTTAATTTTTTTTTTTGCAAATAATAATTTACTTAGAATTTCATGGCTGCAACACTGTTTTATATCACCTTTTCTTTTAACAACACTCAATAAACGTTTGGGAACTGAGGGAACTAATTGTTGAAGCTTTGAAAGTTGAATTCTTTCCCATTCTTTTTTCATGTAGAGCTTCAGTCGTTCAACAGCGAAGCTGTCGTATTTTACGCTTCATGATGTGCCACACATTTTCGATGGGAGACATGTCTGGACTGCAGGCGGGCCAGGAAAGTACCTGCACTCTTTTATTACGAAGCCACGTTGTTGAAACAAGTGGTTTGGCATTGTCTTGCTAAAATAAGCAGGGGCATCCATGATCACGGGGCGGCATAGCTCGGTTGGTAGAGTGGCCGTGCCAGCAACTTGAGGGTTGCAGGTTCGATTCCCCCTTGTGCCATCCTAGTTACTGCCGTTGTGTCATTGGGCAAGACACTTTACCCACCTGCTCCCAGTGCCACCCACACTGGTTTAAATGTAACTTAGATACTGGGTGTCACTATGTAAAGCGCTTTGAGTCACTTGAGAAAAGCGCTATATAAATATAATTCACTTCACTTCACATCACGTTGCTTGGATGACAACATATGTTGCTCCAAAACCTGAATGGACCTTTCAGCATTAATGGTGCCTTCACAGATGTGTAAGTTCCTATGCCTTGGGCACTAATACACCCCCATACCATCACAGATGCTGGCTTTTAAACTTTGCGCCCATCAATAATCCGAATGGTTATTTTCCTCTTTGTTCTGAGGACACCACGTCCTCTGTTTCCAAATATAATTTGAAATGTGGATCCGTCAGACCACAGAACACTTTTCCACTTTGTATCAGTCCATCTTAGATGAGCCTGGGCCCAGCGTAGCCAGCGGCGTTTCAAGGTGTTGTTGATAAATGGGTTTGGCTTTGCCTAGTAGAGTTTTAACTTGCACTTACAGATGTAGCGACCAACTGTAGTTACTGACAGTGGTTTTCTGAAGTGTTCCTGAGCCCATGTGGTGATATCCTTTACACACCGATGTTGGTTTTAGATGCAGTACCGCCTGAGGGGTCAAAGGTCCGTAATATCATCGCTTACGTGCAGTGATTTCTCCAGATTCTCTGAACTTTTTGATGATTTTACGGACCGTAGATGGTAAAATCCCTAAATTCCTTGCAATAGCTCGTTGAGAAATGTTGTTCTAAAACTGTTTGACACTTTGCTTACAAAGTGGTGACCCTCGCCCCATCCTTGTTTGTGAAAAACTTAGCATTTCATGGAAGCTGCTTTTATACTCAATCATGGCACTCAACTGTTTCCAATTAGCCTGCACACCTGTGGGATGTTCCAAATAAGTGTTTGATGAGCATTCCTTAACTTTATCAGTATTTGTTGCCACCTTTCCCAACTTCTTTGTCACGTGTTGCTGGCATCAAATTCTAAAGTAAATGATTGTTTGCAAAAAAAAAAAAAAACGTTAATCAGTTTGAACATCAAATATGTTTTCTTTGTAGCATATTCAACTGAATATGAGTGGAAAATGATTTCCAAATTGTATTCTGTTTCTATTTACATCCAACACAATTTCCCAAATCAATTACATCCAACACAATTTCCCAAAATGGAAACGGGGTTTGTATATTTATATACACACACACGCATGCACGCACACACGCACTCACGCACGCACACACACACACACGCACGCACGCACACACACACACACACACACACACACACACACACACACACACACACACACACACACACACACACACACACACACACACACACAGTCGAGGTCAAAAGTTTATATACACTTGTAAATAACATAATGTCATGGCAGCCTTGAGTTTCCAATATTTTCTACAACTCTCATTTTTTGTGATAGAGTGGTTGGAGCACATACTTGTTGGTCACAAAAAAAATTCATGAAGTTTGATTCTTTTATGAATTTATCATGGGTCTACTGAAAAAGTGACCAAATATGCTGGGTCAAAAGTATATATTCAGCAATGTTAATATTTGGTTACATGTCCTTTGCCAAGTTTCACTTAATAAGACCCTATAGTACCCATCTACAAGCTTTTGGCAAGCTTCTGGTTGAATTGTTGACCACTCACTCCTCTTGACAAAATTGGTGCAGTTCAGCTAAATTTGTTGGTTTTCTGACATGGACTTGTGTCTTCAGCATGGTCCACAAGTTTAAATCAGGACTTTGGGAAGGCGATTCAAAAACCTTCATTTTAGCCTGATTTAGCCATTATTTACCACTTTAAACGTGTATTTGGGGTTATTGTCCTGTTTGAACACCCAACTACGCCAAAGACCCAACCTCCAGGCGGATGCCTTTTGGTTGTCCTGAAGAATTTAAAGGTAATCCTCCTTTTTCATTGTCCCATTTACTCTCTGTAAAGCACCAGTTCCATTGGCAGCAAAACAGGCCCAGAGGTTAATACTACCACCACCATGATTGACGGTAGGTATGCTGTTCCTGGGATTGAAAGCCTCACCTTTTCTCCTCCAAACATATTGTTTGGTATTGTGGCCAAACAGCTCAATTTTAGTTTCATCTGACCACAGAACTTTCCTCCAGAAGGTCTTATCTTTGTCCATAAGATGTCAGATGCAGCTGCAATTCGAGAAAAAGGGAGTTTACCATGAGGTCAGGATCAAAGTTAGGTCTTTTGAGCAGAGGATAAGTAACCACTTTTTTGAATGTTAGGGGAACAGTGCCAGAGGAAAGTGATAAGTTTATAATATTTAGCAGTGATGGTCCTAATATTACAAACAGCTCTTTGATAAGTTTCCCAGGAAGTGGGTTAAGTAAACATATTGTTTGTTTTGTCCCATTTACACGTCTAATGTTATTTCATCAAAAATAGAGAGAGCAATATCCGTCATATATACATTTGTATCCGTGTTAATAGAACCCAGTTGGAGCTGGGACGTGTTGTCTTTAATCTCTTTTTTAATGAGTTCAATTTTTTTATTAAAAAAATTCATGAAGTCATCTGCCGAGTGGGTGGAGCTACTGGGAGGAGTCCCTTGTTGGGTTAGCGAGGCTACTGTACTGAACAAATATTAAGGATAGTTTTTTATTCAAGCGGATGAGATTGGCGAAAGTAATTAGCTTTAGCTAAGATAAGCATATGTTTAGAAGTTATTAAGCTCTCACTCCATGCTTGATGGTAAACCTTAAGTTTAGTCACATGCTATTTGCATTCCAGCTTTCTACATGATAATTTTAGAGCTCCAGTTTCTTCTGCAAACCATGGGGTACGCCTTTTAGGGGCTGGCATCGCGCAGAAAATCGTTAAAGTTGTTAGTGAGGTTATTGATAGAGCCTACATAATTTGGGAATGCCGCCATTACCGAAGGCAGTAGGCCAGTAAGAGTCATAGGTGTGGCAGAATTAATGTTGCGGCTGCTAACGCAGCGGTTATTAGTAGCCTGTTGACGATGAATCAGAACTTCGAATTTTATAAGGTAATCATCGGACATAACTTTAGTGTAGTGTATTGTAACTTTGGAGGTGGTAATACTGCGGACAAGGACTACATTTACCATATTACCGTTGCGATGCGTGGGTTCATTCATTGTTTGTGTAAGACCACAGCTATCAATTATATTCAGATGTGCCACAAACTGAGGGTCTGATAGGGTATTCATATGGATATTAAAATCCCCCATTATAGTTATATTATCTGTGTGCGTCACTGGATCAGTGACAAACTCTGGAAATTCACTGATAAAGTTTGAATAAGGCCCATGGAGGGGGTAGATAACAGGCAGTTAGAGAAGTAGCGGTGTGACATGCATTGTAAGCACCTCAAATGATGTATATTTATTATTTACGTTAGGGGTAATGTTAAAGTGTTCATTGTATATTAGTGCCACCCCTCCACCCCTTTTAATGGGACGGGCAATATGTACATTAGTATAGTTAGGAGGAGATGCCTCGTTAAGCGGGAAAAATTCATCTGGTTTGAGCCAAGTTTTTCTGAGACCAATGACGTTAAGATTGTTGTCTCTAATGACCTCATTGACTAAAAATGTTTTGGAAGATAATGATCTGATGTTTAAAAAGCACATATTATAGGGATTAGCCTGTTTGGAGGATTTTTTGTTAATGGTATACATAGTAGTGATATTATTACTGTTACGTTTAGTTTGTGTAGCGCACCTTAAATAATTTCGATCACATCTAGGACTCGATATGATGGGGGTCTTCAGATTGTTTGCCTGGTGCTGCAATAGATTGAACGCGTCATAATTTTCCACCCCAGTCAAATGCATGTTCTCCTCTGGCACAGTCAGTACAGAAAAAACATTATGTGAGTTGTGTATTATTCTACGAGAAATGCCATGTGTGCAGGAATTTTCCTGCCTGGCGCTGGTTAGTTCTAGCTTAACTGTCTCCTCACCCGGACTAACAGAGACTGTAATTGCTTGAGTCCGAGCTTGCTATTGTGTATTTCGTCAAGTGTGACTCAACCAGTAATCTATGTTTCTAGTAAGAGTGATGGCGCCTTCCCGGTTAGGGGGAAGGCCATCCCTCATCAGCATGCCGATTTGTCCCAGAAAAAGGGCCAAATATCTCTACAAAAGCTAGCCAGCCATCATTGCCTCTTACAGTCAGTGGGCCAGAGACAAGCACTCGATACCTGGACATCTTTGTAGCGGGATTACAAGTCCTAGCTATGTTCCTCCTTGTAATCGCTGACTGTCTCATCCAAGCCAACTTATACAACTATGTTCAAGTAACCAGTGGTGCCATTAGCCTGCAGTTCCTGTTTACTAGGTCTGTTGCGAGTTAGCTCCCTAAGATTAGCTTCAATGTCAGGTGCTCAGGCCCCGGGAATACACTTAAAAATGGCTGGTTTACTAAGCTGTATGCTTCAGGTGATGGAGTACCCTATGACTAAGGTGTAGTGCTTGGTAAAAAGGCGTGTAGGACTAACTAAAGGGCTAAATCTATTACGCGGTTCACTGTTGTTTGTAGGCCGCTTAGGTTTGCTACCAACTTGGCTAATCAGCTTGCTACAGATAACGCCAGCACATGTGTCCACAGTGTCTAAAGTCTGAGCTGTTTGTCTGTTTGTAAAAATGTGGAGCTCAACGTATCGTTTATTTTTATTATATTTTTTACTTGTACTATATTATCAAATGTAGTGTTTTTATACTTTAGTTAGTTAGTTTTTCACTACCACTTCAGACTGACATGTGATATACACTGCTAAAAATCCAAAAAAACTCATGACCTCAACTTGATATGACTTCCGAAAATAGGATCCGTATATCTATAAATTAGCAGGACATTAAATATAGTATTTTATTCTGAAAACAAGCATTATACAACTTGCAATTCCTAAATTAAGCATCCTTGAGATGTTGCAGAATCTTTAAACAGACAAAAATATCTAATATGAAAAGTTATTGTCTCAATTTTAACATTTTGAAACTCCAACAGACAAAATAAAAATAAAAATTAGTCAATGACTAAAAATAAGTGAATAAGTAAATAACTCTTAAAACTAGGGAAATATCTAAAAATAAAATGTTAAATATTGCCATGTGGCAAATAGTTTGCAGTGTATCAAATACTAATTTATAACTCTTTTAATGCCAATACTTTTTACATAATGTAGTTTAAAGTACTTATCCACATTGTTTTTAATATGAAAAAAAACTAAGCTAAACAGAGCATACACACTTGTTTTACCTAGACAACATTGTAAACATGAACATTTCAGTTCAGTTTCAGTTTATTTGGAACATGCATACAATACACTGTAGTGCGTCACACAATGCCAGTTGTTTCATTATGGCACGTCCGAAAAGGAGTAGGAAGAAGCCCCTTTTCATACCATAGCCATTTTATCCAATTTCCTTGTTCTCTGTAACACAACAGTGAACACATAAATAATACATAAATAATATACCATAGCAAGCATACAAATATTAAATATATAAATACTCTTTGTCTCAATAAAAAAGTAAAATAAAAAGGGTACAAGATGTTCATCGTAATTTTTGTTGTGTACTTTGTGAACACTTGTAGTTAGGACAGTCTCTTAAACTAAATCATATTAGTGCTTTGTTTGATTTCTTTGCTTAATAATTCATAATTTAATTAAATATACTGATATACCAAAGGTTTTAAGTGTTGTACAAACATACATGTTTTAAATTACATTTTTCTCTAAAATTAAATTTCTCGTCTTTTGTTGAGAATAATTGTTGTACATTCTTGGGTAGCAGGTTATAGTCTGCTTTTTAAATAAATGATAAATGGGTTGAACTTGTACAGCATTTTTCTACCTTCAAGGTACTCAAAGGGCTTTCAGCACCCATCAGGAGCAAGGGTGAAGTGTCTTGCTCAGGACACAACGGACGTGACGAAGTTGGTACTAGGCGGAGATTGAACCAGGGACCCTCGGGTTGCACACGGCCACTCTACCACTGCGCCACACCGTCCCATCATTTGTTCATCCTTTTAGCTGTTTGCAAATGCACCAAATCGTTGAATTTCAATAATTGTGATTTAATGAATAAAGTGTTTGTATGTTCTTTATATTCAATATTATGTAATATTCTAATTGGTATTTTTTGTAACATCATTAGTGAATGAAGTGTACTTTTGTAATTGTTTCCCCATATTTCTGTACAATAACTCAGATATGGTAACACTAGCGAGCAGTCGAGAATACGAAGTGATTCTTGGTCAGTGACACACACTTACGTCAATACTATAACAAGGCACTCCAGCAGGAAACTGAAACAGGTGTTTAAATGTTGCTGCATGCTTTGAATGGGAAAGGGTAGTGTCCTATTTTGTTAGCTCTTGCTAGCATACATATAGCATACATAAAATAGTAAATCGGATTGGACTACAAAATATATCCCTGTGGGAAATGGTATGGTTTGTTTTTATATAACATTTAAATCCCATCTTAAAACTCATTTGTATACTCTAGCCCAGGGGTGGGCAAACTTTTTGACTCGCGGGCCACAATGGGTTTTAAAATTTGACAGAGGTGCATTTGGAGGGAGTGTTTGGGCCGGATATACTAAAGCATTAAATGTAGTGTGTGCAAACCTCATAGCACAGTAAGAACACTACAACCCAATTTATTCAAATGTGAAAAGTAGCCCTTATCAGTTAATAAATTTGTCTCAAGGAATATGCAAGATATTGCATTTACATACTATTTCGCAGATACTGTGAGGAGTAAATGTAAATAGATTAAAATAACATACGCACTGTGATTTATTAAGATTGCGTCTGTTTTTAATGAGTTTCAATCGAAGGTGCAAAGTTAAAGAAATCAACATTTATTGAAAAATGGAATCACTTTCAACATTCAAAACATATTATTACACAACGAAATACTCAAGCTCAATAATATCTACTTGTGTTAAACTCCGCAAAATCATGGATGGACTGTCCTGACCGCGCGCTCTACAAACTCGCCACGGACGCCCTCGCCTTTACGCGCAAACAGTACACGTGTATCGTTGCCAAGCACACAGACATAGGCTGTATTAAATATCCTACCTGCAGCTGAAAATTTAAATTTAAATTAAGAGCGATGTGCGGCGTGTTAAGCTAGTGTACCGCTGCTGTGCGTAAATGCGCATTGCTCTTAATTAAAAGACGCACTTATAAACTTTCCATACGCATTTTTTCATAACACAGGAGAAAAACTCACCATTTCAGTGGGAACAGTGTTTTTGGTCTTCCTTTTTTGCCAGTGCATCAAAGTCTGGAGTTAGTTTTGTTGTGGCAATTCTCAGGACAGATCTGAGGTGTTGGTCAGTTAACTTGGATCTGTGATGGGCTTTGTTGATTTTCATGATGCTAAACGTCTGCTCACACACGTAGGTCGAGCCAAACAACACCAGCATGCTCTGCGCCGTCTTCCGGATGTTTGGAAACGCGGTCTCGCTAAGTGAAGCGTAAAAGTCATTCAGTTTAAGAGACTTGAACTTCTCCTTTGAGACGGAGTCAGACTGAAGATCGATCAGTTCCAATTGCAGCTCCTGCGGTGCTGTTTCAGGGTCTTGTGACAGGGGACAGGACTCCAGTTGAAGTGACTTGTCAATTTTTTCAAAATCACAGAACCGACGGCAAAATTCTCTGTGCAGATCGTCTAGTGATTTGCAGAATTTCTTCGCATTTCGGGCGGCCTCTTTCTGCACGGCTAATGTGGGGAAATGTGCGAAAGATTTGTTTGACATTTGCCTGGAGAATAAAACCAGCTTGGATTTGAAGGCTCTCACATTTGTGTACATGTCGTGCGCAAACTGATCTTTCCCTTGTAGCTTCACGTTCAGCTCATTCATGTGTGAAAATATGTCCACAGCAAACGCAAAGTCACAAAGCCAGTTTGTGTCGCTCAGCTCAGGGAATTCTTCGAATTTCCCTATTAAATTAAAAAATGAGTGAATCTCGTCTTTGAGCTCCCAGACTCGTTGAAACACTTTCCCCAAACTTGACGCGAGAGTGGTAGAGTAGGTCCTGGTGATCCGCATTAGTTTCTTCCAGGAACGTTATGAACTGACGATGATCAAGTCCCCTTGCTCGTATGAAGTTAACAAGTTTTACAACTGGATCCACGACGTGATTAAGCTGCAATACAGACTTACATAGAGACTCCTGATGAATGATGCAGTGAAGTAAAATAACATCCTGGTCAGGGTTTTCTTCTTTCACTTTATCCTGGATTCTTTTCAGCAGCCCGATGTTTTTTCCAGTTAAATTTGGCGATCCATCCGTGGTGACATTGGCAAATTTACTCCAAGGTAACTTCATTCTCTCGATGACAGCAGACACCTGTTCATATAAGTCCTCTCCTCGCGTTTTCCCTTTCAGTGATTCCATGCTCAAAAGCTCCTCCGTTATCTCAAAACTGTCGTTAATCCCTCGAATAAAAATTAGGAGCTGAGCAGTGTCTTTTATGTCGTTACTTTCATCCAGTGCTAGTGAATATAGTGTAATATCTGTGATATTTGTATTTGGGTACTGTGTCTTTAAGAGTGTGGTGAATGCGCATGCGAGTGTGAGTGGCGGGAAAGTGTCAGTGTGTGTGAGCGTGAGTTGTGGCTAACAGCAGCTCGTGTATGTGTGTGCATTATTTTGGTACTACAAGAAGTTACCGCTTGTTAATAAAGCGATTGAACGGCGCATCCTCGTCTGTGTGACTCCTTCACCACCGCGGGCATTACATTGGTGTCAGAAGTGCTTCGGTTTGAACCCGCTGCCTATGGATAGAGGATGTTCGCCGGCCTCAGCGCTCGAGTGAAGGTAGAGAAAGGAACTGGAGAGTGTGCGATTGACATGCCGGACGCATCCTGCGTCGAGCACGGACGCCATGAAGCCGGCGTTTCGCGCCACATGGACAACAGTTTCCCCATGACGGAGCGGCGTCATGACGCAGGAGCGCATGCGCCACCGCCGCCGCCGCCGCCGCCGAATGTAAACAAACATGGGGGCGCGCATGAGCTTGTGTGTGAAGCATTGAGAACACTGAAGTTTTCAGGGAAAGGAAGCTGGGAGGCTTATAAAATCCAGTTTGAGCTTGTGGCTAATAAAGCAGGCTGGACTGATGAGGTGAGAGCAATACAGTTGGCTTTGTCACTGACTGAAGAAGCTGCGTCCTGTTTGCTCCTGCTGAACCCGGAAGAAAGACTTGATTACAGTGCGCTGGTTGCTGCACTGCAAAGGCGTTTTGGAGAGTTTGACTTGAGAGACTCTTTGCGCTGTGAGTTCAAGCACCGTGACAGGCTGCCCGGTGAGTCGCTTCGGTGCCTTGCTCATGGGATCGAGAGGCTGGGTCGGCGTGCGTATATCGGAATGCCGGACGCAATCCAAAATGAACTGATACGTGATCAATTCATCAAAGCTCTTAAACCGGGTGAATTGCGCTTGCACGTCCAGCTTGCCCACCCTACTGCCCTGGCAGATGCACTTGAACTCGCCATGGAGAGTGAGATCGCCACTGGGGCGGCACCTGAGACATCTTCCCGCCCAGTTTCGGCTGCATCATTTACGCAGGGTGCAGAGCAAAGACCGGCGTAGGTGGAGGAACTTGTATGTGCGCTACAGACCCACTCAACCCAGTATGAGGAAAAGAAGGACAGACGAGCGTCCACCGCTGTCTGCTGGGGGTGTGGACAACTTGGCCACGTGCTGCGGCGCTGTCCAAACAGGAAGGGCCAGCAGGGAAACAGGAGAGGGTCCGTGTAGCCCGGACGACACGGACCCCTTTAGCCAGTTACCGGGAGCACCAGCCCTCAAGTGATGAGACTGTTGTGACTGTGGGCTGGACAGCACACATGACATGGGGCCCATGTCATGTGTGCGTGCAGATTGGGAATGTAGCCTGCACAGCCCTGGTGGATACTGGATCTTCAGCCACAATTGTGAGACCGGACGTTGTTCCAGCTGGAACCGTTGTAGAACCAAGTCTCACCAGATTAAAGACAGTGACTGGGGAAGTTGCCCAGATGAAAGGCAAAGCAACTTTTATGTTCATAATCGGAGGCTTGTCAGCAACATTTTTCGCTTGGGTGGCGGATGTGAGCGACCCATGTATACTTGGTCGAGACTTTTTAAAAGCCACGAGGTGTGTTATAGACATGGGGTCTGCTGTGCTCATTCTGCCAAGTGGCCAGCGAGTAAAGCTGACCGCTCCTACTGAACAAACTGTGGCTGTGTCCGTCAACACCGCAGTCGCCAGTCCGACAACCTGGGAAGGGGCTGTCAGGCCCTCCATAGAGAGAGAGGAGGCAATAGGGGAGCTCGCAGCCAAGAGGACATCACCCACCACGCAACAGCCATCGGTAATGGGGGCAGAGTCCGCTCGCCCTGAAGAATCAAGCCCAAAGCGGGAAGCGGCGTCATCCAGGCCACTCCCAACAGCAGCGCGTAACCAACAACAGCAAGGGGAGGACCGGACGGTAGCGGTCCGCTTCATCTGGGAAAAGAACTGCGTCGGCCTCGAAGGGGAGCAGCGCGAGCGACTGTGGCATGTACTGTGGGACTTTAAGGACATTTTCGCCCTCAATGAAAATGAGGTGGGTCTCACCCATCTGGTCGAACACCACATCGACACTGGGGATGCGCGGCCAGTCAAGGTGCGCCCCCGTCGCCCCCCCATGATCAGGCAGGAAGCAGCTGATAGGGAGGTCCACGCCATGCTAGGGGCGGGGATCATAGAACCCTCTGACAGTCCGTGGGCGTCTGGCGTGGTCATGGTTCCCAGGAAGAACAGCACAAGGCCGCGGTTCTGTGTCGACTACAGGCCGCTGAATAAGGTGACAAAAAAAGATTGTTACCCACTCCCGCGAGTCGATGAGACGTTGGACCTGGTGGCAGGGTCCTCATGGTTCTCGTCGCTCGACCTGCGTAGTGGGTACTGGCAGGTCCCACTCACCCCTGAGTCACGGCAGAAGACAGCGTTCTGCACCACGAGGGGCCACTGGCAATTCAAGGTCATGAGCTTTGGACTCTGCAACGCACCAGGGACATTTGAGCGACTGATGGACACAGTGCTCGCTAACATCCCCAGGCAAGAGTGCTTGGTCTATTTGGACGATGTCCTCGTCCATGGACGGTCCTTTCAGTCAGCCCTTGATTCCTTGAGGCTGGTGCTGGGAAGGATTGCTGCAGCTGGACTAAAACTACACCCAGAGAAGTGCCATTTCATGCGGTGTGAGGTGGAGTTTCTGGGCCACAAGGTGGACGGAAGGGGCATCAGCACACTGGAGGAGAAGATCAGAGCTATAAGAGACTGACCAATTCCGAAGGACCAGAAGCAGCTAAAAAGCTTCTTGGGACTTGCCTCATATTATCGGCGGTTCGTGAAGGGATTTTCTTGCAGTGGCGCACAGTTGTTTAACCTTCTCCAGAACAATCAGATGTTCGTGTGGACGCCAGACTGTCAGGAAGCATTTTCTCGTCTCAAGAAGGCCCTCATGAATGCTCCTGTCCTCACCACTCCACATCCAGCTATGCCTTTTGTGCTGGATACAGACACCAGTAATGTTGGTATGGGTGCAGTGCTGTCGCAGGTGGGTCCAGAAGGTGAGCGGGTGGTGGCTTACTTCAGCCGCACCTTCAACAAGAGTGAGCGGCGGTACTGTGTGACCAGACGTGAACTGTTAGCTGTTGTGTTAGCTGTACGCCATTTCAAGTACTACTTGTGTGGCGTGTCCTTCACCATCAGAACAGACCATGCAGCACTGCAATGGCTAATGTCATTTCGAGAACCAGAGGGTCAGGTGGCACGATGGCTGGAGGAGCTGCAGTCTTTCCACTTTAGTGTGTGTCATCGGGCCGGGGCGCAGCACGCCAATGCAGACGCTCTCTCTCGGCGGCCGTGTGCTATTGAGGGCTGTAGCTACTGTGACCGGCGCGATGCCAGAGAGAAAGAGCTGCGCGGAGATGAGACCGCTGAAGGGCCTTCATGCTGCACTTTGGAGACTGTGGACGCCGCAGAATGGGCGACCAGGCAGGCAGAGGACAGCGATCTCGAACCAGTGCGGCATTGGGTCCAGATTGGCAGGAGACCACCCTGGGAAGGCGTGTTGGGACTGTCAGTCGGCACCAAGGGCTTGTGGAGTAAATTTGCTGTGCTGCGCAACAGCGACGGTGTACTGCAGCGTGCATGGAAGGAGCCGGCCACCGGGGAGGAGAGATGGCAAGTGGTGGTGCCTAAGACTCTGAGGGACACAGTGCTGAAGGCGTGTCATGGGGGCATGGGCTCAGGGCATTTTGGCAGCTCAAAAACGCTCCGCCGGTTGCGCCAAGGGTTCTACTGGGGTCAGCACCGGCGGGACGTGGAGGACTTCTGTCGGCGCTGTGATGAGTGCGCAGCTTACAAGGGCCCCCAGGACCGGTCACACGCACCACTTCAGCAGCAAGGGTTTGGAGCACCCATGGAGAGGGTAGCTGTGGACATTATGGGCCCTTTTCCCGTAACAGACAAAGGAAACAAGTATGTGCTTTGTGCGATGGATTACTTCACCAAGTGGCCGGAGGCGTATGCGCTGCCGGACCAAGAAGCAGAGACCGTGGCTGATGCCTTGCTAGAGGGCATGTTCAGTCGCTTCGGAACTGCAGATATATTTCACAGCGACCAGGGCAGGAATTTTGAATCCAGAGTTTTTGCTGCCCTGTGTGAAAGACTGGACATGCAAAAGACACGCACGACTCCTTTGCATCCGCAAAGTGATGGACTGGTAGAGCGGTTTAACCGCACCATGCAGCAGCAGCTGGCAATCCTCACCGCAAACCATCAGCATGACTGGGATCGTCATATTCCTCTAGTGCTGATGGCATACTGCTCCGCGGTTCAAAGTTCCGCAAGCTGTACCCCTGCCCTGCTGATGTTGGGTCGGGAGATCCGCACACCTGCTGAGTTGGCGTTTGGGAGACCACCAAGCAGCACCAAGGATCAACCGGGACTGGAATATGCTCGGAAGTTGCAAGGTCGGAGGGAAGCAGCACTTTCCTTTGCGCGAGACCAGTTGGAGAAGGCTGGTTTAAGGCAAAAGAGGAACCATGACGTGCGGAGCAAGGGCCGGGACTTTAGGCCTGGCGAACTGGTCTGGGTGTACACGCCAAAAAGAAAAAAAGGACGTTGCCCCAAGTTGGACAGTCATTGGGACGGTCCGTGTAGGGTGATAGAGAGGGTGGGAGAAGTAGTATATAGAATTGCAGTGTCCCCTAAGGGCCGAAAGGTTGTTTTGCATAGAGACCGTTTGGCACCCTACAGGGGTAGAGAAGTTCCCCAGTTTGAGGCGGCACCTGCCTCACCAGATGGCACTGGACAGTTAGTGGATCAAAGGTCCAGTGGCCATGGATGAAGTGCTGGTGGACCGCTCGCCTGTGCATCGGTTGGGGACATCTCTGCGCTTTGATTGATTGATACTTTTATTAGTAGATTGCACAGTACAGTACATATTCCGTACAATTGACCACTAAATGGTAACACCCGAATAAGTTTATCAACTTGTTTAAGTTGGGGTCCACATTAATCAATTCAACGCTGCCGACCCGTCTCCGCTCGAGATGGTCTCCTGCTGGCCCCGTTATGGACTAGACTCTCACTATAATGTTAGATCCACTATGGTCTGGACTTTCCCAATAGTATGCTGGACCGTTGCATCTGGTCTCCCCAAGAGGGGGTGTCACCCGCATCTGCGGTCCTCTCCAAGGTTTCTCATAGTCGTTCACATTGACATCCCACTGGGTTGTGAGTTTTTCCTTGCCCTTATGTGGGCTCTGAACCGAGGATGTTGTTGCGGCTTGCGCAGCCCTTTGAGACACTTGGGATTTTAGGGCTATATAAATAAACATAGATTTAATGATTGATTGATATATTGCATGAAAAAGTTGCAGAATGAAAACCCATCAAAATGTCCCCCTTTTTGACGCTTTGCTGTCTGGTATACGTTTGGCAAAGTGGTGTTTGGAAACAGGAGGAAATTAAAAAGCTGCACTGAGAGAAGACAGGCTTGACACTTAAGGAATATACATTCAGAAAATACTAAACCTTTCCTCATTTATTCCGTTTGCTTTTCATCAATATTTATGGGGAATGTTTATCCTGACTGTTTTGTACCATGCTAAATCTTCTTTAGTCTTTGGCGCTCCGTCACAGTCTACCTGTTCCTTTGTAGCACCGCTGCCAGATTTGTTTCTCAGCTCTTCTCTGCGCTATATGCTAATAATGCGTCACATTTTTCTCCTGCACACTGGAAACCTTCCCGGGCTCATTAGCTGCTCTACATAAATCCTGTTTTGCTATTAATGTGATTCTCATTTGCTTTATCTCACATCAAAGCTGCGCTGTTGGCCTGATGATAAAGGTTTCCCTCAACAAACTTCTTCTATTGACTTTCACACAGATAGTCGCTCTAAAGCACAAAAGAAGACAGAGAATTGTCTGCTTATCAAAGCACATTTCAGCCATGAATATGAATGACAGCCGGAGGACAAACGGTGACAAATAAAGACGGACACGCGGGACCACGCAGGTCCTTGTTGTCGTTTTGCTATTCTTAATCACGCAAAAAAAAAAAAGGTTTCAGTGCTAATGATTGCTGGATCACGGCACACTTTCACAAAGACAGGCATTTTCTACTCTTGATTGAAACATATTTCATAATATCAAATATAATTTGCAGAATAAAAAAAGAAACTATTCAACGACAGGGAGCGTAAACTGCTTCTTCACTTAATAACTTCTCATGTTTCCAAGAAGCAGAAAAGAGTTTGTGTGCGTATGTTTGTACGTGTATTTTTTGTATATATATATATATATATATATATATATATATACAAAAAATACACGTACAAACATACGTATATGTATATATACATATATATATATATATATCCGGACCATAAGGCGCATGTCACGCGTTCGGCGCACTTGTTGCGCGGAGTTGCCACTTCGTGGATGCACACACTACTAGTCAGCAGGATTGCAGGTAAGAATATGTTTTAATATAATAAAACAAAAAAACACTGGTGCAAAAAAGGAGAAAAACAAAGCGCGTGCCAATGCACGGAAAGCTAATGCTAAAAACGTAGCAGGAAACAGAAAACATTAAACGACGTGCCACACGCACGTGAAGCTAAGGCGGAACTTAGCACAAAATAATCGAGGGCAGAAGGATACAAAACGTGACGTGTTGCGAAAAGCAAGTAATGGACCGAGGACGAACTGAGGAATCAGGTGGGCTTAAATACACAAATAATAATCAACAACAGGTGTGACAGGAGCCCGTGAGGAGGAGCACAAAACGTTGCCATGGTGACTAAACAAACGGGGAAGTGCTCAAACACAAGGAATCGGCAGAGTCCAGAACTAAACATGAACAAAGACATAAGCGGCAAAACAATAAACGATCCGCATACCGGATCGTGACACTACCCCTCCCCCAAGGGGCAGATCCCAGATGCCCCAAAAATCCCGAAGTACAAACCCCCCCCCACAACTAGACAGTCCAAAAGAGAAGGGAGGGCGGAGGGAGGACCTGGTGGAGGGCTGACAAGTCCTGCATCCTTGACTCCACCAAGGACACCACAGGCAGCGGCGGCGGGTGGGACGCCGCCACCACAAAAGTCTAGGCGGGCGGGCCCGCAGAGGCCACATCCGTGGCTGACGAGGGCCAGGGCGCGTCCTTCGGGGAGGACGCCCTGGGAAGGGCCACCACCGTGGCCGGCGTGGGGTTGGAAGCACCCGCTGAGGAGGACGCCCGGGGTACGGCCACACCCCTGGAGGTGGAAGCGTCCTGCGAGGAGGACGACCTGGGCACGGCCACACCCACATCCGACGCGGAGGGAGATGCGCCCGGCGCGGTTCCGGACCTGATGCTCGGCGTGGACCCGGGCGCCGACATCGACGTCGACTCGGGCGTCGTATTGGACGTTGACTTGGACATCGTCTTGGACTCGGACGTCGGCTTGGAGGCCGGCTTGGAGGCCGGCTTGGACTTGGACGTCGGCTTGGAGGCCGGCTTGGACTCTGACTCGGACTCGGAGGCCGGCTTGGACTCTGACTCGGACTCGGAGGCCGGCTTGGACTCTGACTCGGACTCGGAGGCCGGCTTGGACTCTGACTCGGACTCGGAGGCCGGCTTGGACTCTGACTCGGACTCGGAGGCCGGCTTGGACTCTGACTCGGACTCGGAGGCCGGCTTGGACTCTGACTCGGACTCGGAGGCCGGCTTGCACCTGGACTCGGACTCGGAGGCCGGCTTGCACCTGGACTCGGACTCGGAGGCCGGCTTGCACCTGGACTCGGACTCGGAGGCCGGCTTGCACCTGGACTCGGACTCGGAGGCCGGCTTGCACCTGGACTCGGACTCGGAGGCCGGCTTGCACCTGGACTCGGACTCGGAGGCCGGCATACACTTGGACCTTGAGGTCGAGCCCGGCGTGGTGCTGGCGTGGGAGGTTGGCGTGGTGCCGGCGTGGGAGGTTGGCGTGGTGCCGGCGTGGGAGGTTGGCGTGGTGCCGGCGTGGGAGGTTGGCGTGGTGCCGGTACTGGGATTAGCCTTAGCCGTGGACTTGGCGTTGGAGGTTGACGTGGTGCTGGCACTGGGGCAGGTGGCTTGTCTGTTGACGCGGGCGGGGCCAGCGGCAAGGCAGGCAGCAACCTCAATGGAAGGAGGTCCGCCTGTGCCACTGACACGCCATCAGCCTTGCCCCCCCCCTCAGGAAGCAGATTCCAGATGCCAGATGGAGTTGGTGGTGGGGGGTTTTGTGCGAGCTTGGAGGCAGTCGAGGGCATGGGAGGGTGGGCGCTTGGAAGCCTGGGAGCTGGCCTTGTGCGTGTGCGCCGTACGCGTCCCTCAGGCAGATTTACAGCAGGTGCCGGGGAAGAAAAGCCACATGGAAAGCACCTGGCAGTCGCTGCTGAGGGGAAAGCCCTGCACTCCTTTTGTGCACGCCCCTGCGCGGCGCCTGGCCGCCGCTGGAGTGCTCTCCTCCTGGGTGGTGTGACGTCACCGCGCGGCGTACAGCGCGCTGAGGGGAATGTCGGGGTGGCTTGAGACTGGGAGCGAAAGCGTTCCTCCGCGTCCGCTATCCTCGCCATGAATAGCTCCCAGGCCACCACTGCTTCGGCCGGGAGATCCTCTTCCGGCAGCTCAATGTCGTCCTCGCTCTCCCATGGACAAGAGTCTGCTCGGAGCTCCCAGAAGATCTCCGATTTTTCCTCATCGGAGAGGAACACCTGTTCTTGCTGGGGCTGGAGGAGTGCGAAGTGGCTTTTAGCTCGGTCCATTCTGTCACGCGTTCGGCGCACTTGTTGCGCGGAGTTGCCACTTCGTGGATGCACACACTACCAGTCAGCAGAATTGCAGGTAAGAATATGTTTTAATATAATAAAACAAAAAAACACTGGTGCAAAAAAGGAGAAAAACAAAGCGCGTGCCAATGCACGGAAAGCTAATGCTAAAAACGTAGCAGGAAACAGAAAACATTAAACGACGTGCCACACGCACGTGAAGCTAAGGCGGAACTTAGCACAAAATAATCGAGGGCAGAAGGATACAAAACGTGACGTGTTGCGAAAAGCAAGTAATGGACCGAGGACGAACTGAGGAATCAGGTGGGCTTAAATACACAAATAATAATCAACAACAGGTGTGACAGGAGCCCGTGAGGAGGAGCACAAAACGTTGCCATGGTGACTAAACAAACGGGGAAGTGCTCAAACACAAGGAATCGGCAGAGTCCAGAACTAAACATGAACAAAGACATAAGCGGCAAAACAATAAACGATCCGCATACCGGATCGTGACAGCGCACTTAAAATCCTTTCATTTTCGCCTAATGTATGGAATAATTTTGGTAGTGCTCACCGACCTCGAAGCCATTTTATTAGGTACATGGTGAAATGATAAGTGTGACCAGTAGATGGCAGTCACACATAAAAGATACGTGTAGACAGCAATATGACTCAAGTTAATAACACCAAAATGTTGTATATTCCATCGAAAATATTTAACATTACACACGGCGCTCAAAAATCTGTCAAAATGTTTTACTGCTACTTTGGTAAGCTATGAAGCAGCACCGCTTCGCGGATTGTACTGTGCTTCAAACATACGAGTATTATTATGGTGTGTGTATGGTAAATGGGTTGTACTTGTACAGCGCTTTTCTACCCCTTTTTAAAGGAGCCCAAAGCGCTTTGACAGTATTTCCACATTCACCCATTCACACACATATTTACACACTAATGGCAGGAGCTGCCATGCAAGGCGCTAAACCAGGACCCATCAGGAGCAAGGTGAAGTGTCTTGCCCGAGGACACAACGGACGTGACTAGGATGGTAGAAGGTGGGGATTTAACCAGTAACCCTCAGATTGCTGGCATGGCCACTCTCCCAGCTTTACCACGCTGTCCCCCTATAAGGTAAGACATATTATCTGGCATTTTGTTTCTCGATATCATGAAAAAACAACTTTTCTCTGTATTTGGGATCTGCATAAATCCTGAAAAATTGTGTGGGTCCGCCTTTGTAGGCAGTGTCGACACCGTAGTCGATAGGCTTCTTCTTTTTCTCAATCTTCTTGTTATGTGACATTCATCCTGTTGCCATTTCAAATATAAAGTCATGTAAAGTTCTTACTTATATCTGTCAGTAAACTTGCCATGAAAGCACTTAAACATACCGGTGTAGTGAGTTTACATTATTCACCGAAGGAACTTTAGTTATTAGAGAGTTCTGGTTGGACGATTTTTCACAGGACAAATTTGCGGCCTTGTTGTTGCAACACCTAGTGTGTGTGTGACAATCATTAGTACTTTAACTTTAACTAGTGAGCCACGGATAAGGAGATGTTGCTCTGTTTTTGATTGAAGTAAAGTCTGAATGTTATTAAACCAGTTAGCTCCATCTTTTGACACTTCTTCCACTCCCGTCCTTGCACGCTACACCGCTACAACAAAGATGACGAAGAAATGATGCTGCCGTGGGTGAGCCACGTTAATAGGATCACCCACAAAATGGCGCATCCGGAAGCGGCTGTCAGAAAGTGGCTTGAGATAATCTTTAAAACATAATCATTGCAACATTTTGACCCAAGAAACATCATTACATGTTATGTACACCACAATGAAGTCTTTTCAATTTAGAAAAATATAAAAATAATATGACCCTGTTGTGGCTCGTGGAGCCCTTTGAGATACTTGTGATTAAGGGCTACATCAATAAACTTTGATTGATTGATTGATTTAATGTGTTCTATAATTCGGTGCACCTTTTGTATGAAAATAGACCTGACTGGACCTGCTCATTGGCAGTGCGCCTTATAATACGATGCACCCTATGGTCCATATATACTGTGTGTATATATATATATAAATTTGTATATATATATATATATATATATATATATATATATATATATATATATATATTTATATATATATATACACACACACATACATATGTATGTGTATATACACATGTATGTGTGTATGTATATATTTGCTTTTGCTTATGGTTGTCCATCGAGTCCGATGACGACATCCACTTCTATCGGTGAGTTCGTTGGTGGCTGAATAGTCCTATCCTGGATGCACAGATCCTACTGCAGGTAGGGCATGTAAATGTGGTGGTGGAAACGGCAACTGTAGGTGTATTCCTCCTGAGTCTTTTCTCCTGTCTCCTGGCTGTCCTATCCTCTTCCAACAGCCGGTTGCCATCCTGGCACAACTGACGCCAGGTGTTACGATCAGCAGCCACACCCTCCAGGGCCTCAGGTCTGATTTTACACTTCCTTAGTGCAGTCTTCAGCTGGTCTTTATATTGTTTTTTCTGCCCTCCAGCAGAGCGACGACCATGGTGTAGCTGGCCGTATAGCACTTTGCGAGGCAGGCGATCTGAGGGCATCATTACTACGTGGCCCAGCCATCGTAGTTGGTGCAGGGTGATCATGGCCTCAATACTCCTGCAGTTGGTTTTTGAGAGTATTTCAGAATGAGGCACACGATCACACCATGTAATCCCCAGGATGCGCTGTAGGCAACGTATGTGGAACTGCTCTAGGGCCTTGATGTGGCGGGTGTAGGTTACCCAGGCTTCACAGCTGTAGAGGAGGGTAGTGAGGCAGATGGCTTGATAGACAGAGACCTATGTGTGGAGATGGAGGTTCTTGTTTTGGAAGACCCGACGCCTGAGTCTCCCAAAAGCTGCCGCTGCCTGCTTAATCCTGTTCTGGACCTCACTATCAACAGTGTTGTCACTAGAAAGAATGCTCCCCAGGTATTTGAAGGATGGAACGACTGCTATTTGTTCTCCAGAAACAGTGAAGACAGGAGATGTAGATGGCTTGTTGGAGCTCCATTGGCAGACTACTTCCGTCTTGCTGGTGTTGACGGTCAGTCCCATCCTGCCGTACGCTCTCACCGCAGCAGCAAGAACAGACTGGAGGTCTTGTGGGCTGTGAGATACAAGAACACAGTCATCTGCGTACTGCAACTCAACAATTCTCTCCCTTTGCAGTTTGGTGGTAGCCTGAAGCCTCCTGATATTAAAGAGGTTGCCATCTCGACGAAAGTCCACTGTCACACCACTCCTGTCCTCAATCTCCTTGTGGAGAAGCTTGGTTACACATAGCAAGAAGATGTTGAAAAGCACTGGTGCTAGTACACACCCCTGCCTTACTCCTGTATGTACGGGGAAGGGGGCAGACTCTTGACCTCCTATGGTCACTCGAGCAGTCATTCCATCATGAAACTGACGGAGGATGTTAACAAACTTAATGGGACAGCCACACCTAAGGAGGACTTCCCATAAAAGTTCCCTCTGAACCGTGTCGAAGGCTTTGGAGAGGTCGACAAAGGCCATTGAAAGGTCCTGGTGTTGTTCCCTACATTTTTCCTGCAGCTGTCTAGCTGTGAAAATCATGTCCACTGTGCTCCTACTCTTTCTAAACCCGCACTGTGATTCAGGCAGAATCGACTCAGTGATGTTATTAATCAGCCTCTGGAGCATCACTTTTGCCAGAACTTTACCGGCAACAGCAAGGAGTGAAATGCCCCTACTGTTGCCACAGACAGCCTTGTCACCCTTGTTCTTGTAGATAGTGACTACATTGGCGTCTCTCCATTGTTGTGGGACATCCTCTTCAGCCCATACTTGTGTGATGTACCGGTGCAATATTCTTGTGCAGAAGTATCCTCCTTGCTTCAGCAGTTCAGCCGGGATGTTGTCATTACCGGGGGATTTGTTGTTTTTGAGGGAGCGGGTAGCTGATCGGACCTCCAGGAAGGTTGGGGGCTCGTCCAGATTGTGCATGACAGGAAATGTAGGCAGTTCATCCAGAACAGTGGGGTCTGCATCAGATTCCTGGTTCAACAGGGTGCTAAAGTGTTCCGCCCATCTCAGCAAGATGCTAGATTGGTCTTTCAAGGTACACAGGCCGTCTGCTGTTTTCAGGGGGGTGATGCAGCGGTTTGTTGGGCCGTAGGTCTTCTTGACAGCATTGTAGAGGTTGTGCATGTCATTTTTATCGGCAAAGGTTTGGATCTCATGTGCCTTTTTTCTCCACCACTCATTCTGCATCCTTCTAACAGCCCTTTGCACCTCTCCTCGAGCTCTCCGCCATTTCTGCCTGGCGCTACTGGATGAAGGGTTCTCTAGGGTTGCCCTGTGTGCTCTGTGCATATCCTTCAACAGGACATGGATGGTGTCCGAGTTTTCATCAAACCAGTCTTGGTGGTACTTGCTCTTGAAGCCGATTGTTTGGGCTGCTGCCTCATAGATAGCCGAGCTGATAGAGTTCCAGTTCTGGTCAATAGAGTTCTCAGAAGAGTTCAAGGAAGACTCCACCTCCCCAAGTTTTTCAGCCAGGGAGCGGCGAAAGTCATTTCTTATGTCAGGGTTTTCCAGGCGGGCGCAGTCTAGCTTCTTCCTTTTGGGTCTTTGCCGTCTCAAGGGGGGGCGCACTTGCATGTGGACATTGGCCATAATCAGATGATGATCTGTCCAGCACTCTGCACCTCTCATGGCACGGGTGGTGAGGACATCTTTGATGTCACTACGCCTCACTATGATATAGTCTATGAGGTGCCAATGTTTAGAACGAGGGTGCATCCATGAAGTCTTATATTTAGCCTTCTGCTGGAAGATGGTGTTGGTTATGGTTAGGTTGTGCTCCGAGCAGAGAGTAAGCAATCTCATCCCATTTGGGTTAACCTGACCAACTCCATGTTTGCCAAGTACTCCACTCCATATCCTGCTGTTCTGTCCCACTCGGGCATTAAAATCCCCAAGCAAGAAAATCTTGTCATTCTTGGGGATCCGGCAGAGAGCCTCATCAAGTGACTGGTAGAAGGAATCCTTGACCCCACTCTCAGATGGTAGGGTTGGTGCATAGGCACTGAGAATTGTGGCGTAGCGATTCCTGACCAGGGGGATACGGAGGGTCATTAGTCGCTCACTAATTCCGACAGGTGTTTCAATGAGTCTTGGCAGCAGGGTGTTTTTGATGGCCAGTCCTACACCATGCAGATGTTGTCCTCCTGAGGGGTAGCCTTTCCAGAAGAATGTGTAGCCCATACCTTCCTCAGTTAGAGAGCCTTCATCCAGGATCCTGGTCTCACTCAGGGCTGCAATGTCAATGTTGTAGCGATTCAGCTCTGCAGCAACCAAGGCAGTTCTCCTGTGAGGTCTGTCAGAAGTGCTGTACGAGTCCAGGAGAGTCCTTACATTCCATGTTGCCAGTTTCAAGTTGCATGATTTTCTATTTTTATTTCGACCGCGGGTATATGGAATGGCCCGATAGGTGCGGTATCCTATCCAGGCGAGATTGAGTGGGCAATTTTTAGGCCACCTTTTCTAGGCCCATCCTCAGTTGAGGTGAGCAGTGCCGTCCCTAGATAAGGCTGCTCAAACACACAGGGGTCTGCCGAAAACAGCTTCCACTCAACTGAGCTGTTAGCGACCTACACCCTGTGCTGCTGCCGTGCAGGGTTCTAGCTAAGAGCTTCCAGTCCATTCAAACCTGCTCCCGTCACCAGAAACCCCATCGCCGTCAGACTTCAACCAGATGTAAATCCAGGTACTGTTCACCATGGTCAGAAGTGGGTACCTGCGCAAGGAGATATTTCAGTGTCAAAGGAGGTGCGCTTTCTCCAGTAGCACTATCTTCGCCACAATGAGGTAAACCCGGTGGCATGGGTGAGCCCATGACGACCAGTCCCTCGCCATGACTGCAGGAGGTTGCCGGGTCCTTATTCCTTCAAGGCCCGCCTATTGCGCACCACCAGCACATTGCTTTTCTGTTAGGGTGTGCTCCCTTAGCCTTTGCCTAAATAAGCTGACCCACA